>NC_072000.2:10315738-10628465 GCF_028885655.2 Pongo abelii | reverse complement strand
GTAATATCTTCACATAAATCTAGATTGAAGAATTCCGTCAAACTTCTTTGTGATGTGTGCATTCATCTCACAGAGTTGAACCTTAGTTTTCATTGAGCAGTTTTGAAACACTCTGTTTGTAGAATCTGCAAGTGGACATTTGGAGCTCTTGGAGGCCTGTAGTGGAAAAGGAGATATCTTCACATTAAGCCAGATAAATCATTCTCACAAACTTCTTTGTATTCTGTGCATTCATCTCACAGAGTTGAACTTTGGTTGTCACTGAGCAGTTTTGAAATCCTCTTTTTATAGAATCTGCAGGTAGACATTTGGAGCGCCTTGAGGCCTGTGGTGTATAACGAAACATCTTCATATAATAACTAGACAAAAGCATTCTGAGAAACTTCTTTGTGATGGGTGCACTCATCTCACGTAGTTGAACCTTTCTTTTGGTGGAGAAGCTTTGAAACACTCTTTTTGTAGAATCTGCAAGTGGACACTTGGAGCGCTTTGAGGCCCATGGTGGGATAAAAAATATCTTCACATAAAAACCAGCCAGAAGCATTCTGACGAACTTCTTTGTGATGTGTGCATTCGTCTCACAGGGTTGAACCTTTCTTTTGATTGAGCAGCTTTGAAAAACTCTTTTTGTAGAATCTGCAAGTTGACATTTGGTGCACATTTGAGCCTATGGTGGAAAAGGAACTATCTTCACATAATAATTAGACAGAAGCCTATGGGGGAAAAGGGAATATCTTCACTTAAAAAGTATACGGATACATTCCATCAAACTCCTTTGTAATGTGTGCATTCATCTCACCGAGTAGAAACTTCCTTTCATTGAAGAGTTTTGAAACCCTATTTTTGTAGAATCTACAAGTGGACGTTTGGAGGACTTTGAGGCCTATATTGGAAAAGAAAATTTCTTCACCCAAAAAATAGACAGAAGCGTTCTGACAAACTCCTTTTGGATGTGTGCATTCATTGCACAGAGTTGAACCTTTCTTTTTATTGAGCAGTTTGAAACACTCTTTTTCTAGAATCTGCAAGTGGACATTTGGAACGCTTTGAAGCCTATGGTTTAAAAGGAAATATCTTCACCTAAAAACCACCCAGAAGCATTCTGACAAAGTTCTTGGTGATGTGTGCATTCATCTCACGGAGTTGAACCTTTCTTTTGATTGAGCAGACTTGAAACACTATTTTTGTAGAATCTGAAAGTGGATATTTGGAGCGCATTTAGGCCTAGGGTGGAAAAGGAAGTATCTTCAAATAATAACTAGACAGAAGCATTCTGACACACTTCTTTGTGATGTGTGCATTCATCTCACAGAGTTGAACCTTACTTTTCATTGAGCTGTTTTGAAACACTCTTTTTGTTGAATCTTCCAGTGGTCATTTGGAGTGCTTTGAGGCCTATTGTGGAAATGGAAATATCTTCACAAAAAAATTAGACAGAAGCATTCCGACAATCTCCTTGGTTATATGTGCATTCTTCTCACAAAGTTCAACCTTCCTTTTGATTGAGCAGGCCACAAACACTCTTTTTGTAGAATCTGCATGTGGAGTTTTGGAGCACTTTGAGGTCTGTGGTGGAAAATGAAATATCCTCACATAAAAACTAGGCAGAAGAATTCTGACAAACTTCTTTGTGATGTGTACATTCACCTAACAGAGTTGAACCTTAGTTTTCATTGAGCAGTTTTCAAACCCTCTTTTTGTAGAATCTACAAGTGGAGATTTGGAGTGCTTTGATAACTGTGTTGGAAAAGGAAATATATTTACATAAATACTAGACAGAAGCATTCTGACAAACTTCTTTGAAATGTGTGCTTTCATCTCACAGAGTTGGAGTTGAACCTTCCTTTTTATTGAGAAGTTTTGAAACATTTTTTTCATATAATCTGCAAGTAGACATTTGGAGCGCCTTGATGCCAATGGTGGAAAAGGAAATATCTTCATATAATAACTAGACAGAAGAGTAAACTATCGCAAGAACAAAAAACCAAACACCACGTATTCTCACTCACAGGTGAGAATTGAACAATGAGAACACATGGACACAGGAAGGGGAACATCACATTTCGGGGACTGTTGTGGGGTGGGGGGAGGGTGGAGGGATAGCATTGGGAGATATACCTAATGCTAGATGACGAGTTGGGAGGTGTAGCGCACCAGCATGGCACATGTATACATATGTAACTTACCTGCACGTTGCGCACATGTACCATAGAGCCTAAAGTATTATAATAATAATAATAATAATAATAATAATAAATATAGAAGAAGCATTCTGAGAAACTTCTTTGTGATGGGTGCATTCATCTCACAGAGTGGAACATTTCTTTTGGTTGAGCAGCTTTGAATGACTTTTTGGAGAATCTTCAAGTGCACATTTGGAGCGCTTTGTGGCCTATGGTGAAAAAGCAAATATCTTCTCATAAAAACTAGACAGAAGCATTCTGAAAAACGTCTTAGTCATGTATACATTCATCTCAGAGAATTGTACCTTACGTTTCATTGAGCAGTTTTGAAAAACTCTTTCTGTAGTATCTACAAGTGGCCATTTGGAGCACTTTGAGGCCTATGGTGGAAAAGGAAATATCTTCACACAAAAACCAGACAGAAGCATTCTGACAAACATTTTGTGATGTGTGCATTCATCTCACAGGGTTGGACATTTCTTTTGATTGAGCAGCTTTGAAACACTCTTTTTGTAGGATTTGAAAGTGGACATTTGGAGTGCTTTGTGTCCTATGGTGGAAAAGGAATTATCTTCACATGAAAAATGTACAGAAGCATTCTGACAAACTTCTTTGTGATGTGTGCATTCATCTCACAGAGTTGAACCTTACTTTTCATTGAGCGGGTTTGAAACTCTCTGTAGAATCTACAAGTGAACATTTGGAGCACTCTTAGGTCTATGGTGGAAAAGGAATTACCTTAACATAATAACGAGACAGAAGGATTCTGACAAACTCCTTTGTCGTGTGTGCATTCATCTCACAGAGTTGAACCTTACTTTTCATTGAGCAGCTTTGAAACACTCTTTTTGTAGAATCTGCGAGTGGACATTTGTGGCACTTTGAGACCTATGGTGGAAAAGTAAACATGTTCACATAAAAACCAGACAGAAGCATTGTGACAAACTTCTTTGTGATGTGTGCAATTATCTCACAGAATTGAACCTTACTTTTCATTGAGCAGTTTTGTAACACTCTTTATGTAGAATCTGCCAGTGGACATTTGGAGTGCTTTGAGTCCTATTGTGTACATGGAAATATCTTCACATAAAAACTAGACAGAAGCATTCTGACAAACTTCTTGGTGAAGTGTGCATTCATCTCACAGAGTTGAAACTTTCTTTTGATTAAGCAACTTTTAAACACTCTTTTGTAGAATCTGCAAGTGGACATTTCGAGCGCTTTGAGACCAATGGTGGAAAAGGAAATACCTTCACATAAAATCTAGACAGAAGCATTCTGACAAACTACTTTGGATGTGTGCATTCATCTCACAGAGTAGAACTTTAGTTTTCAATGAGCAGTTTTAAAACAACTCTTTTTGTAGAATCTGCAAGTGAACATTTGGAGCACCTTTAGTCCTATGGTGGGAAAGGAAATATCTTCAAATAAAAACTAGACAGAAGGACTCTCACAAACTTCTCTGTGACGGGTGCATTCATCTCACAGAGTTGAACATTTCTTTTGATTGAGCAGCTTTGAAACACGCTTTTTGTAGAATCTGCGAGAGGACATTTGGAGCGTTTTAAAGCCTATTGTGGAAAAGGGAATATCTTCATATAAAAACTAGTCAGAAGAATTCTGACAAACTTCTTCATGATTTGTGAATTCCTCTCACAGAGTTGAACCTTACTTTTCATTGAGCAGCCTTGAAGCACTTTCTTTGTAGAATCTGCAAGTGGACATTTGGAGCGCTTTGAGGCCTATGGTGGAAAAAGAAATATCTTCACATAAAATTAGAGGGAAGTATTCTAACACACTTCTTTGTGATGTGTGCATTCACCTCACAGAGTTGAATGATACTTTTCATTGTGCAGTTTTGAAACACTCCTTTTGTAGTATCTGCAAGTGTACATTTGGAGCACTTTGATGCCAATGGTGGAAAAGGAAATATTTTCACATTAAAAATATACTGAAGCATGCTCACAAACATCTTTGTGACTTGTGCATTCATCTCACAGAGTTGAACCTTTCCTTTGCTTGAGCAGCTCTGAAACACCGTTTTTGTAGAATCTGCAAGTGGACATTTGGAGTGCTTTGAGGCCTATGGTGGAAAAGGTAATATCTTCACATAAATCTAGATTGAAGAATTCCGTCAAACTTCTTTGTGATGTGTGCATTCATCTCACAGAGTTGAACCTTAGTTTTCATTGAGCAGTTTTGAAACACTCTTTTTGTAGAATCTGCAAGTGGACATTTGGAGCTCTTGGAGGCCTGTAGTGGAAAAGGAGATATCTTCACATTAAAACCAGACAAATCATTCTCACAAACTTCTTTGTATTCTGTGCATTCATCTCACAGAGTTGAACCTTGGTTGTCATTGAGCAGTTTTGAAATCCTCTTTTTATAGAATCTGCAGGTAGACATTTGGAGCGCCTTGAGGCCTGTGGTGTATAACGAAACATCTTCATATAATAACTAGACAAAAGCATTCTGAGAAACTTCTTTGTGATGGGTGCACTCATCTCATGTAGTTGAACCTTTCTTTTGGTGGAGAAGCTTTGAAACACTCTTTTTGTAGAATCTGCAAGTGGACACTTGGAGCGCTTTGAGGCCCATGGTGGGATAAAAAATATCTTCACATAAAAACCAGCCAGAAGCATTCTGACGAACTTCTTTGTGATGTGTGCATTCGTCTCACAGGGTTGAACCTTTCTTTTGATTGAGCAGCTTTGAAAAACTCTTTTTGTAGAATCTGCAAGTGGACATTTGGTGCACATTTGAGCCTATGGTGGAAAAGGAACTATCTTCACATAATAATTAGACAGAAGCCTATGGGGGAAAAGGGAATATCTTCACTTAAAAAGTATACGGAAACATTCCATCAAACTCCTTTGTAATGTGTGCATTCATCTCACCGAGTACAACTTTCCTTTCATTGCAGAGTTTTGAAACCCTATTTTTGTAGAATCTACAAGTGGACGTTTGGAGGACTTTGAGGCCTATATTGGAAAAGAAAATTTCTTCACACAAAAAATAGACAGAAGCGTTCTGACAAACTTCTTTGGGATGTGTGCATTCATTGCACAGAGTTGAACCTTTCTTTTTATTGAGCAGTTTGAAACACTCTTTTTCTAGAATCTGCAAGTGGACATTTGGAACGCTTTGAAGCCTATGGTTTAAAAGGAAATATCTTCACCTAAAAACC
The DNA here is from genome assembly GCF_028885655.2 of Pongo abelii. Classification (NCBI taxonomy): domain Eukaryota; kingdom Metazoa; phylum Chordata; class Mammalia; order Primates; family Hominidae; genus Pongo; species Pongo abelii. Next base: position 10,623,095 of record NC_072000.2, on the reverse strand, counting down.
ACCCAGAAGCATTCTGACAAAGTTCTTGGTGATGTGTGCATTCATCTCACGGAGTTGAACCTTTCTTTTGATTGAGCAGACTTGAAACACTATTTTTGTAGAATCTGAAAGTGGATATTTGGAGCGCATTTAGGCCTAGGGTGGAAAAGGAAGTATCTTCAAATAACAACTAGACAGAAGCATTCTGACACGCTTCTTTGTGATGTGTGCATTCATCTCACAGAGTTGAACCTTACTTTTCATTGAGCTGTTTTGAAACACTCTTTTTGTTGAATCTTCCAGTGGTCATTTGGAGTGCTTTGAGGCCTATTGTGGAAATGGAAACATCTTCACAAAAAAATTAGACAGAAGCATTCCGACAATCTTCTTTGTTATATGTGCATTCTTCTCACAAAGTTCAACCTTCCTTTTGGTTGAGCAGCCCACAAACACTCTTTTTGTGGAATCTGCATGTGGAGTTTTGGAGCACTTTGTGGTCTGTGGTGGAAAATGAAATATCCTCACATGAAAACTAGGCAGAAGAATTCTGACAAACTTCTTTGTGATGTGTACATTCACCTCACAGAGTTGAACCTTAGTTTTCATTGAGCAGTTTTCAAACCCTCTTTTTGTAGAATCTACAAGTGGAGATTTGGAGTGCTTTGATACCTGTGTTGGAAAAGGAAATATATTTACATAAATACTAGACAGAAGCATTCTGACAAGCTTCTTTGAAATGTGTGCTTTCATCTCACAGAGTTGGAGTTGAACCTTACTTTTTATTGAGAAGTTTTGAAACATTTTTTTCATATAATCTGCAAGTAGACATTTGGAGCGCCTTGATGCCAATGGTGGAAAAGGAAATATCTTCATATAATAACTAGACAGAAGAGTAAACTATCGCAAGAACAAAAAACCAAACACCACGTATTCTCACTCACAGGTGAGAATTGAACAATGAGAACACATGGATACAGGAAGGGGAACATCACATTTCGGGGACTGTTGTGGGGTGGGGGGAGGGTGGAGGGACAGCATTGGGAGATATACCTAATGCTAGATGACGAGTTGGGAGGTGTAGCGCACCAGCATGGCACATGTATACATATGTAACTTACCTGCACGTTGCGCACATGTACCATAGAGCCTAAAGTTTTATAATAATAATAATAATAATAATATTAATAATAAAAGAAGAAGCATTCTGAGAAACTTCTTTGTGATGGGTGCATTCATCTCACAGAGTGGAACATTTCTTTTGGTTGAGCAGCTTTGAACGACTTTTTGGAGAATCTTCAAGTGCACATTTGGAGCGCTTTGTGGCCTATGGTGAAAAAGCAAATATCTTCTCATAAAAACTAGACAGAAGCATTCTGAAAAACTTCTTAGTCATGTATACATTCATCTCAGAGAATTGTACCTTACGTTTCATTGAGCAGTTTTGAAAAACTCTTTCTTTTTTTTTTTTTTTTTTTTTTTTTTTTTTCTTTTTTTTAATATTATTATTATTATTATTATACTTTAGGTTTTATGGTACATGTGTGCAATGTGCAGGTAAGTTACATATGTATACATGTGCCATGCTGGTGCGCTGCACCCACCAACTCGTCATCTAGCATTAGGTATATCTCCCAATGCTATCCCTCCCCCCTCCCCCCACCCCACAACAGTCCCCAGAATGTGATGTTCCCCTTCCTGTGTCCATGTGTTCTCATTGTTCAATTCCCACCTATGAGTGAGAATATGCGGTGTTTGGTTTTTTGTTCTTGCGATAGTTTACTGAGAATGATGATTTCCAATTTCATCCATGTCCCTACAAAGGACGTGAACTCATCATTTTTTATGGCTGCATAGTATTCCATGGTGTATATGTGCCACATTTTCTTAATCCAGTCTATCATTGTTGGACATTTGGGTTGGTTCCAAGTCTTTGCTATTGTGAATAATGCCGCAATAAACATACGTGTGCATGTGTCTTTATAGCAGCATGATTTATAGTCCTTTGGGTATATACCCAGTAATGGGATGGCTGGGTCAAATGGAATTTCTAGTTCTAAATCCCTGAGGAATCGCCACACTGACTTCCACAACGGTTGAACTAGTTTACAGTCCCACCAACAGTGTAAAAGTGTTCCTATTTCTCCACATCCTCTCCAGCACCTGTTGTTTCCTGACTTTTTAATGATTGCCATTCTAACTGGTGTGAGATGGTATCTCATTGTGGTTTTGATTTGCATTTCTCTGATGGCCAGTGATGGTGAGCATTTTTTCATGTGTTTTTTGGCTGCATAAATGTCTTCTTTTGAGAAGTGTCTGTTCATGTCCTTCGCCCACTTTTTGATGGGGTTGTTTGTTTTTTTCTTGTAAATTTGTTGGAGTTCATTGTAGATTCTGGATATTAGCCCTTTGTCAGATGAGTAGGTTGCGAAAATTTTCTCCCATTTTGTAGGTTGCCTGTTCACTCTGATGGTAGTTTCTTTTGCTGTGCAGAAGCTCTTGAGTTTAATTAGATCCCATTTGTCAATTTTTGCTTTTGTTGCCATTGCTTTGGGTGTTTTAGACATGAAGTCCTTGCCCATGCCTATGTCCTGAATGGTAATGCCTAGGTTTTCTTCTAGGGTTTTTATGGTTTTAGGTCTAACATTTAAGTCTTTAATCCATCTTGAATTGATTTTTGTATAAGGTGTAAGGAAGGGATCCAGTTTCAGCTTTCTACATATGGCTAACCAGTTTTCCCAGCACCATTTATTAAATAGGGAATCCTTTCCCCATTTCTTGTTTTTGTCAGGTTTGTCAAAGATCAGATAGTTGTAGATATGTGGCATTATTTCTGACGGCTCTGTTCTGTTCCATTGATCTATATCTCTGTTTTGGTACCAGTACCATGCTGTTTTGGTTACTGTAGCCTTGTAGTATAGTTTGAAGTCAGGTAGTGTGATGCCTCCAGCTTTGTTCTTTTGGCTTAGGATTGACTTGGCGATGCGGGCTCTTTTTTGGTTCCATATGAACTTTAAAGTAGTTTTTTCCAATTCTTTGAAGAAAGTCATTGGTAGCTTGATGGGGATGGCATTGAATCTGTAAATTACCTTGGGAAGGATGGCCATTTTCATGATATTGATTCTTCCTACCCATGAGCATGGAATGTTCTTCCATTTGTTTGTATCCTCTTTTATTTCCTTGAGCAGTGGTTTGTAGTTCTCCTTGAAGAGGTCTTTCACATCCCTTGTAAGTTGGATTCCTAGGTATTTTATTCTCTTTGAAGCAATTGTGAATGGGAGTTCACTCATGATTTGGCTCTCTGTTTGTCTGTTATTGATGTATAAGAATGCTTGTGATTTTTGCACATTGATTTTGTATCCTGAGACTTTGCTGAAGTTGCTTATCAGCTTAAGGAGATTTTGGGCTGAGACAATGGGGTTTTCTAGATATACTATCATGTCATCTGCAAACAGGGACAATTTGACTTCCTCTTTTCCTAATTGAATACCCTTGATTTCCTTCTCCTGCCTAATTGCCCTGGCCAGAACTTCCAACACTATGTTGAATAGAAGTGGTGAGAGAGGGCATCCCTGTCTTGTGCCAGTTTTCAAAGGGAATGCTTCCAGTTTTTGGCCATTCAGTATGATATTGGCTGTGGGTTTGTCATAAATAGCTCTTATTATTTTGAGATATGTCCCATCAATTCCTAATTTATTGAGAGTTTTTAGCATGAAGGGTTGTTGAATTTTGTCAAAGGCCTTTTCTGCATCTATTGAGATAATCATGTGGTTTTTGTCTTTGGTTCTGTTTATATGCTGGATTACATTTATTGATTTGCGTATATTGAACCAGCCTTGCATCCCAGGGATGAAGCCCACTTGATCATGGTGGATAAGCTTTTTGATGTGCTGCTGGATTCTGTTTGCCAGTATTTTATTGAGGATTTTTGCATCAATGTTCATCAAGGATATTGGTCTAAAATTCTCTTTTTTTGTTGTGTCTCTGCCAGGCTTTGGTATCAGGATGATGCTGGCCTCATAAAATGAGTTAGGGAGGATTCCCTCTTTTTCTATTGATTGGAATAGTTTCAGAAGGAATGGTACCAGCTCCTCCTTGTACCTCTGGTAGAATTCGGCTGTGAATCCATCTGGACCTGGACTTTTTTTGGTTGGTAAGCTATTGATTATTGCCACAATTTCAGCTCCTGTTATTGGTCTATTCAGAGATTCAACTTCTTCCTGGTTTAGTCTTGGGAGGGTGTATGTGTTGAGGAATTTATCCATTTCTTCTAGATTTTCTAGTTTATTTGCATAGAGGTGTTTGTAATATTCTCTGATGGTAGTTTGTATTTCTGTGGGATCGGTGGTGATATCCCCTTTATCATTTTTTATTGCATCTATTTGATTCTTCTCTCTTTTTTTCTTTATTAATCTTGCTAGCGGTCTATCAATTTTGTTGATCCTTTCAAAAAACCAGCTCCTGGATTCATTTATTTTTTGAAGGGTTTTTTGTATCTCTATTTCCTTCAGTTCTGCTCTGATTTTAGTTATTTCTTGCCTTCTGCTAGCTTTTGAATGTGTTTGCTCTTGCTTTTCTAGTTCTTTTAATTGTGATGTTAGGGTGTCAATTTTGGATCTTTCCTGCTTTCTCTTGTGGGCATTTAGTGCTATAAATTTCCCTCTACACACTGCTTTGAATGCATCCCAGAGATTCTGGTATGTTGTGTCTTGGTTCTCGTTGGTTTCAAAGAACATCTTTATTTCTGCCTTCATTTCGTTATGTACCCAGTAGTCATTCAGGAGCAGGTTGTTCAGTTTCCACGTAGTTGAGCGGTTTTGAGTGAGATTCTTAATCCTGAGTTCTAGCTTGATTGCACTGTGATCTGAGAGACAGTTTGTTATAATTTCTGTTCTTTTACATTTATTGAGGAGAGCTTTACTTCCAAGTATATGGTCAATTTTGGAATAGGTGTGGTGTGGTGCTGAAAAAAATGTATATTCTGTTGATTTGGGGTGGAGAGTTCTGTAGATGTCTATTAGGTCCGCTTGGTGCAGAGCTGAGTTCAATTCCTGGGTATCCTTGTTGACTTTCTGTCTCGTTGATCTGTCTAATGTTGATAGTGGGGTGTTAAAGTCTCCCATTATTAATGTGTGGGAGTCTAAGTCTCTTTGTAGGTCACTCAGGACTTGCTTTATGAATCTGGGTGCTCCTGTATTGGGTGCATATATATTTAGGATAGTTAGCTCTTCTTGTTGAATTAATCCCTTTACCATTATGTAATGGCCTTCTTTGTCTCTTTTGATCTTTGTTGGTTTAAAGTCTGTTTTATCAGAGACTAGGATTGCAACCCCTGCCTTTTTTTGTTTTCCATTTGCTTGGTAGATCTTCCTCCATCCTTTTATTTTGAGCCTATGTGTGTCTCTGCACGTGAGATGGGTTTCCTGAATACAGCACACTGATGGGTCTTGAGTCTTTATCCAGTTTGCCAGTCTGTGTCTTTTAATTGGAGCATTTAGTCCATTTACATTTAAAGTTAATATTGTTATGTGTGAATTTGATCCTGTCATTATGATGTTAGCTGGATATTTTGCTCGTTAGTTGATGCAGTCTCTTCCTAGTCTCGATGTTCTTTACATTTCGGTATGATTTTGCAGTGGCTGGTACCGGTTGTGCCTTTCCATGTTTAGCGCTTCCTTCAGGAGCTCTTTTAGGGCAGGCCTGGTGGTGACAAAATCTCTCAGCATTTGCTTGTCTGTAAAGTATTTTATTTCTCCTTCACTTATGAAGCTTAGTTTGGCAGGATATGAAATTCTGGGTTGAAAATTCTTTTCTTTAAGAATGTTGAATATTGGCCCCCACTCTCTTCTGGCTTGTAGGGTTTCTGCCGAGAGATCCGCTGTTAGTCTGATGGGCTTCCCTTTGATGGTAACCCGACCTTTCTCTCTGGCTGCCCTTAACATTTTTTCCTTCATTTCAACTTTGGTGAATCTGACAATTATGTGTCTTGGAGTTGCTCTTCTTGAGGAGTATCTTTGTGGCGTTCTCTGTATTTCCTGAATCTGAATGTTGGCCTGCCTTGCTAGATTGGGGAAGTTCTCCTGGATAATATCCTGCAGAGTGTTTTCCAACTTGGTTCCATTCTCCCCGTCACTTTCAGGTACACCAATCAGACGTAGATTTGGTCTTTTCACATAGTCCCACATTTCTTGGAGGCTTTGCTCGTTTCTTTTTATTCTTTTTTCTCTAAACTTCCCTTCTCGCTTCATTTCATTCATTTCATCTTCCAGGGCTGATACCCTTTCTTCCATTTGATCGCATCGGCTCCTGAGGCTTCTGCATTCTTCACGTAGTTCTCGAGCCTTGGTTTTCAGCTCCATCAGCTCCTTTAAGCACTTCTCTGTATTGGTTATTCTAGTTATACATTCTTCTAAATTTTTTTCAAAGTTTTCAACTTCTTTGCCTTTGGTTTGAATATCCTCCCGTAGCTCGGAGTAATTTGATCGTCTGAAGCCTTCTTCTCTCAGCTCGTCAAAGTCATTCTCCGTCCAGCTTTGTTCCGTTGCTGGTGAGGAACTGCGTTCCTTTGGAGGAGGAGAGGTACTCTGGTTTTTAGAGTTTCCAGTTTTTCTGCTCTGTTTTTTCCCCATCTTTGTGGTTTTATCTACTTTTGGTCTTTGATGATGGTGATGTACAGATGGGTTTTTGGTGTGGATGTCCTTTCTGTTGGTTTTCCTTCTAACAGACAGAACCCTCAGCTGCAGGTCTGTTGGAGTACCTGGTCGGCCGTGTGAGGTGTCAGTCTGCCCCTGCTGGGGGGTGCCTCCCAGTTAGGCTGCTCGGGGGTCAGGGGTCAGGGACCCACTTGAGGAGGCAGTCAGCCCGTTCTCAGATCTCCAGCTGCGTGCTGGGAGAACCACTGCTCTCCTCACAGCTGTCAGACAGGGACATTTAAGTCTGCAGAGGTTACTGCTGTCTTTTTGTTTGTCTGTGTCCTGCCCCCAGAGGTGGAGCCTACAGAGGCAGGCAGGCCTCCTTGAGCTGTGGTGGGCTCCACCCAGATCAAGCTTCCAGGCTGCTTTGTTTACCTAAGCGAGCCTGGGCAATGGCGGGCGCCCCTCCCCCAGCCTCGCTGCCGACTTGCTGTTTGATCTCAGACTGCTGTGCTAGCAATCAGCGAGACTCCGTGGGCGTAGGACCCTCTGAGCCAGGTGCGGGCTATACTCTCCTGGGGGCACCGTTTCCTAAGCCCGTCGGAAAAGCACAGTATTTGGGTGGGAGTGGCCCGATTTTCCAGGTGCCGTCTGTCACCCCTGGAAGGGGAACTCCCTGACCCCTTGCGCTTCCCGAGTGAGGCAATGCCTCGCCCCTGCTTCGGCTGGCGCACGGTGCGCTCACCCACTGACCTGCGCCCACTGTCTGGCACTCCCTAGTGAGATGAACACGGTACCTCAGATGGAAATGCAGAAATCACCCGTCTTCTGCGTCGCTCGCGCTGGGAGCTGTAGACCGGAGCTGTTCCTATTCGGCCATCTTGGCTCCTCCCCTCCGAAAAACTCTTTCTGTAGTATCTACAAGTGGCCGTTTGGAGCACTTTGAGGCCTATGGTGGAAAAGGAAATATCTTCACACAAAAACCAGACAGAAGCATTCTGACAAACATTTTGTGATGTGTGCATTCATCTCACAGGGTTGGACATTTCTTTTGATTGAGCAGCTTTGAAACACTCTTTTTGTAGGATTTGAAAGTGGACATTTGGAGTGCTTTGTGTCCTATGGTGGAAAAGGAATTATCTTCACATGAAAAATATACAGAAGCATTCTGACAAACTTCTTTGTGATGTGTGCATTCATCTCACAGAGTTGAACCTTACTTTTCATTGAGCAGTTTTGAAACTCTCTGTAGAATCTACAAGTGGACATTTGGAGCACTCTTAGGTCTATGGTGGAAAAGGAATTACCTTAACATAATAACGAGACAGACGGATTCTGACAAACTCCTTTGTGGTGTGTGCATTCATCTCACAGAGTTGAACCTTACTTTTCATTGAGCAGCTTTGAAACACTCTTTTTATAGAATCTGCGAGTGGACATTTGTGGCACTTTGAGACCTATGGTGGAAAAGTAAACATGTTCACATAAAAAGCAGACAGAAGCATTGTGACAAACTTCTTTGTGATGTGTGCAATTATCTCACAGAATTGAACCTTACTTTTCATTGAGCAGTTTTGTAACACTCTTTATGTAGAATCTGCCAGTGGACATTTGGAGTGCTTTGAGTCCTATTGTGTACATGGAAATATCTTCACATAAAAACTAGACAGAAGCATTCTGACAAACTTCTTGGTGAAGTGTGCATTCATCTCACAGAGTTGAAACTTTCTTTTGATTAAGCAACTTTTAAACACTCTTTTGTAGAATCTGCAAGTGGACATTTCGAGCGCTTTGAGACCAATGGTGGAAAAGGAAATACCTTCACATAAAATCTAGACAGAAGCATTCTGACAAACTACTTTGGATGTGTGCATTCATCTCACAGTGTAGAACTTTAGTTTTCAATGAGCAGTTTTAAAAAAACTCTTTTTGTAGAATCTGCAAGTGAACATTTGGAGCACCTTTAGTCCTATGGTGGGAAAGGAAATATCTTCAAATAAAAACTAGACAGAAGGACTCTCACAAACTTCTCTGTGACGGGTGCATTCATCTCACAGAGTTGAACATTTCTTTTGATTGAGCAGCTTTGAAACACGCTTTTTGTAGAATCTGCGAGAGGACATTTGGAGCGTTTTAAAGCCTATTGTGGAAAAGGGAATATCTTCATATAAAAACTAGTCAGAAGAATTCTGACAAACTTCTTCATGATTTGTGAATTCCTCTCACAGAGTTGAACCTTACTTTTCATTGAGCAGCCTTGAAGCACTTTCTTTGTAGAATCTGCAAGTGGACATTTGGAGCGCTTTGAGGCCTATGGTGGAAAAAGAAATATCTTCACATAAAATTAGAGGGAAGTATTCTAACACACTTCTTTGTGATGTGTGCATTCACCTCACAGAGTTGAATGATACTTTTCATTGTGCAGTTTTGAAACACTCCTTTTGTAGTATCTGCAAGTGTACATTTGGAGCACTTTGATGCCAATGGTGGAAAAGGAAATATTTTCACATTAAAAATATACTGAAGCATGCTCACAAACATCTTTGTGACTTGTGCATTCATCTCACAGAGTTGAACCTTTCCTTTGCTTGAGCAGCTCTGAAACACCGTTTTTGTAGACTCTGCAAGTGGACATTTGGAGTGCTTTGAGGCCTATGGTGGAAAAGGTAATATCTTCACATAAATCTAGATTGAAGAATTCCGTCAAACTTCTTTGTGATGTGTGCATTCATCTCACAGAGTTGAACCTTAGTTTTCATTGAGCAGTTTTGAAACACTCTGTTTGTACAATCTGCAAGTGGACATTTGGAGCTCTTGGAGGCCTGTAGTGGAAAAGGAGATATCTTCACATTAAGCCAGATAAATCATTCTCACAAACTTCTTTGTATTCTGTGCATTCATCTCACAGAGTTGAACTTTGGTTGTCACTGAGCAGTTTTGAAATCCTCTTTTTATAGAATCTGCTGGTAGACATTTGGAGCGCCTTGAGGCCTGTGGTGTATAACGAAACATCTTCATATAATAACTAGAAAAAAGCATTCTGAGAAACTTCTTTGTGATGGGTGCACTCATCTCACGTAGTTGAACCTTTCTTTTGGTGGAGAAGCTTTGAAACACTCTTTTTGTAGAATCTGCAAGTGGACACTTGGAGCGCTTTGAGGCCCATGGTGGGATAAAAAATATCTTCACATAAAAACCAGCCAGAAGCATTCTGACGAACTTCTTTGTGATGTGTGCATTCGTCTCACAGGGTTGAATCTTTCTTTTGATTGAGCAGCTTTGAAAAACTCTTTTTGTAGAATCTGCAAGTGGACATTTGGTGCACATTTGAGCCTATGGTGGAAAAGGAACTATCTTCACATAATAATTAGACAGAAGCCTATGGGGGAAAAGGGAATATCTTCACTTAAAAAGTATACGGAAACATTCCATCAAACTCCTTTGTAATATGGGCATTCATCTCACCGAGTAGAACCTTCCTTTCATTGAAGAGTTTTGAAACCCTATTTTTGTAGAATCTACAAGTGGACGTTTGGAGGACTTTGAGGCCTATATTGGAAAAGAAAATTTCTTCACCCAAAAAATAGACAGAAGCGTTCTGACAAACTCCTTTTGGATGTGTGCATTCATTGCACAGAGTTGAACCTTTCTTTTTATTGAGCAGTTTGAAACACTCTTTTTGTAGAATCTGCAAGTGCACATTTGGAACGCTTTGAAGCCTATGGTTTAAAAGGAAATATCTTCACCTAAAAACCACCCAGAAGCATTCTGACAAAGTTCTTGGTGATGTGTGCATTCATCTCACGGAGTTGAACCTTTCTTTTGATTGAGCAGACTTGAAACACTATTTTTGTAGAATCTGAAAGTGGATATTTGGAGCGCATTTAGGCCTAGGGTGGAAAAGGACGTATCTTCAAATAATAACTAGACAGAAGCATTCTGACACGCTTCTTTGTGATGTGTGCATTCATCTCACAGAGTTGAACCTTACTTTTCATTGAGCTGTTTTGAAACACTCTTTTTGTTGAATCTTCCAGTGGTCATTTGGAGTGCTTTGAGGCCTATTGTGGAAATGGAAATATCTTCACAAAAAAATTAGACAGAAGCATTCCGACAATCTTCTTGGTTATATGTGCATTCTTCTCACAAAGTTCAACCTTCCTTTTGATTGAGCAGCCCACAAACACTCTTTTTGTAGAATCTGCATGTGGAGTTTTGGAGCACTTTGAGGTCTGTGGTGGAAAATGAAATATCCTCACATAAAATCTAGGCAGAAGAATTCTGACAAACTTCTTTGTGATGTGTACATTCACCTCACAGAGTTGAACCTTAGTTTTCATTGAGCAGTTTTCAAACCCTCTTTTTGTAGAATCTACAAGTGGAGATTTGGAGTGCTTTGATACCTGTGTTGGAAAAGGAAATATATTTACATAAATACTAGACAGAAGCATTCTGACAAACTTCTTTGAAATGTGTGCTTTCATCTCACAGAGTTGGAGTTGAACCTTCCTTTTTATTGAGAAGTTTTGAAACATTTTTTTCATATAATCTGCAAGTAGACATTTGGAGCGCCTTGATGCCAATGGTGGAAAAGGAAATATCTTCATATAATAACTAGACAGAAGAGTAAACTATCGCAAGAACAAAAAACCAAACACCACGTATTCTCACTCACAGGTGAGAATTGAACAATGAGAACACATGGACACAGGAAGGGGAACATCACATTTCGGGGACTGTTGTGGGGTGGGGGGAGGGTGGAGGGATAGCATTGGGAGATATACCTAATGCTAGATGACGAGTTGGGAGGTGTAGCGCACCAGCATGGCACATGTATACATATGTAACTTACCTGCACGTTGCGCACATGTACCATAGAGCCTAAAGTATTATAATAATAATAATAATAATAATATTAATAATAAAAGAAGAAGCATTCTGAGAAACTTCTTTGTGATGGGTGCATTCATCTCACAGAGTGGAACATTTCTTTTGGTTGAGCAGCTTTGAATGACTTTTTGGAGAATCTTCAAGTGCACATTTGGAGCGCTTTGTGGCCTATGGTGAAAAAGCAAATATCTTCTCATAAAAACTAGACAGAAGCATTCTGAAAAACTTCTTACTCATGTATACATTCATCTCAGAGAATTGTACCTTACGTTTCATTGAGCAGTTTTGAAAAACTCTTTCTGTAGTATCTACAAGTGGCCGTTTGGAGCACTTTGAGGCCTATGGTGGAAAAGGAAATATCTTCACACAAAAACCAGACAGAAGCATTCTGACAAACATTTTGTGATGTGTGCATTCATCTCACAGGGTTGGACATTTCTTTTGATTGAGCAGCTTTGAAACACTCTTTTTGTAGGATTTGAAAGTGGACATTTGGAGTGCTTTGTGTCCTATGGTGGAAAAGGAATTATCTTCACAAGAAAAATGTACAGAAGCATTCTGACAAACTTCTTTGTGATGTGTGCATTCATCTCACAGAGGTGAACCTTACTTTTCATTGAGCAGTTTTGAAACTCTCTGTAGAATCTACAAGTGGACATTTGGAGCACTCTTAGGTCTATGGTGGAAAAGGAATTACCTTAACATAATAACGAGACAGAAGGATTCTGACAAACTCCTTTGTCGTGTGTGCATTCATCTCACAGAGTTGAACCTTACTTTTCATTGAGCAGCTTTGAAACACTCTTTTTGTAGAATCTGCGAGTGGACATTTGTGGCACTTAGAGACCTATGGTGGAAAAGTAAACATGTTCACATAAAAACCAGACAGAAGCATGGTGACAAACTTCTTTGTGATGTGTGCAATTATCTCACAGAATTGAACCTTACTTTTCATTGAGCAGTTTTGTAACACTCTTTATGTAGAATCTGGCAGTGGACATTTGGAGTGCTTTGAGTCCTATTGTGTACATGGAAATATCTTCACCTAAAAACTAGACAGAAGCATTCTGACAAACTTCTTGGTGAAGTGTGCATTCATCTCACAGAGTTGAAACTTTCTTTTGATTAAGCAACTTTTAAACACTCTTTTGTAGAATCTGCAAGTGGACATTTCGAGCGCTTTGAGACCAATGGTGGAAAAGGAAATACCTTCACATAAAATCTAGACAGAAGCACTCTGACAAACTACTTTGGATGTGTGCATTCATCTCACAGAGTAGAACTTTAGTTTTCAATGAGCAGTTTTAAACAACTCTTTTTGTAGAATCTGCAAGTGAACATTTGGAGCACCCTTAGTCCTATGGTGGGAAAGGAAATATCTTCAAATAAAAACTAGACAGAAGGACTCTCACAAACTTCCCTGTGACGGGTGCATTCATCTCACAGAGTTGAACATTTCTTTTGATTGAGCAGCTTTGAAACACGCTTTTTGTAGAATCTGCGAGAGGACATTTGGAGCGTTTTAAAGCCTATTGTGGAAAAGGGAATATCTTCATATAAAAACTAGTCAGAAGAATTCTGACAAACTTCTTCATGATTTGTGAATTCCTCTCACAGAGTTGAACCTTACTTTTCATTGAGCAGCCTTGAAGCACTTTCTTTGTAGAATCTGCAAGTGGACATTTGGAGCGCTTTGAGGCCTATGGTGGAAAAAGAAATATCTTCACATAAAATTAGAGGGAAGTATTCTAACACACTTCTTTGTGATGTGTGCATTCACCTCACAGAGTTGAATGATACTTTTCATTGTGCAGTTTTGAAACACTCCTTTTGTAGTATCTGCAAGTGTACATTTGGAGCACTTTGATGTCAATGGTGGAAAAGGAAATATTTTCACATTAAAAATATACCGAAGCATGCTCACAAACATCTTTGTGACTTGTGCATTCATCTCACAGAGTTGAACCTTTCCTTTGCTTGAGCAGCTCTGAAACACCGTTTTTGTAGACTCTGCAAGTGGACATTTGGAGTGCTTTGAGGCCTATGGTGGAAAAGGTAATATCTTCACATAAATCTAGATTGAAGAATTCCGTCAAACTTCTTTGTGATGTGTGCATTCATCTCACAGAGTTGAACCTTAGTTTTCATTGAGCAGTTTTGAAACACTCTGTTTGTAGAATCTGCAAGTGGACATTTGGAGCTCTTGGAGGCCTGTAGTGGAAAAGGAGATATCTTCACATTAAGCCAGATAAATCATTCTCACAAACTTCTTTGTATTCTGTGCATTCATCTCACAGAGTTGAACTTTGGTTGTCACTGAGCAGTTTTGAAATCCTCTTTTTATAGAATCTGCAGGTAGACATTTGGAGCGCCTTGAGGCCTGTGGTGTATAACGAAACATCTTCATATAATAACTAGACAAAAGCATTCTGAGAAACTTCTTTGTGATGGGTGCACTCATCTCACGTAGTTGAACCTTTCTTTTGGTGGAGAAGCTTTGAAACACTCTTTTTGTAGAATCTGCAAGTGGACACTTGGAGCGCTTTGAGGCCCATGGTGGGATAAAAAATATCTTCACATAAAAACCAGCCAGAAGCATTCTGACGAACTTCTTTGTGATGTGTGCATTCGTCTCACAGGGTTGAACCTTTCTTTTGATTGAGCAGCTTTGAAAAACTCTTTTTGTAGAATCTGCAAGTTGACATTTGGTGCACATTTGAGCCTATGGTGGAAAAGGAACTATCTTCACATAATAATTAGACAGAAGCCTATGGGGGAAAAGGGAATATCTTCACTTAAAAAGTATACGGATACATTCCATCAAACTCCTTTGTAATGTGTGCATTCATCTCACCGAGTAGAAACTTCCTTTCATTGAAGAGTTTTGAAACCCTATTTTTGTAGAATCTACAAGTGGACGTTTGGAGGACTTTGAGGCCTATATTGGAAAAGAAAATTTCTTCACCCAAAAAATAGACAGAAGCGTTCTGACAAACTCCTTTTGGATGTGTGCATTCATTGCACAGAGTTGAACCTTTCTTTTTATTGAGCAGTTTGAAACACTCTTTTTCTAGAATCTGCAAGTGGACATTTGGAACGCTTTGAAGCCTATGGTTTAAAAGGAAATATCTTCACCTAAAAACCACCCAGAAGCATTCTGACAAAGTTCTTGGTGATGTGTGCATTCATCTCACGGAGTTGAACCTTTCTTTTGATTGAGCAGACTTGAAACACTATTTTTGTAGAATCTGAAAGTGGATATTTGGAGCGCATTTAGGCCTAGGGTGGAAAAGGAAGTATCTTCAAATAATAACTAGACAGAAGCATTCTGACACACTTCTTTGTGATGTGTGCATTCATCTCACAGAGTTGAACCTTACTTTTCATTGAGCTGTTTTGAAACACTCTTTTTGTTGAATCTTCCAGTGGTCATTTGGAGTGCTTTGAGGCCTATTGTGGAAATGGAAATATCTTCACAAAAAAATTAGACAGAAGCATTCCGACAATCTCCTTGGTTATATGTGCATTCTTCTCACAAAGTTCAACCTTCCTTTTGATTGAGCAGGCCACAAACACTCTTTTTGTAGAATCTGCATGTGGAGTTTTGGAGCACTTTGAGGTCTGTGGTGGAAAATGAAATATCCTCACATAAAAACTAGGCAGAAGAATTCTGACAAACTTCTTTGTGATGTGTACATTCACCTAACAGAGTTGAACCTTAGTTTTCATTGAGCAGTTTTCAAACCCTCTTTTTGTAGAATCTACAAGTGGAGATTTGGAGTGCTTTGATAACTGTGTTGGAAAAGGAAATATATTTACATAAATACTAGACAGAAGCATTCTGACAAACTTCTTTGAAATGTGTGCTTTCATCTCACAGAGTTGGAGTTGAACCTTCCTTTTTATTGAGAAGTTTTGAAACATTTTTTTCATATAATCTGCAAGTAGACATTTGGAGCGCCTTGATGCCAATGGTGGAAAAGGAAATATCTTCATATAATAACTAGACAGAAGAGTAAACTATCGCAAGAACAAAAAACCAAACACCACGTATTCTCACTCACAGGTGAGAATTGAACAATGAGAACACATGGACACAGGAAGGGGAACATCACATTTCGGGGACTGTTGTGGGGTGGGGGGAGGGTGGAGGGATAGCATTGGGAGATATACCTAATGCTAGATGACGAGTTGGGAGGTGTAGCGCACCAGCATGGCACATGTATACATATGTAACTTACCTGCACGTTGCGCACATGTACCATAGAGCCTAAAGTATTATAATAATAATAATAATAATAATAATAATAAATATAGAAGAAGCATTCTGAGAAACTTCTTTGTGATGGGTGCATTCATCTCACAGAGTGGAACATTTCTTTTGGTTGAGCAGCTTTGAATGACTTTTTGGAGAATCTTCAAGTGCACATTTGGAGCGCTTTGTGGCCTATGGTGAAAAAGCAAATATCTTCTCATAAAAACTAGACAGAAGCATTCTGAAAAACGTCTTAGTCATGTATACATTCATCTCAGAGAATTGTACCTTACGTTTCATTGAGCAGTTTTGAAAAACTCTTTCTGTAGTATCTACAAGTGGCCGTTTGGAGCACTTTGAGGCCTATGGTGGAAAAGGAAATATCTTCACACAAAAACCAGACAGAAGCATTCTGACAAACATTTTGTGATGTGTGCATTCATCTCACAGGGTTGGACATTTCTTTTGATTGAGCAGCTTTGAAACACTCTTTTTGTAGGATTTGAAAGTGGACATTTGGAGTGCTTTGTGTCCTATGGTGGAAAAGGAATTATCTTCACATGAAAAATGTACAGAAGCATTCTGACAAACTTCTTTGTGATGTGTGCATTCATCTCACAGAGTTGAACCTTACTTTTCATTGAGCGGGTTTGAAACTCTCTGTAGAATCTACAAGTGAACATTTGGAGCACTCTTAGGTCTATGGTGGAAAAGGAATTACCTTAACATAATAACGAGACAGAAGGATTCTGACAAACTCCTTTGTCGTGTGTGCATTCATCTCACAGAGTTGAACCTTACTTTTCATTGAGCAGCTTTGAAACACTCTTTTTGTAGAATCTGCGAGTGGACATTTGTGGCACTTTGAGACCTATGGTGGAAAAGTAAACATGTTCACATAAAAACCAGACAGAAGCATTGTGACAAACTTCTTTGTGATGTGTGCAATTATCTCACAGAATTGAACCTTACTTTTCATTGAGCAGTTTTGTAACACTCTTTATGTAGAATCTGCCAGTGGACATTTGGAGTGCTTTGAGTCCTATTGTGTACATGGAAATATCTTCACATAAAAACTAGACAGAAGCATTCTGACAAACTTCTTGGTGAAGTGTGCATTCATCTCACAGAGTTGAAACTTTCTTTTGATTAAGCAACTTTTAAACACTCTTTTGTAGAATCTGCAAGTGGACATTTCGAGCGCTTTGAGACCAATGGTGGAAAAGGAAATACCTTCACATAAAATCTAGACAGAAGCATTCTGACAAACTACTTTGGATGTGTGCATTCATCTCACAGAGTAGAACTTTAGTTTTCAATGAGCAGTTTTAAAACAACTCTTTTTGTAGAATCTGCAAGTGAACATTTGGAGCACCTTTAGTCCTATGGTGGGAAAGGAAATATCTTCAAATAAAAACTAGACAGAAGGACTCTCACAAACTTCTCTGTGACGGGTGCATTCATCTCACAGAGTTGAACATTTCTTTTGATTGAGCAGCTTTGAAACACGCTTTTTGTAGAATCTGCGAGAGGACATTTGGAGCGTTTTAAAGCCTATTGTGGAAAAGGGAATATCTTCATATAAAAACTAGTCAGAAGAATTCTGACAAACTTCTTCATGATTTGTGAATTCCTCTCACAGAGTTGAACCTTACTTTTCATTGAGCAGCCTTGAAGCACTTTCTTTGTAGAATCTGCAAGTGGACATTTGGAGCGCTTTGAGGCCTATGGTGGAAAAAGAAATATCTTCACATAAAATTAGAGGGAAGTATTCTAACACACTTCTTTGTGATGTGTGCATTCACCTCACAGAGTTGAATGATACTTTTCATTGTGCAGTTTTGAAACACTCCTTTTGTAGTATCTGCAAGTGTACATTTGGAGCACTTTGATGCCAATGGTGGAAAAGGAAATATTTTCACATTAAAAATATACTGAAGCATGCTCACAAACATCTTTGTGACTTGTGCATTCATCTCACAGAGTTGAACCTTTCCTTTGCTTGAGCAGCTCTGAAACACCGTTTTTGTAGAATCTGCAAGTGGACATTTGGAGTGCTTTGAGGCCTATGGTGGAAAAGGTAATATCTTCACATAAATCTAGATTGAAGAATTCCGTCAAACTTCTTTGTGATGTGTGCATTCATCTCACAGAGTTGAACCTTAGTTTTCATTGAGCAGTTTTGAAACACTCTTTTTGTAGAATCTGCAAGTGGACATTTGGAGCTCTTGGAGGCCTGTAGTGGAAAAGGAGATATCTTCACATTAAAACCAGACAAATCATTCTCACAAACTTCTTTGTATTCTGTACATTCATCTCACAGAGTTGAACCTTGGTTGTCATTGAGCAGTTTTGAAATCCTCTTTTTATAGAATCTGCAGGTAGACATTTGGAGCGCCTTGAGGCCTGTGGTGTATAACGAAACATCTTCATATAATAACTAGACAAAAGCATTCTGAGAAACTTCTTTGTGATGGGTGCACTCATCTCATGTAGTTGAACCTTTCTTTTGGTGGAGAAGCTTTGAAACACTCTTTTTGTAGAATCTGCAAGTGGACACTTGGAGCGCTTTGAGGCCCATGGTGGGATAAAAAATATCTTCACATAAAAACCAGCCAGAAGCATTCTGACGAACTTCTTTGTGATGTGTGCATTCGTCTCACAGGGTTGAACCTTTCTTTTGATTGAGCAGCTTTGAAAAACTCTTTTTGTAGAATCTGCAAGTGGACATTTGGTGCACATTTGAGCCTATGGTGGAAAAGGAACTATCTTCACATAATAATTAGACAGAAGCCTATGGGGGAAAAGGGAATATCTTCACTTAAAAAGTATACGGAAACATTCCATCAAACTCCTTTGTAATGTGTGCATTCATCTCACCGAGTACAACTTTCCTTTCATTGCAGAGTTTTGAAACCCTATTTTTGTAGAATCTACAAGTGGACGTTTGGAGGACTTTGAGGCCTATATTGGAAAAGAAAATTTCTTCACACAAAAAATAGACAGAAGCGTTCTGACAAACTTCTTTGGGATGTGTGCATTCATTGCACAGAGTTGAACCTTTCTTTTTATTGAGCAGTTTGAAACACTCTTTTTCTAGAATCTGCAAGTGGACATTTGGAACGCTTTGAAGCCTATGGTTTAAAAGGAAATATCTTCACCTAAAAACCACCCAGAAGCATTCTGACAAAGTTCTTGGTGATGTGTGCATTCATCTCACGGAGTTGAACCTTTCTTTTGATTGAGCAGACTTGAAACACTATTTTTGTAGAATCTGAAAGTGGATATTTGGAGCGCATTTAGGCCTAGGGTGGAAAAGGAAGTATCTTCAAATAACAACTAGACAGAAGCATTCTGACACGCTTCTTTGTGATGTGTGCATTCATCTCACAGAGTTGAACCTTACTTTTCATTGAGCTGTTTTGAAACACTCTTTTTGTTGAATCTTCCAGTGGTCATTTGGAGTGCTTTGAGGCCTATTGTGGAAATGGAAACATCTTCACAAAAAAATTAGACAGAAGCATTCCGACAATCTTCTTTGTTATATGTGCATTCTTCTCACAAAGTTCAACCTTCCTTTTGGTTGAGCAGCCCACAAACACTCTTTTTGTGGAATCTGCATGTGGAGTTTTGGAGCACTTTGTGGTCTGTGGTGGAAAATGAAATATCCTCACATGAAAACTAGGCAGAAGAATTCTGACAAACTTCTTTGTGATGTGTACATTCACCTCACAGAGTTGAACCTTAGTTTTCATTGAGCAGTTTTCAAACCCTCTTTTTGTAGAATCTACAAGTGGAGATTTGGAGTGCTTTGATACCTGTGTTGGAAAAGGAAATATATTTACATAAATACTAGACAGAAGCATTCTGACAAGCTTCTTTGAAATGTGTGCTTTCATCTCACAGAGTTGGAGTTGAACCTTACTTTTTATTGAGAAGTTTTGAAACATTTTTTTCATATAATCTGCAAGTAGACATTTGGAGCGCCTTGATGCCAATGGTGGAAAAGGAAATATCTTCATATAATAACTAGACAGAAGAGTAAACTATCGCAAGAACAAAAAACCAAACACCACGTATTCTCACTCACAGGTGAGAATTGAACAATGAGAACACATGGATACAGGAAGGGGAACATCACATTTCGGGGACTGTTGTGGGGTGGGGGGAGGGTGGAGGGATAGCATTGGGAGATATACCTAATGCTAGATGACGAGTTGGGAGGTGTAGCGCACCAGCATGGCACATGTATACATATGTAACTTACCTGCACGTTGCGCACATGTACCATAGAGCCTAAAGTTTTATAATAATAATAATAATAATAATATTAATAATAAAAGAAGAAGCATTCTGAGAAACTTCTTTGTGATGGGTGCATTCATCTCACAGAGTGGAACATTTCTTTTGGTTGAGCAGCTTTGAACGACTTTTTGGAGAATCTTCAAGTGCACATTTGGAGCGCTTTGTGGCCTATGGTGAAAAAGCAAATATCTTCTCATAAAAACTAGACAGAAGCATTCTGAAAAACTTCTTAGTCATGTATACATTCATCTCAGAGAATTGTACCTTACGTTTCATTGAGCAGTTTTGAAAAACTCTTTCTTTTTTTTTTTTTTTTTTTTTTTTTTTTTCTTTTTTTTAATATTATTATTATTATTATTATACTTTAGGTTTTATGGTACATGTGTGCAATGTGCAGGTAAGTTACATATGTATACATGTGCCATGCTGGTGCGCTGCACCCACCAACTCGTCATCTAGCATTAGGTATATCTCCCAATGCTATCCCTCCCCCCTCCCCCCACCCCACAACAGTCCCCAGAATGTGATGTTCCCCTTCCTGTGTCCATGTGTTCTCATTGTTCAATTCCCACCTATGAGTGAGAATATGCGGTGTTTGGTTTTTTGTTCTTGCGATAGTTTACTGAGAATGATGATTTCCAATTTCATCCATGTCCCTACAAAGGACGTGAACTCATCATTTTTTATGGCTGCATAGTATTCCATGGTGTATATGTGCCACATTTTCTTAATCCAGTCTATCATTGTTGGACATTTGGGTTGGTTCCAAGTCTTTGCTATTGTGAATAATGCCGCAATAAACATACGTGTGCATGTGTCTTTATAGCAGCATGATTTATAGTCCTTTGGGTATATACCCAGTAATGGGATGGCTGGGTCAAATGGAATTTCTAGTTCTAAATCCCTGAGGAATCGCCACACTGACTTCCACAACGGTTGAACTAGTTTACAGTCCCACCAACAGTGTAAAAGTGTTCCTATTTCTCCACATCCTCTCCAGCACCTGTTGTTTCCTGACTTTTTAATGATTGCCATTCTAACTGGTGTGAGATGGTATCTCATTGTGGTTTTGATTTGCATTTCTCTGATGGCCAGTGATGGTGAGCATTTTTTCATGTGTTTTTTGGCTGCATAAATGTCTTCTTTTGAGAAGTGTCTGTTCATGTCCTTCGCCCACTTTTTGATGGGGTTGTTTGTTTTTTTCTTGTAAATTTGTTGGAGTTCATTGTAGATTCTGGATATTAGCCCTTTGTCAGATGAGTAGGTTGCGAAAATTTTCTCCCATTTTGTAGGTTGCCTGTTCACTCTGATGGTAGTTTCTTTTGCTGTGCAGAAGCTCTTGAGTTTAATTAGATCCCATTTGTCAATTTTTGCTTTTGTTGCCATTGCTTTGGGTGTTTTAGACATGAAGTCCTTGCCCATGCCTATGTCCTGAATGGTAATGCCTAGGTTTTCTTCTAGGGTTTTTATGGTTTTAGGTCTAACATTTAAGTCTTTAATCCATCTTGAATTGATTTTTGTATAAGGTGTAAGGAAGGGATCCAGTTTCAGCTTTCTACATATGGCTAACCAGTTTTCCCAGCACCATTTATTAAATAGGGAATCCTTTCCCCATTTCTTGTTTTTGTCAGGTTTGTCAAAGATCAGATAGTTGTAGATATGTGGCATTATTTCTGACGGCTCTGTTCTGTTCCATTGATCTATATCTCTGTTTTGGTACCAGTACCATGCTGTTTTGGTTACTGTAGCCTTGTAGTATAGTTTGAAGTCAGGTAGTGTGATGCCTCCAGCTTTGTTCTTTTGGCTTAGGATTGACTTGGCGATGCGGGCTCTTTTTTGGTTCCATATGAACTTTAAAGTAGTTTTTTCCAATTCTTTGAAGAAAGTCATTGGTAGCTTGATGGGGATGGCATTGAATCTGTAAATTACCTTGGGAAGGATGGCCATTTTCATGATATTGATTCTTCCTACCCATGAGCATGGAATGTTCTTCCATTTGTTTGTATCCTCTTTTATTTCCTTGAGCAGTGGTTTGTAGTTCTCCTTGAAGAGGTCTTTCACATCCCTTGTAAGTTGGATTCCTAGGTATTTTATTCTCTTTGAAGCAATTGTGAATGGGAGTTCACTCATGATTTGGCTCTCTGTTTGTCTGTTATTGATGTATAAGAATGCTTGTGATTTTTGCACATTGATTTTGTATCCTGAGACTTTGCTGAAGTTGCTTATCAGCTTAAGGAGATTTTGGGCTGAGACAATGGGGTTTTCTAGATATACTATCATGTCATCTGCAAACAGGGACAATTTGACTTCCTCTTTTCCTAATTGAATACCCTTGATTTCCTTCTCCTGCCTAATTGCCCTGGCCAGAACTTCCAACACTATGTTGAATAGAAGTGGTGAGAGAGGGCATCCCTGTCTTGTGCCAGTTTTCAAAGGGAATGCTTCCAGTTTTTGGCCATTCAGTATGATATTGGCTGTGGGTTTGTCATAAATAGCTCTTATTATTTTGAGATATGTCCCATCAATTCCTAATTTATTGAGAGTTTTTAGCATGAAGGGTTGTTGAATTTTGTCAAAGGCCTTTTCTGCATCTATTGAGATAATCATGTGGTTTTTGTCTTTGGTTCTGTTTATATGCTGGATTACATTTATTGATTTGCGTATATTGAACCAGCCTTGCATCCCAGGGATGAAGCCCACTTGATCATGGTGGATAAGCTTTTTGATGTGCTGCTGGATTCTGTTTGCCAGTATTTTATTGAGGATTTTTGCATCAATGTTCATCAAGGATATTGGTCTAAAATTCTCTTTTTTTGTTGTGTCTCTGCCAGGCTTTGGTATCAGGATGATGCTGGCCTCATAAAATGAGTTAGGGAGGATTCCCTCTTTTTCTATTGATTGGAATAGTTTCAGAAGGAATGGTACCAGCTCCTCCTTGTACCTCTGGTAGAATTCGGCTGTGAATCCATCTGGACCTGGACTTTTTTTGGTTGGTAAGCTATTGATTATTGCCACAATTTCAGCTCCTGTTATTGGTCTATTCAGAGATTCAACTTCTTCCTGGTTTAGTCTTGGGAGGGTGTATGTGTTGAGGAATTTATCCATTTCTTCTAGATTTTCTAGTTTATTTGCATAGAGGTGTTTGTAATATTCTCTGATGGTAGTTTGTATTTCTGTGGGATCGGTGGTGATATCCCCTTTATCATTTTTTATTGCATCTATTTGATTCTTCTCTCTTTTTTTCTTTATTAATCTTGCTAGCGGTCTATCAATTTTGTTGATCCTTTCAAAAAACCAGCTCCTGGATTCATTTATTTTTTGAAGGGTTTTTTGTATCTCTATTTCCTTCAGTTCTGCTCTGATTTTAGTTATTTCTTGCCTTCTGCTAGCTTTTGAATGTGTTTGCTCTTGCTTTTCTAGTTCTTTTAATTGTGATGTTAGGGTGTCAATTTTGGATCTTTCCTGCTTTCTCTTGTGGGCATTTAGTGCTATAAATTTCCCTCTACACACTGCTTTGAATGCATCCCAGAGATTCTGGTATGTTGTGTCTTGGTTCTCGTTGGTTTCAAAGAACATCTTTATTTCTGCCTTCATTTCGTTATGTACCCAGTAGTCATTCAGGAGCAGGTTGTTCAGTTTCCACGTAGTTGAGCGGTTTTGAGTGAGATTCTTAATCCTGAGTTCTAGCTTGATTGCACTGTGATCTGAGAGACAGTTTGTTATAATTTCTGTTCTTTTACATTTATTGAGGAGAGCTTTACTTCCAAGTATATGGTCAATTTTGGAATAGGTGTGGTGTGGTGCTGAAAAAAATGTATATTCTGTTGATTTGGGGTGGAGAGTTCTGTAGATGTCTATTAGGTCCGCTTGGTGCAGAGCTGAGTTCAATTCCTGGGTATCCTTGTTGACTTTCTGTCTCGTTGATCTGTCTAATGTTGATAGTGGGGTGTTAAAGTCTCCCATTATTAATGTGTGGGAGTCTAAGTCTCTTTGTAGGTCACTCAGGACTTGCTTTATGAATCTGGGTGCTCCTGTATTGGGTGCATATATATTTAGGATAGTTAGCTCTTCTTGTTGAATTAATCCCTTTACCATTATGTAATGGCCTTCTTTGTCTCTTTTGATCTTTGTTGGTTTAAAGTCTGTTTTATCAGAGACTAGGATTGCAACCCCTGCCTTTTTTTGTTTTCCATTTGCTTGGTAGATCTTCCTCCATCCTTTTATTTTGAGCCTATGTGTGTCTCTGCACGTGAGATGGGTTTCCTGAATACAGCACACTGATGGGTCTTGAGTCTTTATCCAGTTTGCCAGTCTGTGTCTTTTAATTGGAGCATTTAGTCCATTTACATTTAAAGTTAATATTGTTATGTGTGAATTTGATCCTGTCATTATGATGTTAGCTGGATATTTTGCTCGTTAGTTGATGCAGTCTCTTCCTAGTCTCGATGTTCTTTACATTTCGGTATGATTTTGCAGTGGCTGGTACCGGTTGTGCCTTTCCATGTTTAGCGCTTCCTTCAGGAGCTCTTTTAGGGCAGGCCTGGTGGTGACAAAATCTCTCAGCATTTGCTTGTCTGTAAAGTATTTTATTTCTCCTTCACTTATGAAGCTTAGTTTGGCAGGATATGAAATTCTGGGTTGAAAATTCTTTTCTTTAAGAATGTTGAATATTGGCCCCCACTCTCTTCTGGCTTGTAGGGTTTCTGCCGAGAGATCCGCTGTTAGTCTGATGGGCTTCCCTTTGATGGTAACCCGACCTTTCTCTCTGGCTGCCCTTAACATTTTTTCCTTCATTTCAACTTTGGTGAATCTGACAATTATGTGTCTTGGAGTTGCTCTTCTTGAGGAGTATCTTTGTGGCGTTCTCTGTATTTCCTGAATCTGAATGTTGGCCTGCCTTGCTAGATTGGGGAAGTTCTCCTGGATAATATCCTGCAGAGTGTTTTCCAACTTGGTTCCATTCTCCCCGTCACTTTCAGGTACACCAATCAGACGTAGATTTGGTCTTTTCACATAGTCCCACATTTCTTGGAGGCTTTGCTCGTTTCTTTTTATTCTTTTTTCTCTAAACTTCCCTTCTCGCTTCATTTCATTCATTTCATCTTCCAGGGCTGATACCCTTTCTTCCATTTGATCGCATCGGCTCCTGAGGCTTCTGCATTCTTCACGTAGTTCTCGAGCCTTGGTTTTCAGCTCCATCAGCTCCTTTAAGCACTTCTCTGTATTGGTTATTCTAGTTATACATTCTTCTAAATTTTTTTCAAAGTTTTCAACTTCTTTGCCTTTGGTTTGAATATCCTCCCGTAGCTCGGAGTAATTTGATCGTCTGAAGCCTTCTTCTCTCAGCTCGTCAAAGTCATTCTCCGTCCAGCTTTGTTCCGTTGCTGGTGAGGAACTGCGTTCCTTTGGAGGAGGAGAGGTACTCTGGTTTTTAGAGTTTCCAGTTTTTCTGCTCTGTTTTTTCCCCATCTTTGTGGTTTTATCTACTTTTGGTCTTTGATGATGGTGATGTACAGATGGGTTTTTGGTGTGGATGTCCTTTCTGTTGGTTTTCCTTCTAACAGACAGAACCCTCAGCTGCAGGTCTGTTGGAGTACCTGGTCGGCCGTGTGAGGTGTCAGTCTGCCCCTGCTGGGGGGTGCCTCCCAGTTAGGCTGCTCGGGGGTCAGGGGTCAGGGACCCACTTGAGGAGGCAGTCAGCCCGTTCTCAGATCTCCAGCTGCGTGCTGGGAGAACCACTGCTCTCCTCACAGCTGTCAGACAGGGACATTTAAGTCTGCAGAGGTTACTGCTGTCTTTTTGTTTGTCTGTGTCCTGCCCCCAGAGGTGGAGCCTACAGAGGCAGGCAGGCCTCCTTGAGCTGTGGTGGGCTCCACCCAGATCAAGCTTCCAGGCTGCTTTGTTTACCTAAGCGAGCCTGGGCAATGGCGGGCGCCCCTCCCCCAGCCTCGCTGCCGACTTGCTGTTTGATCTCAGACTGCTGTGCTAGCAATCAGCGAGACTCCGTGGGCGTAGGACCCTCTGAGCCAGGTGCGGGCTATACTCTCCTGGGGGCACCGTTTCCTAAGCCCGTCGGAAAAGCACAGTATTTGGGTGGGAGTGGCCCGATTTTCCAGGTGCCGTCTGTCACCCCTGGAAGGGGAACTCCCTGACCCCTTGCACTTCCCGAGTGAGGCAATGCCTCGCCCCTGCTTCGGCTGGCGCACGGTGCGCTCACCCACTGACCTGCGCCCACTGTCTGGCACTCCCTAGTGAGATGAACACGGTACCTCAGATGGAAATGCAGAAATCACCCGTCTTCTGCGTCGCTCGCGCTGGGAGCTGTAGACCGGAGCTGTTCCTATTCGGCCATCTTGGCTCCTCCCCTCCGAAAAACTCTTTCTGTAGTATCTACAAGTGGCCGTTTGGAGCACTTTGAGGCCTATGGTGGAAAAGGAAATATCTTCACACAAAAACCAGACAGAAGCATTCTGACAAACATTTTGTGATGTGTGCATTCATCTCACAGGGTTGGACATTTCTTTTGATTGAGCAGCTTTGAAACACTCTTTTTGTAGGATTTGAAAGTGGACATTTGGAGTGCTTTGTGTCCTATGGTGGAAAAGGAATTATCTTCACATGAAAAATATACAGAAGCATTCTGACAAACTTCTTTGTGATGTGTGCATTCATCTCACTGAGTTGAACCTTACTTTTCATTGAGCAGTTTTGAAAATCTCTGTAGAATCTACAAGTGGACATTTGGAGCACTCTTAGGTCTATGGTGGAAAAGGAAATACCTTAACATAATAACGAGACAGACGGATTCTGACAAACTCCTTTGTGGTGTGTGCATTCATCTCACAGAGTTGAACCTTACTTTTCATTGAGCAGCTTTGAAACACTCTTTTTATAGAATCTGCGAGTGGACATTTGTGGCACTTTGAGACCTATGGTGGAAAAGTAAACATGTTCACATAAAAAGCAGACAGAAGCATTGTGACAAACTTCTTTGTGATGTGTGCAATTATCTCACAGAATTGAACCTTACTTTTCATTGAGCAGTTTTGTAACACTCTTTATGTAGAATCTGCCAGTGGACATTTGGAGTGCTTTGAGTCCTATTGTGTACATGGAAATATCTTCACATAAAAACTAGACAGAAGCATTCTGACAAACTTCTTGGTGAAGTGTGCATTCATCTCACAGAGTTGAAACTTTCTTTTGATTAAGCAACTTTTAAACACTCTTTTGTAGAATCTGCAAGTGGACATTTCGAGCGCTTTGAGACCAATGGTGGAAAAGGAAATACCTTCACATAAAATCTAGACAGAAGCATTCTGACAAACTACTTTGGATGTGTGCATTCATCTCACAGTGTAGAACTTTAGTTTTCAATGAGCAGTTTTAAAAAAACTCTTTTTGTAGAATCTGCAAGTGAACATTTGGAGCACCTTTAGTCCTATGGTGGGAAAGGAAATATCTTCAAATAAAAACTAGACAGAAGGACTCTCACAAACTTCTCTGTGACGGGTGCATTCATCTCACAGAGTTGAACATTTCTTTTGATTGAGCAGCTTTGAAACACGCTTTTTGTAGAATCTGCGAGAGGACATTTGGAGCGTTTTAAAGCCTATTGTGGAAAAGGGAATATCTTCATATAAAAACTAGTCAGAAGAATTCTGACAAACTTCTTCATGATTTGTGAATTCCTCTCACAGAGTTGAACCTTACTTTTCATTGAGCAGCCTTGAAGCACTTTCTTTGTAGAATCTGCAAGTGGACATTTGGAGCGCTTTGAGGCCTATGGTGGAAAAAGAAATATCTTCACATAAAATTAGAGGGAAGTATTCTAACACACTTCTTTGTGATGTGTGCATTCACCTCACAGAGTTGAATGATACTTTTCATTGTGCAGTTTTGAAACACTCCTTTTGTAGTATCTGCAAGTGTACATTTGGAGCACTTTGATGCCAATGGTGGAAAAGGAAATATTTTCACATTAAAAATATACTGAAGCATGCTCACAAACATCTTTGTGACTTGTGCATTCATCTCACAGAGTTGAACCTTTCCTTTGCTTGAGCAGCTCTGAAACACCGTTTTTGTAGAATCTGCAAGTGGACATTTGGAGTGCTTTGAGGCCTATGGTGGAAAAGGTAATATCTTCACATAAATCTAGATTGAAGAATTCCGTCAAACTTCTTTGTGATGTGTGCATTCATCTCACAGAGTTGAACCTTAGTTTTCATTGAGCAGTTTTGAAACACTCTGTTTGTAGAATCTGCAAGTGGACATTTGGAGCTCTTGGAGGCCTGTAGTGGAAAAGGAGATATCTTCACATTAAAACCAGACAAATCATTCTCACAAACTTCTTTGTATTCTGTGCATTCATCTCACAGAGTTGAACCTTGGTTGTCATTGAGCAGTTTTGAAATCCTCTTTTTATAGAATCTGCAGGTAGACATTTGGAGCGCCTTGAGGCCTGTGGTGTATAACGAAACATCTTCATATAATAACTAGACAAAAGCATTCTGAGAAACTTCTTTGTGATGGGTGCACTCATCTCACATAGTTGAACCTTTCTTTTGGTGGAGAAGCTTTGAAACACTCTTTTTGTAGAATCTGCAAGTGGACACTTGGAGCGCTTTGAGGCCCATGGTGGGATAAAAAATATCTTCACTTAAAAACCAGCCAGAAGCATTCTGACGAACTTCTTTGTGATGTGTGCATTCGTCTCACAGGGTTGAACCTTTCTTTTGATTGAGCAGCTTTGAAAAACTCTTTTTGTAGAATCTGCAAGTGGACATTTGGTGCACATTTGAGCCTATGGT
Organism: Pongo abelii; assembly: GCF_028885655.2. Classification (NCBI taxonomy): domain Eukaryota; kingdom Metazoa; phylum Chordata; class Mammalia; order Primates; family Hominidae; genus Pongo; species Pongo abelii. The sequence goes on along the minus strand of NC_072000.2, from coordinate 10,594,224 downwards.
GGAAAAGGAACTATCTTCACATAATAATTAGACAGAAGCCTATGGGGGAAAAGGGAATATCTTCACTTAAAAAGTATACGGAAACATTCCATCCAACTCCTTTGTAATATGGGCATTCATCTCACCGAGTAGAACCTTCCTTTCATTGAAGAGTTTTGATACCCTATTTTTGTAGAATCTACAAGTGGACGTTTGGAGGACTTTGAGGCCTATATTGGAAAAGAAAATTTCTTCACACAAAAAATAGACAGAAGCGTTCTGACAAACTCCTTTGGGATGTGTGCATTCATTGCACAGAGTTGAACCTTTCTTTTTATTGAGCAGTTTGAAACACTCTTTTTGTAGAATCTGCAAGGGGACATTTGGAACGCTTTGAAGCCTATGGTTTAAAAGGAAATATCTTCACCTAAAAACCACCCAGAAGCATTCTGACAAAGTTCTTGGTGATGTGTGCATTCATCTCACGGAGTTGAACCTTTCTTTTGATTGAGCAGACTTGAAACACTATTTTTGTAGAATCTGAAAGTGGATATTTGCAGCGCATTTAGGCCTAGGGTGGAAAAGGAAGTATCTTCAAATAATAACTAGACAGAAGCATTCTGACACACTTCTTTGTGATGTGTGCATTCATCTCACAGAGTTGAACCTTACTTTTCATTGAGCTGTTTTGAAACACTCTTTTTGTTGAATCTTCCAGTGGTCATTTGGAGTGATTTGAGGCCTATTGTGGAAATGGAAATATCTTCACAAAAAAATTAGACAGAAGCATTCCGACAATCTTCTTTGTTATATGTGCATTCTTCTCACAAAGTTCAACCTTCCTTTTGATTGAGCAGCCCACAAACACTCTTTTTGTAGAATCTGCATGTGGAGTTTTGGAGCACTTTGAGGTCTGTGGTGGAAAATGAAATATCCTCACATAAAAACTAGGCAGAAGAATTCTGACAAACTTCTTTGTGATGTGTACATTCACCTCACAGAGTTGAACGTTAGTTTTCATTGAGCAGTTTTCAAACCCTCTTTTTGTAGAATCTACAAGTGGAGATTTGGAGTGCTTTGATACCTGTGTTGGAAAAGGAAATATATTTACATAAATACTAGACAGAAGCATTCTGACAAACTTCTTTGAAATGTGTGCTTTCATCTCACAGAGTTGGAGTTGAACCTTCCTTTTTATTGAGAAGTTTTGAAACATTTTTTTCATATAATCTGCAAGTAGACATTTGGAGCGCCTTGATGCCAATGGTGGAAAAGGAAATGTCTTCATATAATAACTAGACAGAAGAGTAAACTATCGCAAGAACAAAAAACCAAACACCACGTATACTCACTCACAGGTGAGAATTGAACAATGAGAACACATGGACACAGGAAGGGGAACATCACATTTCGGGGACTGTTGTGGGGTGGGGGGAGGGTGGAGGGATAGCATTGGGAGATATACCTAATGCTAGATGACGAGTTGGGAGGTGTAGCGCACCAGCATGGCACATGTATACATATGTAACTTACCTGCACGTTGCGCACATGTACCATAGAGCCTAAAGTATTATAATAATAATAATAATAATAATAATAATAAATATAGAAGAAGCATTCTGAGAAACTTCTTTGTGATGGGTGCATTCATCTCACAGAGTGGAACATTTCTTTTGGTTGAGCAGCTTTGAATGACTTTTTGGAGAATCTTCAAGTGCACATTTGGAGCGCTTTGTGGCCTATGGTGAAAAAGCAAATATCTTCTCATAAAAACTAGACAGAAGCATTCTGAAAAACGTCTTAGTCATGTATACATTCATCTCAGAGAATTGTACCTTACGTTTCATTGAGCAGTTTTGAAAAACTCTTTCTGTAGTATCTACAAGTGGCCGTTTGGAGCACTTTGAGGCCTATGGTGGAAAAGGAAATATCTTCACACAAAAACCAGACAGAAGCATTCTGACAAACATTTTGTGATGTGTGCATTCATCTCACAGGGTTGGACATTTCTTTTGATTGAGCAGCTTTGAAACACTCTTTTTGTAGGATTTGAAAGTGGACATTTGGAGTGCTTTGTGTCCTATGGTGGAAAAGGAATTATCTTCACATGAAAAATGTACAGAAGCATTCTGACAAACTTCTTTGTGATGTGTGCATTCATCTCACAGAGTTGAACCTTACTTTTCATTGAGCGGGTTTGAAACTCTCTGTAGAATCTACAAGTGAACATTTGGAGCACTCTTAGGTCTATGGTGGAAAAGGAATTACCTTAACATAATAACGAGACAGAAGGATTCTGACAAACTCCTTTGTCGTGTGTACATTCATCTCACAGAGTTGAACCTTACTTTTCATTGAGCAGCTTTGAAACACTCTTTTTGTAGAATCTGCGAGTGGACATTTGTGGCACTTTGAGACCTATGGTGGAAAAGTAAACATGTTCACATAAAAACCAGACAGAAGCATTGTGACAAACTTCTTTGTGATGTGTGCAATTATCTCACAGAATTGAACCTTACTTTTCATTGAGCAGTTTTGTAACACTCTTTATGTAGAATCTGCCAGTGGACATTTGGAGTGCTTTGAGTCCTATTGTGTACATGGAAATATCTTCACATAAAAACTAGACAGAAGCATTCTGACAAACTTCTTGGTGAAGTGTGCATTCATCTCACAGAGTTGAAACTTTCTTTTGATTAAGCAACTTTTAAACACTCTTTTGTAGAATCTGCAAGTGGACATTTCGAGCGCTTTGAGACCAATGGTGGAAAAGGAAATACCTTCACACAAAATCTAGACAGAAGCATTCTGACAAACTACTTTGGATGTGTGCATTCATCTCACAGAGTAGAATTTTAGATTTCAATGAGCAGTTTTAAACAACTCTTTTTGTAGAATCTGCAAGTGAACATTTGGAGCACCTTTAGTCCTAGGGTGGGAAAGGAAATATCTTCAAATAAAAACTAGACAGAAGGACTCTCACAAACTTCTCTGTCACGGGTGCATTCATCTCACAGAGTTGAACATTTCTTTTGATTGAGCAGCTTTGAAACACGCTTTTTGTAGAATCTGCGAGAGGACATTTGGAGCGTTTTAAAGCCTATTGTGGAAAAGGGAATATCTTCATATAAAAACTAGTCAGAAGAATTCTGACAAACTTCTTCATGATTTGTGAATTCTTCTCACAGAGTTGAACCTTACTTTTCATTGAGCAGCCTTGAAGCACTTTCTTTGTAGAATCTGCAAGTGGACATTTGGAGCGCTTTGAGGCCTACGGTGGAAAAAGAAATATCTTCACATAAAATTAGAGGGAAGTATTCTAACACACTTCTTTGTGATGTGTGCATTCACCTCACAGAGTTGAATGATACTTTTCATTGTGCAGTTTTGAAACACTCCTTTTGTAGTATCTGCAAGTGTACATTTGGAGCACTTTGATGCCAATGGTGGAAAAGGAAATGTTTTCACATTAAAAATATACTGAAACATGCTCACAAACATCTTTGTGACTTGTGCATTCATCTCACAGATTTGAACCTTTCCTTTGCTTGAGCAGCTCTGAAACACCGTTTTTGTAGAATCTGCAAGTGGACATTTGGAGTGCTTTGAGGCCTATGGTGGAAAGGTAATATCTTCACATAAATCTAGATTGAAGAATTCCGTCAAACTTCTTTGTGATGTGTGCATTCATCTCACAGAGTTGAACCTTAGTTTTCATTGAGCAGTTTTGAAACACTCTTTTTGTAGAATCTGCAAGTGGACATTTGGAGCTCTTGGAGGCCTGTAGTGGAAAAGGAGATATCTTCACATTAAAACCAAACAAATCATTCTCACAAACTTCTTTGTATTCTGTGCATTCATCTCACAGAGTTGAACCTTGGTTGTCATTGAGCAGTTTTGAAATCCTCTTTTTATAGAATCTGCAGGTAGACATTTGGAGCGCCTTGAGGCTTGTGGTGTATAACGAAACATCTTCATATAATAACTAGACAAAAGCATTCTGAGAAACTTCTTTGTGATGGGTGCACTCATCTCACGTAGTTGAACCTTTCTTTTGGTGGAGAAGCTTTGAAACACTCTTTTTGTAGAATCTGCAAGTGGACACTTGGAGCGCTTTGAGGCCCATGGTGGGATAAAAAATATCTTCACATAAAAACCAGCCAGAAGCATTCTGACGAACTTCTTTGTGATGTGTGCATTCGTCTCACAGGGTTGAACCTTTCTTTTGATTGAGCAGCTTTGAAAAACTCTTTTTGTAGAATCTGCAAGTGGACATTTGGTGCACATTTGAGCCTATGGTGGAAAAGGAACTATCTTCACATAATAATTAGACAGAAGCCTATGGGGGAAAAGGGAATATCTTCACTTAAAAAGTATACGGAAACATTCCATCCAACTCCTTTGTAATGTGTGCATTCATCTCACCGAGTAGAACCTTCCTTTCATTGAAGAGTTTTGAAACCCTATTTTTGTAGAATCTACAAGTGGACGTTTGGAGGACTTTGAGGCCTATATTGGAAAAGAAAATTTCTTCACCCAAAAAATAGACAGAAGCGTTCTGACAAACTCCTTTGGGATGTGTGCATTCATTGCACAGAGTTGAACCTTTCTTTTTATTGAGCAGTTTGAAACACTCTTTTTCTAGAATCTGCAAGTGGACATTTGGAACGCTTTGAAGCCTATGGTTTAAAAGGAAATATCTTCACCTAAAAACCACCCAGAAGCATTCTGACAAAGTTCTTGGTGATGTGTGCATTCATCTCACGGAGTTGAACCTTTCTTTTGATGGAGCAGACTTGAAACACTATTTTTGTAGAATCTGAAAGTGGATATTTGGAGCGCATTTAGGCCTAGGGTGGAAAAGGAAGTATCTTCAAATAATAACTAGACAGAAGCATTCTGACACACTTCTTTGTGATGTGTGCATTCATCTCACAGAGTTGAACCTTACTTTTCATTGAGCTGTTTTGAAACACTCTTTTTGTTGAATCTTCCAGTGGTCATTTGGAGTGCTTTGAGGCCTATTGTGGAAATGGAAATATCTTCACAAAAAAATTAGACAGAAGCATTCCGACAATCTTCTTTGTTATATGTGCATTCTTCTCACAAAGTTCAACCTTCCTTTTGATTGAGCAGCCCACAAACACTCTTTTTGTAGAATCTGCATGTGGAGTTTTGGAGCACTTTGAGGTCTGTGGTGGAAAATGAAATATCCTCACATAAAAACTAGGCAGAAGAATTCTGACAAACTTCTTTGTGATGTGTACATTCACCTCACAGAGTTGAACCTTAGTTTTCATTGAGCAGTTTTCAACCCCTCTTTTTGTAGAATCTACAAGTGGAGATTTGGAGTGCTTTGATACCTGTGTTGGAAAAGGAAATATAGTTACATAAATACTAGACAGAAGCATTCTGACAAACTTCTTTGAAATGTGTGCTTTCATCTCACAGAGTTGGAGTTGAACCTTCCTATTTATTGAGAGGTTTTGAAACATTTTTTTCATATAATCTGCAAGTAGACATTTGGAGCGCCTTGATGCCAGTGGTGGAAAAGGAAATATCTTCATATAATAACTAGACAGAAGAGTAAACTATCGCAAGAACAAAAAACCAAACACCACGTATTCTCACTCACAGGTGAGAATTGAACAATGAGGACACATGGACACAGGAAGGGGAACATCACATTTCGGGGACTGTTGTGGGGTGGGGGGAGGGTGGAGGGATAGCATTGGGAGATATACCTAATGCTAGATGACGAGTTGGGAGGTGTAGCGCACCAGCATGGCACATGTATACATATGTAATTTACCTGCACGTTGCGCACATGTACCATAGAGCCTAAAGTATTATAATAATAATAATAATAATATTAATAATAAAAGAAGAAGCATTCTGAGAAACTTCTTTGTGATGGGTGCATTCATCTCACAGAGTGGAACATTTCTTTTGGTTGAGCAGCTTTGAATGACTTTTTGGAGAATCTTCAAGTGCACATTTGGAGCGCTTTGTGGCCTATGGTGAAAAAGCAAATATCTTCTCATAAAAACTAGACAGAAGCATTCTGAAAAACGTCTTAGTCATGTATACATTCATCTCAGAGAATTGTACCTTACGTTTCATTGAGCAGTTTTGAAAAACTCTTTCTGTAGTATCTACAAGTGGCCGTTTGGAGCACTTTGAGGCCTATGGTGGAAAAGGAAATATCTTCACACAAAAACCAGACAGAAGCATTCTGACAAACATTTTGTGATGTGTGCATTCATCTCACAGGGTTGGACATTTCTTTTGATTGAGCAGCTTTGAAACACTCTTTTTGTAGGATTTGAAAGTGGACATTTGGAGTGCTTTGTGTCCTATGGTGGAAAAGGAATTATCTTCACATGAAAAATGTACAGAAGCATTCTGACAAACTTCTTTGTGATGTGTGCATTCATCTCACAGAGTTGAACCTTACTTTTCATTGAGCGGGTTTGAAACTCTCTGTAGAATCTACAAGTGAACATTTGGAGCACTCTTAGGTCTATGGTGGAAAAGGAATTACCTTAACATAATAACGAGACAGAAGGATTCTGACAAACTCCTTTGTCGTGTGTACATTCATCTCACAGAGTTGAACCTTACTTTTCATTGAGCAGCTTTGAAACACTCTTTTTGTAGAATCTGCGAGTGGACATTTGTGGCACTTTGAGACCTATGGTGGAAAAGTAAACATGTTCACATAAAAACCAGACAGAAGCATTGTGACAAACTTCTTTGTGATGTGTGCAATTATCTCACAGAATTGAACCTTACTTTTCATTGAGCAGTTTTGTAACACTCTTTATGTAGAATCTGCCAGTGGACATTTGGAGTGCTTTGAGTCCTATTGTGTACATGGAAATATCTTCACATAAAAACTAGACAGAAGCATTCTGACAAACTTCTTGGTGAAGTGTGCATTCATCTCACAGAGTTGAAACTTTCTTTTGATTAAGCAACTTTTAAACACTCTTTTGTAGAATCTGCAAGTGGACATTTCGAGCGCTTTGAGACCAATGGTGGAAAAGGAAATACCTTCACACAAAATCTAGACAGAAGCATTCTGACAAACTACTTTGGATGTGTGCATTCATCTCACAGAGTAGAATTTTAGATTTCAATGAGCAGTTTTAAACAACTCTTTTTGTAGAATCTGCAAGTGAACATTTGGAGCACCTTTAGTCCTAGGGTGGGAAAGGAAATATCTTCAAATAAAAACTAGACAGAAGGACTCTCACAAACTTCTCTGTGACGGGTGCATTCATCTCACAGAGTTGAACATTTCTTTTGATTGAGCAGCTTTGAAACACGCTTTTTGTAGAATCTGCGAGAGGACATTTGGAGCGTTTTAAAGCCTATTGTGGAAAAGGGAATATCTTCATATAAAAACTAGTCAGAAGAATTCTGACAAACTTCTTCATGATTTGTGAATTCTTCTCACAGTGTTGAACCTTACTTTTCATTGAGCAGCCTTGAAGCACTTTCTTTGTAGAATCTGCAAGTGGACATTTGGAGCGCTTTGAGGCCTATGGTGGAAAAAGAAATATCTTCACATAAAATTAGAGGGAAGTATTCTAACACACTTCTTTGTGATGTGTGCATTCACCTCACAGAGTTGAATGATACTTTTCATTGTGCAGTTTTGAAACACTCCTTTTGTAGTATCTGCAAGTGTACATTTGGAGCACTTTGATGCCAATGGTGGAAAAGGAAATGTTTTCACATTAAAAATATACTGAAACATGCTCACAAACATCTTTGTGACTTGTGCATTCATCTCACAGATTTGAACCTTTCCTTTGCTTGAGCAGCTCTGAAACACCGTTTTTGTAGAATCTGCAAGTGGACATTTGGAGTGCTTTGAGGCCTATGGTGGAAAGGTAATATCTTCACATAAATCTAGATTGAAGAATTCCGTCAAACTTCTTTGTGATGTGTGCATTCATCTCACAGAGTTGAACCTTAGTTTTCATTGAGCAGTTTTGAAACACTCTTTTTGTAGAATCTGCAAGTGGACATTTGGAGCTCTTGGAGGCCTGTAGTGGAAAAGGAGATATCTTCACATTAAAACCAGACAAATCATTCTCACAAACTTCTTTGTATTCTGTGCATTCATCTCACAGAGTTGAACCTTGGTTGTCATTGAGCAGTTTTGAAATCCTCTTTTTATAGAATCTGCAGGTAGACATTTGGAGCGCCTTGAGGCTTGTGGTGTATAACGAAACATCTTCATATAATAACTAGACAAAAGCATTCTGAGAAACTTCTTTGTGATGGGTGCACTCATCTCACGTAGTTGAACCTTTCTTTTGGTGGAGAAGCTTTGAAACACTCTTTTTGTAGAATCTGCAAGTGGACACTTGGAGCGCTTTGAGGCCCATGGTGGGATAAAAAATATCTTCACATAAAAACCAGCCAGAAGCATTCTGACGAACTTCTTTGTGATGTGTGCATTCGTCTCACAGGGTTGAACCTTTCTTTTGATTGAGCAGCTTTGAAAAACTCTTTTTGTAGAATCTGCAAGTGGACATTTGGTGCACATTTGAGCCTATGGTGGAAAAGGAACTATCTTCACATAATAATTAGACAGAAGCCTATGGGGGAAAAGGGAATATCTTCACTTAAAAAGTATACGGAAACATTCCATCCAACTCCTTTGTAATGTGTGCATTCATCTCACCGAGTAGAACCTTCCTTTCATTGAAGAGTTTTGAAACCCTATTTTTGTAGAATCTACAAGTGGACGTTTGGAGGACTTTGAGGCCTATATTGGAAAAGAAAATTTCTTCACCCAAAAAATAGACAGAAGCGTTCTGACAAACTCCTTTGGGATGTGTGCATTCATTGCACAGAGTTGAACCTTTCTTTTTATTGAGCAGTTTGAAACACTCTTTTTGTAGAATCTGCAAGTGGACATTTGGAACGCTTTGAAGCCTATGGTTTAAAAGGAAATATCTTCACCTAAAAACCACCCAGAAGCATTCTGACAAAGTTCTTGGTGATGTGTGCATTCATCTCACGGAGTTGAACCTTTCTTTTGATGGAGCAGACTTGAAACACTATTTTTGTAGAATCTGAAAGTGGATATTTGGAGCGCATTTAGGCCTAGGGTGGAAAAGGAAGTATCTTCAAATAATAACTAGACAGAAGCATTCTGACACACTTCTTTGTGATGTGTGCATTCATCTCACAGAGTTGAACCTTACTTTTCATTGAGCTGTTTTGAAACACTCTTTTTGTTGAATCTTCCAGTGGTCATTTGGAGTGCTTTGAGGCCTATTGTGGAAATGGAAATATCTTCACAAAAAAATTAGACAGAAGCATTCCGACAATCTTCTTTGTTATATGTGCATTCTTCTCACAAAGTTCAACCTTCCTTTTGATTGAGCAGCCCACAAACACTCTTTTTGTAGAATCTGCATGTGGAGTTTTGGAGCACTTTGAGGTCTGTGGTGGAAAATGAAATATCCTCACATAAAAACTAGGCAGAAGAATTCTGACAAACTTCTTTGTGATGTGTACATTCACCTCACAGAGTTGAACCTTAGTTTTCATTGAGCAGTTTTCAACCCCTCTTTTTGTAGAATCTACAAGTGGAGATTTGGAGTGCTTTGATACCTGTGTTGGAAAAGGAAATATATTTACATAAATACTAGACAGAAGCATTCTGACAAACTTCTTTGAAATGTGTGCTTTCATCTCACAGAGTTGGAGTTGAACCTTCCTATTTATTGAGAGGTTTTGAAACATTTTTTTCATATAATCTGCAAGTAGACATTTGGAGCGCCTTGATGCCAGTGGTGGAAAAGGAAATATCTTCATATAATAACTAGACAGAAGAGTAAACTATCGCAAGAACAAAAAACCAAACACCACGTATTCTCACTCACAGGTGAGAATTGAACAATGAGGACACATGGACACAGGAAGGGGAACATCACATTTCGGGGACTGTTGTGGGGTGGGGGGAGGGTGGAGGGATAGCATTGGGAGATATACCTAATGCTAGATGACGAGTTGGGAGGTGTAGCGCACCAGCATGGCACATGTATACATATGTAATTTACCTGCACGTTGCGCACATGTACCATAGAGCCTAAAGTATTATAATAATAATAATAATAATATTAATAATAAAAGAAGAAGCATTCTGAGAAACTTCTTTGTGATGGGTGCATTCATCTCACAGAGTGGAACATTTCTTTTGGTTGAGCAGCTTTGAATGACTTTTTGGAGAATCTTCAAGTGCACATTTGGAGCGCTTTGTGGCCTATGGTGAAAAAGCAAATATCTTCTCATAAAAACTAGACAGAAGCATTCTGAAAAACTTCTTAGTCATGTATACATTCATCTCAGAGAATTGTACCTTACGTTTCATTGAGCAGTTTTGAAAAACTCTTTCTGTAGTATCTACAAGTGGCCGTTTGGAGCACTTTGAGGCCTATGGTGGAAAAGGAAATATCTTCACACAAAAACCAGACAGAAGCATTCTGACAAACATTTTGTGATGTGTGCATTCATCTCACAGGGTTGGACATTTCTTTTGATTGAGCAGCTTTGAAACACTCTTTTTGTAGGATTTGAAAGTGGACATTTGGAGTGCTTTGTGTCCTATGGTGGAAAAGGAATTATCTTCACATGAAAAATATGCAGAAGCATTCTGACAAACTACTTTGTGATGTGTGCATTCATCTCACAGAGTTGAACCTTACTTTTCATTGAGCAGTTTTGAAACTCTCTGTAGAATCTACAAGTGGACATTTGGAGCACTCTTAGGTCTATGGTGGAAAAGGAATTACCTTAACATAATAACGAGACAGAAGGATTCTGACAAACTCCTTTGTGGTGTGTGCATTCATCTCACAGAGTTGAACCTTACTTTTCATTGAGCAGCTTTGAAACACTCTTTTTGTAGAATCTGCGAGTGGACATTTGTGGCACTTTGAGACCTATGGTGGAAAAGTAAACATGTTCACATAAAAACCAGACAGAAGCATTGTGACAAACTTCTTTGTGATGTGTTCAATTATCTCACAGAATTGAACCTTACATTTCATTGAGCAGTTTTGTAACACTCTTTATGTAGAATCTGCCAGTGGACATTTGGAGTGCTTTGAGTCCTATTGTGTACATGGAAATATCTTCACATAAAAACTAGACAGAAGCATTCTGACAAACTTCTTGGTGAAGTGTGCATTCATCTCACAGAGTTGAAACTTTCTTTTGATTAAGCAACTTTTAAACACTGTTTTGTAGAATCTGCAAGTGGACATTTCGAGCGCTTTGAGACCAATGGTGGAAAAGGAAATACCTTCACATAAAATCTAGACAGAAGCATTCTGACAAACTACTTTGGATGTGTGCGTTCATCTCACAGAGTAGAACTTTAGTTTTCAATGAGCAGTTTTAAAAAACTCTTTTTGTAGAATCTGCAAGTGAACATTTGGAGCACCTTTAGTTCTATGGTGGGAAAGGAAATATCTTCAAATAAAAACTAGACAGAAGGACTCTCACAAACTTCTCTGTGACGGGTGCATTCATCTCACAGAGTTGAACATTTCTTTTGATTGAGCAGCTTTGAAACACGCTTTTTGTAGAATCTGCGAGAGGACATTTGGAGCGTTTTAAAGCCTATTGTGGAAAAGGGAATATCTTCATATAAAAACTAGTCAGAAGAATTCTGACAAACTTCTTCATGATTTGTGAATTCCTCTCACAGAGTTGAACCTTACTTTTCATTGAGCAGCCTTGAAGCACTTTCTTTGTAGAATCTGCAAGTGGACATTTGGAGCGCTTTGAGGCCTATGGTGGAAAAAGAAATATCTTCACATAAAATTAGAAGGAAGTATTCTAACACACTTCTTTGTGATGTGTGCATTCACCTCACAGAGTTGAATGATACTTTTCATTGTGCAGTTTTGAAACACTCCTTTTGTAGTATCTGCAAGTGTACATTTGGAGCACTTTGATGCCAATGGTGGAAAAGGAAATATTTTCACATTAAAAATATACTGAAGCATGCTCACAAACATCTTTGTGACTTGTGCATTCATCTCACAGAGTTGAACCTTTCCTTTGCTTGAGCAGCTCTGAAACACCGTTTTTGTAGAATCTGCAAGTGGACATTTGGAGTGCTTTGAGGCCTATGGTGGGAAAGGTAATATCTTCACATAAATCTAGATTGAAGAATTCCGTCAAACTTCTTTGTGATGTGTGCATTCATCTCACAGAGTTGAACCTTAGTTTTCATTGAGCAGTTTTGAAACACTCTGTTTGTAGAATCTGCAAGTGGACATTTGGAGCTCTTGGAGGCCTGTAGTGGAAAAGGAGATATCTTCACATTAAAACCAGACAAATCATTCTCACAAACTTCTTTGTATTCTGTGCATTCATCTCACAGAGTTGAACCTTGGTTCTCATTGAGCAGTTTTGAAATCCTCTTTTTATAGAATCTGCAGGTAGACATTTGGAGCGCCTTGAGGCCTGTGGTGTATAACGAAACATCTTCATATAATAACTAGACAAAAGCATTCTGAGAAACTTCTTTGTGATGGGTGCACTCATCTCACGTAGTTGAACCTTTCTTTTGGTGGAGAAGCTTTGAAACACTCTTTTTGTAGAATCTGCAAGTGGACACTTGGAGCGCTTTGAGGCCCATGGTGGGATAAAAAATATCTTCACATAAAAACCAGCCAGTGGCATTCTGACGAACTTCTTTGTGATGTGTGCATTCGTCTCACAGGGTTGAACCTTTCTTTTGATTGAGCAGCTTTGAAAAACTCTTTTTGTAGAATCTGCAAGTGGACATTTGGTGCACATTTGAGCCTATGGTGGAAAAGGAACTATCTTCACATAATAATTAGACAGAAGCCTATGGGGGAAAAGGGAATATCTTCACTTAAAAAGTATACGGAAACATTCCATCCAACCCCTTTGTAATATGGGCATTCATCTCACCGAGTAGAACCTTCCTTTCATTGAAGAGTTTTGAAACCCTATTTTTGTAGAATCTACAAGTGGACGTTTGGAGGACTTTGAGGCCTATATTGGAAAAGAAAATTTCTTCACCCAAAAAATAGACAGAAGCGTTCTGACAAACTCCTTTGGGATGTGTGCATTCATTGCACAGAGTTGAACCTTTCTTTTTATTGAGCAGTTTGAAACACTCTTTTTGTAGAATCTGCAAGTGGACATTTGGAACGCTTTGAAGCCTATGGTTTAAAAGGAAATATCTTCACCTAAAAACCACCCAGAAGCATTCTGACAAAGTTCTTGGTGATGTGTGCATTCATCTCACGGAGCTGAACCTTTCTTTTGATTGAGCAGACTTGAAACACTATTTTTGTAGAATCTGAAAGTGGATATTTGGAGCGCATTTAGGCCTAGGGTGGAAAAGGAAGTATCTTCAAATAATAACTAGACAGAAGCATTCTGACACACTTCTTTGTGATGTGTGCATTCATCTCACAGAGTTGAACCTTACTTTTCATTGAGCTGTTTTGAAACACTCTTTTTGTTGAATCTTCCAGTGGTCATTTGGAGTGCTTTGAGGCCTATTGTGGAAATGGAAATATCTTCACAAAAAAATTAGACAGAAGCATTCCGACAATCTTCTTGGTTATATGTGCATTCTTCTCACAAAGTTCAACCTTCCTTTTGATTGAGCAGCCCACAAACACTCTTTTTGTAGAATCTGCATGTGGAGTTTTGGAGCACTTTGAGGTCTGTGGTGGAAAATGAAATATCCTCACATAAAAACTAGGCAGAAGAATTCTGACAAACTTCTTTGTGATGTGTACATTCACCTCACAGAGTTGAACCTTAGTTTTCATTGAGCAGTTTTCAAACCCTCTTTTTGTAGAATCTACAAGTGGAGATTTGGAGTGCTTTGATACCTGTGTTGGAAAAGGAAATATATTTACATAAATACTAGACAGAAGCATTCTGACAAACTTCTTTGAAATGTGTGCTTTCATCTCACAGAGTTGGAGTTGAACCTTCCTTCTTATTGAGAAGTTTTGAAACATTTTTTTCATATAATCTGCAAGTAGACATTTGGAGCGCCTTGATGCCAATGGTGGAAAAGGAAATATCTTCATATAATAACTAGACAGAAGAGTAAACTATCGCAAGAACAAAAAACCAAACACCACGTATTCTCACTCACAGGTGAGAATTGAACAATGAGAACACATGGACACAGGAAGGGGAACATCACATTTCGGGGACTGTTGTGGGGTGGGGGGAGGGTGGAGGGATAGCATTGGGAGATATACCTAATGCTAGATGACGAGTTGGGAGGTGTAGCGCACCAGCATGGCACATGTATACATATGTAACTTACCTGCACGTTGCACACATGTACCATAGAGCCTAAAGTATTATAATAATGATAATAATAATAATAATATAAATAATAAAAGAAGAAGCATTCTGAGAAACTTCTTTGTGATGGGTGCATTCATCTCACAGAGTGGAACATTTCTTTTGGTTGAGCAGCTTTGAATGACTTTTTGGAGAATCTTCAAGTGCACATTTGGAGCGCTTTGTGGCCTATGGTGAAAAAGCAAATATCTTCTCATAAAAACTAGACAGAAGCATTCTGAAAAACGTCTTAGTCATGTATACATTCATCTCAGAGAATTGTACCTTACGTTTCATTGAGCAGTTTTGAAAAACTCTTTCTGTAGTATCTACAAGTGGACATTTGGAGCTCTTGGAGGCCTGTAGTGGAAAAGGAGATATCTTCACATTAAAACCAGACAAATCATTCTCACAAACTTCTTTGTATTCTGTGCATTCATCTCACAGAGTTGAACCTTGGTTGTCATTGAGCAGTTTTGAAATCCTCTTCTTATAGAATCTGCAGGTAGACATTTGGAGCGCCTTGAGGCCTGTGGTGTATAACGAAACATCTTCATATAATAACTAGACAAAAGCATTCTGAGAAACTTCTTTGTGATGGGTGCACTCATCTCACGTAGTTGAACCTTTCTTTTGGTGGAGAAGCTTTGAAACACTCTTTTTGTAGAATCTGCAAGTGGACACTTGGAGCGCTTTGAGGCCCATGGTGGGATAAAAAATATCTTCACATAAAAACCAGCCAGAAGCATTCTGACGAACTTCTTTGTGATGTGTGCATTCGTCTCACAGGGTTGAACCTTTCTTTTGATTGAGCAGCTTTGAAAAACTCTTTTTGTAGAATCTGCAAGTGGACATTTGGTGCACATTTGAGCCTATGGTGGAAAAGGAACTATCTTCACATAATAATTAGACAGAAGCCTATGGGGGAAAAGGGAATATCTTCACTTAAAAAGTATACGGAAACATTCCATCCAACTCCTTTGTAATGTGTGCATTCATCTCACCGAGTAGAACCTTCCTTTCATTGAAGAGTTTTGAAACCCTATTTTTGTAGAATCTACAAGTGGACGTTTGGAGGACTTTGAGGCCTATATTGGAAAAGAAAATTTCTTCACACAAAAAATAGACAGAAGCGTTCTGACAAACTCCTTTGGGATGTGTGCATTCATTGCACAGAGTTGAACCTTTCTTTTTATTGAGCAGTTTGAAACACTCTTTTTCTAGAATCTGCAAGTGGACATTTGGAACGCTTTGAAGCCTATGGTTTAAAAGGAAATATCTTCACCTAAAAACCACCCAGAAGCATTCTGACAAAGTTCTTGGTGATGTGTGCATTCATCTCACGGAGTTGAACCTTTCTTTTGATGGAGCAGACTTGAAACACTATTTTTGTAGAATCTGAAAGTGGATATTTGGAGCGCATTTAGGCCTAGGGTGGAAAAGGAAGTATCTTCAAATAATAACTAGACAGAAGCATTCTGACACACTTCTTTGTGATGTGTGCATTCATCTCACAGAGTTGAACCTTACTTTTCATTGAGCTGTTTTGAAACACTCTTTTTGTTGAATCTTCCAGTGGTCATTTGGAGTGCTTTGAGGCCTATTGTGGAAATGGAAATATCTTCACAAAAAAATTAGACAGAAGCATTCCGACAATCTTCTTTGTTATATGTGCATTCTTCTCACAAAGTTCAACCTTCCTTTTGATTGAGCAGCCCACAAACACTCTTTTTGTAGAATCTGCATGTGGAGTTTTGGAGCACTTTGAGGTCTGTGGTGGAAAATGAAATATCCTCACATAAAAACTAGGCAGAAGAATTCTGACAAACTTCTTTGTGATGTGTACATTCACCTCACAGAGTTGAACCTTAGTTTTCATTGAGCAGTTTTCAACCCCTGTTTTTGTAGAATCTACAAGTGGAGATTTGGAGTGCTTTGATACCTGTGTTGGAAAAGGAAATATATTTACATAAATACTAGACAGAAGCATTCTGACAAACTTCTTTGAAATGTGTGCTTTCATCTCACAGAGTTGGAGTTGAACCTTCCTATTTATTGAGAGGTTTTGAAACATTTTTTTCATATAATCTGCAAGTAGACATTTGGAGCGCCTTGATGCCAGTGGTGGAAAAGGAAATATCTTCATATAATAACTAGACAGAAGAGTAAACTATCGCAAGAACAAAAAACCAAACACCACGTATTCTCACTCACAGGTGAGAATTGAACAATGAGGACACATGGACTCAGGAAGGGGAACATCACATTTCGGGGACTGTTGTGGGGTGGGGGGAGGGTGGAGGGATAGCATTGGGAGATATACCTAATGCTAGATGACGAGTTGGGAGGTGTAGCGCACCAGCATGGCACATGTATACATATGTAATTTACCTGCACGTTGCGCACATGTACCATAGAGCCTAAAGTATTATAATAATAATAATAATAATATTAATAATAAAAGAAGAAGCATTCTGAGAAACTTCTTTGTGATGGGTGCATTCATCTCACAGAGTGGAACATTTCTTTTGGTTGAGCAGCTTTGAATGACTTTTTGGAGAATCTTCAAGTGCACATTTGGAGCGCTTTGTGGCCTATGGTGAAAAAGCAAATATCTTCTCATAAAAACTAGACAGAAGCATTCTGAAAAACTTCTTAGTCATGTATACATTCATCTCAGAGAATTGTACCTTACGTTTCATTGAGCAGTTTTGAAAAACTCTTTCTGTAGTATCTACAAGTGGCCGTTTGGAGCACTTTGAGGCCTATGGTGGAAAAGGAAATATCTTCACACAAAAACCAGACAGAAGCATTCTGACAAACATTTTGTGATGTGTGCATTCATCTCACAGGGTTGGACATTTCTTTTGATTGAGCAGCTTTGAAACACTCTTTTTGTAGGATTTGAAAGTGGACATTTGGAGTGCTTTGTGTCCTATGGTGGAAAAGGAATTATCTTCACATGAAAAATATGCAGAAGCATTCTGACAAACTACTTTGTGATGTGTGCATTCATCTCACAGAGTTGAACCTTACTTTTCATTGAGCAGTTTTGAAACTCTCTGTAGAATCTACAAGTGGACATTTGGAGCACTCTTAGGTCTATGGTGGAAAAGGAATTACCTTAACATAATAACGAGACAGAAGGATTCTGACAAACTCCTTTGTGGTGTGTGCATTCATCTCACAGAGTTGAACCTTACTTTTCATTGAGCAGCTTTGAAACACTCTTTTTGTAGAATCTGCGAGTGGACATTTGTGGCACTTTGAGACCTATGGTGGAAAAGTAAACATGTTCACATAAAAACCAGACAGAAGCATTGTGACAAACTTCTTTGTGATGTGTTCAATTATCTCACAGAATTGAACCTTACATTTCATTGAGCAGTTTTGTAACACTCTTTATGTAGAATCTGCCAGTGGACATTTGGAGTGCTTTGAGTCCTATTGTGTACATGGAAATATCTTGACATAAAAACTAGACAGAAGCATTCTGACAAACTTCTTGGTGAAGTGTGCATTCATCTCACAGAGTTGAAACTTTCTTTTGATTAAGCAACTTTTAAACACTGTTTTGTAGAATCTGCAAGTGGACATTTCGAGCGCTTTGAGACCAATGGTGGAAAAGGAAATACCTTCACATAAAATCTAGACAGAAGAATTCTGACAAACTACTTTGGATGTGTGCATTCATCTCACAGAGTAGAACTTTAGTTTTCAATGAGCAGTTTTAAAAATCTCTTTTTGTAGAATCTGCATGTGAACATTTGGAGCACCTTTAGTCCTATGGTGGGAAAGGAAATATCTTCAAATAAAAACTAGACAGAAGGACTCTCACAAACTTCTCTGTGACGGGTGCATTCATCTCACAGAGTTGAACATTTCTTCTGATTGAGCAGCTTTGAAACACGCTTTTTGTAGAATCTGCGAGAGGACATTTGGAGCGTTTTAAAGCCTATTGTGGAAAAGGGAATATCTTCATATAAAAACTAGTCAGAAGAATTCTGACAAACTTCTTCATGATTTGTGAATTCCTCTCACAGAGTTGAACCTTACTTTTCATTGAGCAGCCTTGAAGCACTTTCTTTGTAGAATCTGCAAGTGGACATTTGGAGCGCTTTGAGGCCTATGGTGGAAAAAGAAATATCTTCACATAAAATTAGAGGGAAGTATTCTAACACACTTCTTTGTGATGTGTGCATTCACCTCACAGAGTTGAATGATACTTTTCATTGTGCAGTTTTGAAACACTCCTTTTGTAGTATCTGCAAGTGTACATTTGGAGCACTTTGATGCCAATGGTGGAAAAGGAAATATTTTCACATTAAAAATATACTGAAACATGCTCACAAACATCTTTGTGACTTGTGCATTCATCTCACAGAGTTGAACCTTTCCTTTGCTTGAGCAGCTCTGAAACACCGTTTTTGTAGAATCTGCAAGTGGACATTTGGAGTGCTATGAGGCCTATGGTGGAAAAGGTAATATCTTCACATAAATCTAGATTGAAGAATTCCGTCAAACTTCTTTGTGATGTGTGCATTCATCTCACAGAGTTGAACCTTAGTTTTCATTGAGCAGTTTTGAAACACTCTGTTTGTAGAATCTGCAAGTGGACATTTGGAGCTCTTGGAGGCCTGTAGTGGAAAAGGAGATATCTTCACATTAAAACCAGACAAATCATTCTCACAAACTTCTTTGTATTCTGTGCATTCATCTCACAGAGTTGAACCTTGGTTGTCATTGAGCAGTTTTGAAATCCTCTTTTTATAGAATCTGCAGGTAGACATTTGGAGCGCCTTGAGGCCTGTGGTGTATAACGAAACATCTTCATATAATAACTAGACAAAAGCATTCTGAGAAACTTCTTTGTGATGGGTGCACTCATCTCACGTAGTTGAACCTTTCTTTTGGTGGAGAAGCTTTGAAACACTCTTTTTGTAGAATCTGCAAGTGGACACTTGGAGCGCTTTGAGGCCCATGGTGGGATAAAAAATATCTTCACATAAAAACCAGCCAGAAGCATTCTGACGAACTTCTTTGTGATGTGTGCATTCGTCTCACAGGGTTGAACCTTTCTTTTGATTGAGCAGCTTTGAAAAACTCTTTTTGTAGAATCTGCAAGTGGACATTTGGTGCACATTTGAGCCTATGGTGGAAAAGGAACTATCGTCACATAATAATTAGACAGAAGCCTATGGGGGAAAAGGGAATATCTTCACTTAAAAAGTATACGGAAACATTCCATCCAACCCCTTTGTAATATGGGCATTCATCTCACCGAGTAGAACCTTCCTTTCATTGAAGAGTTTTGAAACCCTATTTTTGTAGAATCTACAAGTGGACGTTTGGAGGACTTTGAGGCCTATATTGGAAAAGAAAATTTCTTCACCCAAAAAATAGACAGAAGCGTTCTGACAAACTCCTTTGGGATGTGTGCATTCATTGCACAGAGTTGAACCTTTCTTTTTATTGAGCAGTTTGAAACACTCTTTTTCTAGAATCTGCAAGTGGACATTTGGAACGCTTTGAAGCCTATGGTTTAAAAGGAAATATCTTCACCTAAAAACCACCCAGAAGCATTCTGACAAAGTTCTTGGTGATGTGTGCATTCATCTCACGGAGTTGAACCTTTCTTTTGATTGAGCAGACTTGAAACACTATTTTTGTAGAATCTGAAAGTGGATATTTGGAGCGCATTTAGGCCTAGGGTGGAAAAGGAAGTATCTTCAAATAATAACTAGACAGAAGCATTCTGACACACTTATTTGTGATGTGTGCATTCATCTCACAGAGTTGAACCTTACTTTTCATTGAGCTGTTTTGAAACACTCTTTTTGTTGAATCTTCCAGTGGTCATTTGGAGTGCTTTGAGGCCTATTGTGGAAATGGAAATATCTTCACAAAAAAATTAGACAGAAGCATTCCGACAATCTTCTTTGTTATATGTGCATTCTTCTCACAAAGTTCAACCTTCCTTTTGATTGAGCAGGCCACAAACACTCTTTTTGTAGAATCTGCATGTGGAGTTTTGGAACACTTTGAGGTCTGTGGTGGAAAATGAAATATCCTCACATAAAAACTAGGCAGAAGAATTCTGACAAACTTCTTTGTGATGTGTACATTCACCTCACAGAGTTGAACCTTAGTTTTCATTGAGCAGTTTTCAAACCCTCTTTTTGTAGAATCTACAAGTGGAGATTTGGAGTGCTTTGATACCTGTGTTGGAAAAGGAAATATATTTACATAAATACTAGACAGAAGCATTCTGACAAACTTCTTTGAAATGTGTGCTTTCATCTCACAGAGTTGGAGTTGAACCTTCCTTCTTATTGAGAAGTTTTGAAACATTTTTTTCATATAATCTGCAAGTAGACATTTGGAGCGCCTTGATGCCAATGGTGGAAAAGGAAATATCTTCATATAATAACTAGACAGAAGAGTAAACTATCGCAAGAACAAAAAACCAAACACCACGTATTCTCACTCACAGGTGAGAATTGAACAATGAGAACACATGGACACAGGAAGGGGAACATCACATTTCGGGGACTGTTGTGGGGTGGGGGGAGGGTGGAGGGATAGCATTGGGAGATATACCTAATGCTAGATGACGAGTTGGGAGGTGTAGCGCACCAGCATGGCACATGTATACATATGTAACTTACCTGCACGTTGCACACATGTACCATAGAGCCTAAAGTATTATAATAATGATAATAATAATAATAATATTAATAATAAAAGAAGAAGCATTCTGAGAAACTTCTTTGTGATGGGTGCATTCATCTCACAGAGTGGAACATTTCTTTTGGTTGAGCAGCTTTGAATGACTTTTTGGAGAATCTTCAAGTGCACATTTGGAGCGCTTTGTGGCCTATGGTGAAAAAGCAAATATCTTCTCATAAAAACTAGACAGAAGCATTCTGAAAAACGTCTTAGTCATGTATACATTCATCTCAGAGAATTGTACCTTACGTTTCATTGAGCAGTTTTGAAAAACTCTTTCTGTAGTATCTACAAGTGGACATTTGGAGCTCTTGGAGGCCTGTAGTGGAAAAGGAGATATCTTCACATTAAAACCAGACAAATCATTCTCACAAACTTCTTTGTATTCTGTGCATTCATCTCACAGAGTTGAACCTTGGTTGTCATTGAGCAGTTTTGAAATCCTCTTTTTATAGAATCTGCAGGTAGACATTTGGAGCGCCTTGAGGCCTGTGGTGTATAACGAAACATCTTCATATAATAACTAGACAAAAGCATTCTGAGAAACTTCTTTGTGATGGGTGCACTCATCTCACGTAGTTGAACCTTTCTTTTGGTGGAGAAGCTTTGAAACACTCTTTTTGTAGAATCTGCAAGTGGACACTTGGAGCGCTTTGAGGCCCATGGTGGGATAAAAAATATCTTCACATAAAAACCAGCCAGAAGCATTCTGACGAACTTCTTTGTGATGTGTGCATTCGTCTCACAGGGTTGAACCTTTCTTTTGATTGAGCAGCTTTGAAAAACTCTTTTTGTAGAATCTGCAAGTGGACATTTGGTGCACATTTGAGCCTATGGTGGAAAAGGAACTATCTTCACATAATAATTAGACAGAAGCCTATGGGGGAAAAGGGAATATCTTCACTTAAAAAGTATACGGAAACATTCCATCCAACTCCTTTGTAATGTGTGCATTCATCTCACCGAGTAGAACCTTCCTTTCATTGAAGAGTTTTGAAACCCTATTTTTGTAGAATCTACAAGTGGACGTTTGGAGGACTTTGAGGCCTATATTGGAAAAGAAAATTTCTTCACCCAAAAAATAGACAGAAGCGTTCTGACAAACTCCTTTGGGATGTGTGCATTCATTGCACAGAGTTGAACCTTTCTTTTTATTGAGCAGTTTGAAACACTCTTTTTGTAGAATCTGCAAGTGGACATTTGGAACGCTTTGAAGCCTATGGTTTAAAAGGAAATATCTTCACCTAAAAACCACCCAGAAGCATTCTGACAAAGTTCTTGGTGATGTGTGCATTCATCTCACGGAGTTGAACCTTTCTTTTGATGGAGCAGACTTGAAACACTATTTTTGTAGAATCTGAAAGTGGATATTTGGAGCGCATTTAGGCCTAGGGTGGAAAAGGAAGTATCTTCAAATAATAACTAGACAGAAGCATTCTGACACACTTCTTTGTGATGTGTGCATTCATCTCACAGAGTTGAACCTTACTTTTCATTGAGCTGTTTTGAAACACTCTTTTTGTTGAATCTTCCAGTGGTCATTTGGAGTGCTTTGAGGCCTATTGTGGAAATGGAAATATCTTCACAAAAAAATTAGACAGAAGCATTCCGACAATCTTCTTTGTTATATGTGCATTCTTCTCACAAAGTTCAACCTTCCTTTTGATTGAGCAGCCCACAAACACTCTTTTTGTAGAATCTGCATGTGGAGTTTTGGAGCACTTTGAGGTCTGTGGTGGAAAATGAAATATCCTCACATAAAAACTAGGCAGAAGAATTCTGACAAACTTCTTTGTGATGTGCACATTCACCTCACAGAGTTGAACCTTAGTTTTCATTGAGCAGTTTTCAAACCCTCTTTTTGTAGAATCTACAAGTGGAGATTTGGAGTGCTTTGATACCTGTGTTGGAAAAGGAAATATATTTACATAAATACTAGACAGAAGCATTCTGACAAACTTCTTTGAAATGTGTGCTTTCATCTCACAGAGTTGGAGTTGAACCTTCCTATTTATTGAGAGGTTTTGAAACATTTTTTTCATATAATCTGCAAGTAGACATTTGGAGCGCCTTGATGCCAGTGGTGGAAAAGGAAACATCTTCATATAATAACTAGACAGAAGAGTAAACTATCGCAAGAACAAAAAACCAAACACCACGTATTCTCACTCACAGGTGAGAATTGAACAATGAGGACACATGGACACAGGAAGGGGAACATCACATTTCGGGGACTGTTGTGGGGTGGGGGGAGGGTGGAGGGATAGCATTGGGAGATATACCTAATGCTAGATGACGAGTTGGGAGGTGTAGCGCACCAGCATGGCACATGTATACATATGTAACTTACCTGCACGTTGCGCACATGTACCATAGAGCCTAAAGTATAATAATAATAATAATAATAATAATAAGATTAATAATAAAAGAAGAAGCATTCTGAGAAACTTCTTTGTGATGGGTGCATTCATCTCACAGAGTGGAACATTTCTTTTGGTTGAGCAGCTTTGAATGACTTTTTGGAGAATCTTCAAGTGCACATTTGGAGCGCTTTGTGGCCTATGGTGAAAAAGCAAATATCTTCTCATAAAAACTAGACAGAAGCATTCTGAAAAACTTCTTAGTCATGTATACATTCATCTCAGAGAATTGTACCTTACGTTTCATTGAGCAGTTTTGAAAAACTCTTTCTGTAGTATCTACAAGTGGCCGTTTGGAGCACTTTGAGGCCTATGGTGGAAAAGGAAATATCTTCACACAAAAACCAGACAGAAGCATTCTGACAAACATTTTGTGATGTGTGCATTCATCTCACAGGGTTGGACATTTCTTTTGATTGAGCAGCTTTGAAACACTCTTTTTGTAGGATTTGAAAGTGGACATTTGGAGTGCTTTGTGTCCTATGGTGGAAAAGGAATTATCTTCACATGAAAAATATGCAGAAGCATTCTGACAAACTACTTTGTGATGTGTGCATTCATCTCACAGAGTTGAACCTTACTTTTCATTGAGCAGTTTTGAAACTCTCTGTAGAATCTACAAGTGGACATTTGGAGCACTCTTAGGTCTATGGTGGAAAAGGAATTACCTTAACATAATAACGAGACAGAAGGATTCTGACAAACTCCTTTGTGGTGTGTGCATTCATCTCACAGAGTTGAACCTTACTTTTCATTGAGCAGCTTTGAAACACTCTTTTTGTAGAATCTGCGAGTGGACATTTGTGGCACTTTGAGACCTATGGTGGAAAAGTAAACATGTTCACATAAAAACCAGACAGAAGCATTGTGACAAACTTCTTTGTGATGTGTTCAATTATCTCACAGAATTGAACCTTACATTTCATTGAGCAGTTTTGTAACACTCTTTATGTAGAATCTGCCAGTGGACATTTGGAGTGCTTTGAGTCCTATTGTGTACATGGAAATATCTTGACATAAAAACTAGACAGAAGCATTCTGACAAACTTCTTGGTGAAGTGTGCATTCATCTCACAGAGTTGAAACTTTCTTTTGATTAAGCAACTTTTAAACACTGTTTTGTAGAATCTGCAAGTGGACATTTCGAGCGCTTTGAGACCAATGGTGGAAAAGGAAATACCTTCACATAAAATCTAGACAGAAGAATTCTGACAAACTACTTTGGATGTGTGCATTCATCTCACAGAGTAGAACTTTAGTTTTCAATGAGCAGTTTTAAAAATCTCTTTTTGTAGAATCTGCATGTGAACATTTGGAGCACCTTTAGTCCTATGGTGGGAAAGGAAATATCTTCAAATAAAAACTAGACAGAAGGACTCTCACAAACTTCTCTGTGACGGGTGCATTCATCTCACAGAGTTGAACATTTCTTCTGATTGAGCAGCTTTGAAACACGCTTTTTGTAGAATCTGCGAGAGGACATTTGGAGCGTTTTAAAGCCTATTGTGGAAAAGGGAATATCTTCATATAAAAACTAGTCAGAAGAATTCTGACAAACTTCTTCATGATTTGTGAATTCCTCTCACAGAGTTGAACCTTACTTTTCATTGAGCAGCCTTGAAGCACTTTCTTTGTAGAATCTGCAAGTGGACATTTGGAGCGCTTTGAGGCCTATGGTGGAAAAAGAAATATCTTCACATAAAATTAGAGGGAAGTATTCTAACACACTTCTTTGTGATGTGTGCATTCACCTCACAGAGTTGAATGATACTTTTCATTGTGCAGTTTTGAAACACTCCTTTTGTAGTATCTGCAAGTGTACATTTGGAGCACTTTGATGCCAATGGTGGAAAAGGAAATATTTTCACATTAAAAATATACTGAAACATGCTCACAAACATCTTTGTGACTTGTGCATTCATCTCACAGAGTTGAACCTTTCCTTTGCTTGAGCAGCTCTGAAACACCGTTTTTGTAGAATCTGCAAGTGGACATTTGGAGTGCTATGAGGCCTATGGTGGAAAAGGTAATATCTTCACATAAATCTAGATTGAAGAATTCCGTCAAACTTCTTTGTGATGTGTGCATTCATCTCACAGAGTTGAACCTTAGTTTTCATTGAGCAGTTTTGAAACACTCTGTTTGTAGAATCTGCAAGTGGACATTTGGAGCTCTTGGAGGCCTGTAGTGGAAAAGGAGATATCTTCACATTAAAACCAGACAAATCATTCTCACAAACTTCTTTGTATTCTGTGCATTCATCTCACAGAGTTGAACCTTGGTTGTCATTGAGCAGTTTTGAAATCCTCTTTTTATAGAATCTGCAGGTAGACATTTGGAGCGCCTTGAGGCCTGTGGTGTATAACGAAACATCTTCATATAATAACTAGACAAAAGCATTCTGAGAAACTTCTTTGTGATGGGTGCACTCATCTCACGTAGTTGAACCTTTCTTTTGGTGGAGAAGCTTTGAAACACTCTTTTTGTAGAATCTGCAAGTGGACACTTGGAGCGCTTTGAGGCCCATGGTGGGATAAAAAATATCTTCACATAAAAACCAGCCAGAAGCATTCTGACGAACTTCTTTGTGATGTGTGCATTCGTCTCACAGGGTTGAACCTTTCTTTTGATTGAGCAGCTTTGAAAAACTCTTTTTGTAGAATCTGCAAGTGGACATTTGGTGCACATTTGAGCCTATGGTGGAAAAGGAACTATCGTCACATAATAATTAGACAGAAGCCTATGGGGGAAAAGGGAATATCTTCACTTAAAAAGTATACGGAAACATTCCATCCAACCCCTTTGTAATATGGGCATTCATCTCACCGAGTAGAACCTTCCTTTCATTGAAGAGTTTTGAAACCCTATTTTTGTAGAATCTACAAGTGGACGTTTGGAGGACTTTGAGGCCTATATTGGAAAAGAAAATTTCTTCACCCAAAAAATAGACAGAAGCGTTCTGACAAACTCCTTTGGGATGTGTGCATTCATTGCACAGAGTTGAACCTTTCTTTTTATTGAGCAGTTTGAAACACTCTTTTTCTAGAATCTGCAAGTGGACATTTGGAACGCTTTGAAGCCTATGGTTTAAAAGGAAATATCTTCACCTAAAAACCACCCAGAAGCATTCTGACAAAGTTCTTGGTGATGTGTGCATTCATCTCACGGAGTTGAACCTTTCTTTTGATTGAGCAGACTTGAAACACTATTTTTGTAGAATCTGAAAGTGGATATTTGGAGCGCATTTAGGCCTAGGGTGGAAAAGGAAGTATCTTCAAATAATAACTAGACAGAAGCATTCTGACACACTTATTTGTGATGTGTGCATTCATCTCACAGAGTTGAACCTTACTTTTCATTGAGCTGTTTTGAAACACTCTTTTTGTTGAATCTTCCAGTGGTCATTTGGAGTGCTTTGAGGCCTATTGTGGAAATGGAAATATCTTCACAAAAAAATTAGACAGAAGCATTCCGACAATCTTCTTTGTTATATGTGCATTCTTCTCACAAAGTTCAACCTTCCTTTTGATTGAGCAGGCCACAAACACTCTTTTTGTAGAATCTGCATGTGGAGTTTTGGAACACTTTGAGGTCTGTGGTGGAAAATGAAATATCCTCACATAAAAACTAGGCAGAAGAATTCTGACAAACTTCTTTGTGATGTGTACATTCACCTCACAGAGTTGAACCTTAGTTTTCATTGAGCAGTTTTCAAACCCTCTTTTTGTAGAATCTACAAGTGGAGATTTGGAGTGCTTTGATACCTGTGTTGGAAAAGGAAATATATTTACATAAATACTAGACAGAAGCATTCTGACAAACTTCTTTGAAATGTGTGCTTTCATCTCACAGAGTTGGAGTTGAACCTTCCTTCTTATTGAGAAGTTTTGAAACATTTTTTTCATATAATCTGCAAGTAGACATTTGGAGCGCCTTGATGCCAATGGTGGAAAAGGAAATATCTTCATATAATAACTAGACAGAAGAGTAAACTATCGCAAGAACAAAAAACCAAACACCACGTATTCTCACTCACAGGTGAGAATTGAACAATGAGAACACATGGACACAGGAAGGGGAACATCACATTTCGGGGACTGTTGTGGGGTGGGGGGAGGGTGGAGGGATAGCATTGGGAGATATACCTAATGCTAGATGACGAGTTGGGAGGTGTAGCGCACCAGCATGGCACATGTATACATATGTAACTTACCTGCACGTTGCACACATGTACCATAGAGCCTAAAGTATTATAATAATGATAATAATAATAATAATATTAATAATAAAAGAAGAAGCATTCTGAGAAACTTCTTTGTGATGGGTGCATTCATCTCACAGAGTGGAACATTTCTTTTGGTTGAGCAGCTTTGAATGACTTTTTGGAGAATCTTCAAGTGCACATTTGGAGCGCTTTGTGGCCTATGGTGAAAAAGCAAATATCTTCTCATAAAAACTAGACAGAAGCATTCTGAAAAACGTCTTAGTCATGTATACATTCATCTCAGAGAATTGTACCTTACGTTTCATTGAGCAGTTTTGAAAAACTCTTTCTGTAGTATCTACAAGTGGACATTTGGAGCTCTTGGAGGCCTGTAGTGGAAAAGGAGATATCTTCACATTAAAACCAGACAAATCATTCTCACAAACTTCTTTGTATTCTGTGCATTCATCTCACAGAGTTGAACCTTGGTTGTCATTGAGCAGTTTTGAAATCCTCTTTTTATAGAATCTGCAGGTAGACATTTGGAGCGCCTTGAGGCCTGTGGTGTATAACGAAACATCTTCATATAATAACTAGACAAAAGCATTCTGAGAAACTTCTTTGTGATGGGTGCACTCATCTCACGTAGTTGAACCTTTCTTTTGGTGGAGAAGCTTTGAAACACTCTTTTTGTAGAATCTGCAAGTGGACACTTGGAGCGCTTTGAGGCCCATGGTGGGATAAAAAATATCTTCACATAAAAACCAGCCAGAAGCATTCTGACGAACTTCTTTGTGATGTGTGCATTCGTCTCACAGGGTTGAACCTTTCTTTTGATTGAGCAGCTTTGAAAAACTCTTTTTGTAGAATCTGCAAGTGGACATTTGGTGCACATTTGAGCCTATGGTGGAAAAGGAACTATCTTCACATAATAATTAGACAGAAGCCTATGGGGGAAAAGGGAATATCTTCACTTAAAAAGTATACGGAAACATTCCATCCAACTCCTTTGTAATGTGTGCATTCATCTCACCGAGTAGAACCTTCCTTTCATTGAAGAGTTTTGAAACCCTATTTTTGTAGAATCTACAAGTGGACGTTTGGAGGACTTTGAGGCCTATATTGGAAAAGAAAATTTCTTCACCCAAAAAATAGACAGAAGCGTTCTGACAAACTCCTTTGGGATGTGTGCATTCATTGCACAGAGTTGAACCTTTCTTTTTATTGAGCAGTTTGAAACACTCTTTTTGTAGAATCTGCAAGTGGACATTTGGAACGCTTTGAAGCCTATGGTTTAAAAGGAAATATCTTCACCTAAAAACCACCCAGAAGCATTCTGACAAAGTTCTTGGTGATGTGTGCATTCATCTCACGGAGTTGAACCTTTCTTTTGATGGAGCAGACTTGAAACACTATTTTTGTAGAATCTGAAAGTGGATATTTGGAGCGCATTTAGGCCTAGGGTGGAAAAGGAAGTATCTTCAAATAATAACTAGACAGAAGCATTCTGACACACTTCTTTGTGATGTGTGCATTCATCTCACAGAGTTGAACCTTACTTTTCATTGAGCTGTTTTGAAACACTCTTTTTGTTGAATCTTCCAGTGGTCATTTGGAGTGCTTTGAGGCC
This sequence comes from Pongo abelii, assembly GCF_028885655.2. Taxonomy (NCBI): domain Eukaryota; kingdom Metazoa; phylum Chordata; class Mammalia; order Primates; family Hominidae; genus Pongo; species Pongo abelii. Next base: position 10,564,877 of record NC_072000.2, on the reverse strand, counting down.
TATTGTGGAAATGGAAATATCTTCACAAAAAAATTAGACAGAAGCATTCCGACAATCTTCTTTGTTATATGTGCATTCTTCTCACAAAGTTCAACCTTCCTTTTGATTGAGCAGCCCACAAACACTCTTTTTGTAGAATCTGCATGTGGAGTTTTGGAGCACTTTGAGGTCTGTGGTGGAAAATGAAATATCCTCACATAAAAACTAGGCAGAAGAATTCTGACAAACTTCTTTGTGATGTGCACATTCACCTCACAGAGTTGAACCTTAGTTTTCATTGAGCAGTTTTCAAACCCTCTTTTTGTAGAATCTACAAGTGGAGATTTGGAGTGCTTTGATACCTGTGTTGGAAAAGGAAATATATTTACATAAATACTAGACAGAAGCATTCTGACAAACTTCTTTGAAATGTGTGCTTTCATCTCACAGAGTTGGAGTTGAACCTTCCTATTTATTGAGAGGTTTTGAAACATTTTTTTCATATAATCTGCAAGTAGACATTTGGAGCGCCTTGATGCCAGTGGTGGAAAAGGAAATATCTTCATATAATAACTAGACAGAAGAGTAAACTATCGCAAGAACAAAAAACCAAACACCACGTATTCTCACTCACAGGTGAGAATTGAACAATGAGAACACATGGACACAGGAAGGGGAACATCACATTTCGGGGACTGTTGTGGGGTGGGGGGAGGGTGGAGGGATGGCATTGGGAGATATACCTAATGCTAGATGACGAGTTGGGAGGTGTAGCGCACCAGCATGGCACATGTATACATATGTAACTTACCTGCACGTTGCACACATGTACCATAGAGCCTAAAGTATTATAATAATGATAATAATAATAATAATATTAATAATAAAAGAAGAAGCATTCTGAGAAACTTCTTTGTGATGGGTGCATTCATCTCACAGAGTGGAACATTTCTTTTGGTTGAGCAGCTTTGAATGACTTTTTGGAGAATCTTCAAGTGCACATTTGGAGCGCTTTGTGGCCTATGGTGAAAAAGCAAATATCTTCTCATAAAAACTAGACAGAAGCATTCTGAAAAACGTCTTAGTCATGTATACATTCATCTCAGAGAATTGTACCTTACGTTTCATTGAGCAGTTTTGAAAAACTCTTTCTGTAGTATCTACAAGTGGACATTTGGAGCTCTTGGAGGCCTGTAGTGGAAAAGGAGATATCTTCACATTAAAACCAGACAAATCATTCTCACAAACTTCTTTGTATTCTGTGCATTCATCTCACAGAGTTGAACCTTGGTTGTCATTGAGCAGTTTTGAAATCCTCTTTTTATAGAATCTGCAGGTAGACATTTGGAGCGCCTTGAGGCCTGTGGTGTATAACGAAACATCTTCATATAATAACTAGACAAAAGCATTCTGAGAAACTTCTTTGTGATGGGTGCACTCATCTCACGTAGTTGAACCTTTCTTTTGGTGGAGAAGCTTTGAAACACTCTTTTTGTAGAATCTGCAAGTGGACACTTGGAGCGCTTTGAGGCCCATGGTGGGATAAAAAATATCTTCACATAAAAACCAGCCAGAAGCATTCTGACGAACTTCTTTGTGATGTGTGCATTCGTCTCACAGGGTTGAACCTTTCTTTTGATTGAGCAGCTTTGAAAAACTCTTTTTGTAGAATCTGCAAGTGGACATTTGGTGCACATTTGAGCCTATGGTGGAAAAGGAACTATCTTCACATAATAATTAGACAGAAGCCTATGGGGGAAAAGGGAATATCTTCACTTAAAAAGTATACGGAAACATTCCATCCAACTCCTTTGTAATGTGTGCATTCATCTCACCGAGTAGAACCTTCCTTTCATTGAAGAGTTTTGAAACCCTATTTTTGTAGAATCTACAAGTGGACGTTTGGAGGACTTTGAGGCCTATATTGGAAAAGAAAATTTCTTCACCCAAAAAATAGACAGAAGCGTTCTGACAAACTCCTTTGGGATGTGTGCATTCATTGCACAGAGTTGAACCTTTCTTTTTATTGAGCAGTTTGAAACACTCTTTTTGTAGAATCTGCAAGTGGACATTTGGAACGCTTTGAAGCCTATGGTTTAAAAGGAAATATCTTCACCTAAAAACCACCCAGAAGCATTCTGACAAAGTTCTTGGTGATGTGTGCATTCATCTCACGGAGTTGAACCTTTCTTTTGATGGAGCAGACTTGAAACACTATTTTTGTAGAATCTGAAAGTGGATATTTGGAGCGCATTTAGGCCTAGGGTGGAAAAGGAAGTATCTTCAAATAATAACTAGACAGAAGCATTCTGACACACTTCTTTGTGATGTGTGCATTCATCTCACAGAGTTGAACCTTACTTTTCATTGAGCTGTTTTGAAACACTCTTTTTGTTGAATCTTCCAGTGGTCATTTGGAGTGCTTTGAGGCCTATTGTGGAAATGGAAATATCTTCACAAAAAAATTAGACAGAAGCATTCCGACAATCTTCTTTGTTATATGTGCATTCTTCTCACAAAGTTCAACCTTCCTTTTGATTGAGCAGCCCACAAACACTCTTTTTGTAGAATCTGCATGTGGAGTTTTGGAGCACTTTGAGGTCTGTGGTGGAAAATGAAATATCCTCACATAAAAACTAGGCAGAAGAATTCTGACAAACTTCTTTGTGATGTGCACATTCACCTCACAGAGTTGAACCTTAGTTTTCATTGAGCAGTTTTCAAACCCTCTTTTTGTAGAATCTACAAGTGGAGATTTGGAGTGCTTTGATACCTGTGTTGGAAAAGGAAATATATTTACATAAATACTAGACAGAAGCATTCTGACAAACTTCTTTGAAATGTGTGCTTTCATCTCACAGAGTTGGAGTTGAACCTTCCTATTTATTGAGAGGTTTTGAAACATTTTTTTCATATAATCTGCAAGTAGACATTTGGAGCGCCTTGATGCCAGTGGTGGAAAAGGAAACATCTTCATATAATAACTAGACAGAAGAGTAAACTATCGCAAGAACAAAAAACCAAACACCACGTATTCTCACTCACAGGTGAGAATTGAACAATGAGGACACATGGACACAGGAAGGGGAACATCACATTTCGGGGACAGTTGTGGGGTGGGGGGAGGGTGGAGGGATAGCATTGGGAGATATACCTAATGCTAGATGACGAGTTGGGAGGTGTAGCGCACCAGCATGGCACATGTATACATATGTAACTTACCTGCACGTTGCGCACATGTACCATAGAGCCTAAAGTATAATAATAATAATAATAATAATAATAAGATTAATAATAAAAGAAGAAGCATTCTGAGAAACTTCTTTGTGATGGGTGCATTCATCTCACAGAGTGGAACATTTCTTTTGGTTGAGCAGCTTTGAATGACTTTTTGGAGAATCTTCAAGTGCACATTTGGAGCGCTTTGTGGCCTATGGTGAAAAAGCAAATATCTTCTCATAAAAACTAGACAGAAGCATTCTGAAAAACTTCTTAGTCATGTATACATTCATCTCAGAGAATTGTACCTTACGTTTCATTGAGCAGTTTTGAAAAACTCTTTCTGTAGTATCTACAAGTGGCCGTTTGGAGCACTTTGAGGCCTATGGTGGAAAAGGAAATATCTTCACACAGAAACCAGACAGAAGCATTCTGACAAACATTTTGTGATGTGTGCATTCATCTCACAGGGTTGGACATTTCTTTTGATTGAGCAGCTTTGAAACACTCTTTTTGTAGGATTTGAAAGTGGACATTTGGAGTGCTTTGTGTCCTATGGTGGAAAAGGAATTATCTTCACATGAAAAATATACAGAAGCATTCTGACAAACTTCTTTGTGATGTGTGCATTCATCTCACAGAGTTGAACCTTACTTTTCATTGAGCAGTTTTGAAACTCTCTGTAGAATCTACTAGTGGACATTTGGAGCACTCTTAGGTCTATGGTGGAAAAGGAATTACCTTAACATAATAACGAGACAGAAGGATTCTGACAAACTCCTTTGTGGTGTGTGCATTCATCTCACAGAGTTGAACCTTACTTTTCATTGAGCAGCTTTGAAACACTCTTTTTGTAGAATCTGCGAGTGGACATTTGTGGCACTTTGAGACCTATGGTGGAAAAGTAAACATGTTCACATAAAAACCAGACAGAAGCATTGTGACAAACTTCTTTGTGATGTGTGCAATTATCTCACAGAATTGAACCTTACTTTTCATTGAGCAGTTTTGTAACACTCTTTATGTAGAATCTGCCAGTGGACATTTGGAGTGCTTTGAGTCCTATTGTGTACATGGAAATATCTTCACATAAAAACTAGACAGAAGCATTCTGACAAACTTCTTGCTGAAGTGTGCATTCATCTCACAGAGTTGAAACTTTCTTTTGATTAAGCAACTTTTAAACACTCTTTTGTAGAATCTGCAAGTGGACATTTCGAGCGCTTTGAGACCACTGGTGGAAAAGGAAATACCTTCACATAAAATCTAGACAGAAGCATTCTGACAAACTACTTTGGATGTGTGCATTCATCTCACAGAGTAGAACTTTAGTTTTCACTGAGCAGTTTTAAAAAACTCTTTTTGTAGAATCTGCAAGTGAACATTTGGAGCACCTTTAGTCCTATGGTGGGAAAGGAAATATCTTCAAATAAAAACTAGACAGAAGGACTCTCACAAACTTCTCTGTGACGGGTGCATTCATCTCACAGAGTTGAACATTTCTTTTGATTGAGCAGCTTTGAAACACGCTTTTTGTAGAATCTGCGAGAGGACATTTGGAGCGTTTTAAAGCCTATTGTGGAAAAGGGAATATCTTCATATAAAAACTAGTCAGAAGAATTCTGACAAACTTCTTCATGATTTGTGAATTCCTCTCACAGAGTTGAACCTTACTTTTCATTGAGCAGCCTTGAAGCACTTTCTTTGTAGAATCTGCAAGTGGACATTTGGAGCGCTTTGAGGCCTATGGTGGAAAAAGAAATATCTTCACATAAAATTAGAGGGAAGTATTCTAACACACTTCTTTGTGATGTGTGCATTCACCTCACAGAGTTGAATGATACTTTTCATTGTGCAGTTTTGAAACACTCCTTTTGTAGTATCTGCAAGTGTACATTTGGAGCACTTTGATGCCAATGGTGGAAAAGGAAATATTTTCACATTAAAAATATACTGAAGCATGCTCACAAACATCTTTGTGACCTGTGCATTCATCTCACAGAGTTGAACCTTTCCTTTGCTTGAGCAGCTCTGAAACACCGTTTTTGTAGAATCTGCAAGTGGACATTTGGAGTGCTTTGAGGCCTATGGTGGAAAAGGTAATATCTTCACATAAATCTAGATTGAAGAATTCCGTCAAACTTCTTTGTGATGTGTGCATTCATCTCACAGAGTTGAACCTTAGTTTTCATTGAGCAGTTTTGAAACACTCTTTTTGTAGAATCTGCAAGTGGACATTTGGAGCTCTTGGAGGCCTGTAGTGGAAAAGGAGATATCTTCACATTAAAACCAGACAAATCATTCTCACAAACTTCTTTGTATTCTGTGCATTCATCTCACAGAGTTGAACCTTGGTTGTCATTGAGCACTTTTGAAATCCTCTTTTTATAGAATCTGCAGGTAGACATTTGGAGCGCCTTGAGGCCTGTGGTGTATAACGAAACATCTTCATATAATAACTAGACAAAAGCATTCTGAGAAACTTCTTTGTGATGGGTGCACTCATCTCACGTAGTTGAACCTTTCTTTTGGTGGAGAAGCTTTGAAACACTCTTTTTGTAGAATCTGCAAGTGGACACTTGGAGTGCTTTGAGGCCCATGGTGGGATAAAAAATATCATCACATAAAAACCAGCCAGAAGCGTTCTGACGAACTTCTTTGTGATGTGTGCATTCGTCTCACAGGGTTGAACCTTTCTTTTGATTGAGCGGCTTTGAAAAACTCTTTTTGTAGAATCTGCAAGTGGACATTTGGTGCACATTTGAGCCTATGGTGGAAAAGGAACTATCTTCACATAATTACTAGACAGAAGCCTATGGGGGAAAAGGGAATATCTTCACTTAAAAAGTATACGGAAACATTCTATCAAACTCCTTTGCAATATGGGCATTCATCTCACCGAGTAGAACCTTCCTTTCATTGAAGAGTTTTGAAACCCTATTTTTGTAGAATCTAAAAGTGGACGTTTGGAGGACTTTGAGGCCTATATTGGAAAAGAAAATTTCTTCACACAAAAATTAGACAGAAGCGTTCAGACAAACTTCTTTGGGATGTGTGCATTCATTGCACAGAGTTGAACCTTTCTTTTTATTGAGCAGTTTGAAACACTCTTTTTGTAGAATCTGCAAGTGTACATTTGGAACACTTTGAAGCCTATGGTTTAAAAGGAAATATCTTCACCTAAAAACCACCCAGAAGCATTCTGACAAATTTCTTGGTGATGTGTGCATTCATCTCACGGAGTTGAACCTTTCTTTTGATTGAGCAGACTTGAAACACTATTTTTGTAGAATCTGAAAGTGGATATTTGGAGCGCATTTAGGCCTAGGGTGGAAAAGGAAGTATCTTCAAATAATAACTAGACAGAAGCATTCTGACACACTTCTTTGTGATGTGTGCATTCATCTCACAGAGTTGAACCTTACTTTGCATTGAGCTGTTTTGAAACACTCTTTTTGTTGAATCTTCCAGTGGTCATTTGGAGTGCTTTGAGGCCTATTGTGGAAATGGAAATATCTTCACAAAAAAATTAGACAGAAGCATTCCGACAATCTTCTTTGTTATATGTGCATTCTTCTCACAAAGTTCAACCTTCCTTTTGATTGAGCAGCCCACAAACACTCTTTTTGTAGAATCTGCATGTGGAGTTTTGGAGCACTTTGAGGTCTGTGGTGGAAAATGAAATATCCTCACATAAAAACTAGGCAGAAGAATTCTGACAAACTTCTTTGTGATGTGTACATTCACCTCACAGAGTTGAACCTTAGTTTTCATTGAGCAGTTTTCAAACCCTCTTTTTGTAGAATCTACAAGTGGAGACTTGGAGTGCTTTGATGCCTGTGTTGGAAAAGGAAGTATATTTACATAAATACTAGACAGAAGCATTTTGACAAACTTCTTTGAAATGTGTGCTTTCATCTCACAGAGTTGGAGTTGAACCTTCCTTTTTATTGAGAAGTTTTGAAACATTTTTTTCATATAATCTGCAAGTAGACATTTGGAGCGCCTTGATGCCAATGGTGGAAAAGGAAATATCTTCATATAATAACTAGACAGAAGAGTAAACTATCGCAAGAACAAAAAACCAAACACCACGTATACTCACTCACAGGTGAGAATTGAACAATGAGAACACATGGACACAGGAAGGGGAACATCACATTTCGGGGACTGTTGTGGGGTGGGGGGAGGGTGGAGGGATAGCATTGGGAGATATACCTAATGCTAGATGACGAGTTGGGAGGTGTAGCGCACCAGCATGGCACATGTATACATATGTAACTTACCTGAACGTTGCGCACATGTACCATAGAGCCTAAAGTATTATAATAATAATAATAATAATAATAATATTAATAATAAAAGAAGAAGCATTCTGAGAAGCTTCTTTGTGATGGGTGCATTCATCTCACAGTGTGGAACATTTCTTTTGGTTGAGCAGCTTTGAAAGACTTTTTGGAGAATCTTCAAGTGCACATTTGGAGCGCTTTGTGGCCTATGCTGAAAAAGCAAATATCTTCTCATAAAAACTAGACAGAAGCATTCTGAAAAACTTCTTAGTCATGTATACATTCATCTCAGAGAATTGTACCTTACGTTTCATTGAGCAGTTTTGAAAAACTCTTTCTGTAGTATCTACAAGTGGCCGTTTGGAGCACTTTGAGGCCTATGGTGGAAAAGGAAATATCTTCACACAAAAACCAGACAGAAGCATTCTGACAAACATTTTGTGATGTGTGCATTCATCTCACAGGGTTGGACATTTCTTTTGATTGAGCAGCTTTGAAACACTCTTTTTGTAGGATTTGAAAGTGGACATTTGGAGTGCTTTGTGTCCTATGGTGGAAAAGGAATTATCTTCACATGAAAAATATACAGAAGCATTCTGACAAACTTCTTTGTGATGTGTGCATTCATCTCACAGAGTTGAACCTTACTTTTCATTGAGCAGTTTTGAAACTCTCTGTAGAATCTACAAGTGGACATTTGGAGCACTCTTAGGTCTATGGTGGAAAAGGAATTACCTTAACATAATAACGAGACAGAAGGATTCTGACAAACTCCTTTGTCGTGTGTGCATTCATCTCACAGAGTTGAACCTTACTTTTCATTGAGCAGCTTTGAAACACTCTTTTTGTAGAATCTGCGAGTGGACATTTGTGGCACTTTGAGACCTATGGTGGAAAAGTAAACATGTTCACATAAAAACCAGACAGAAGCATTGTGACAAACTTCTTTGTGATGTGTGCAATTATCTCACAGAATTGAACCTTACTTTTCATTGAGCAGTTTTGTAACACTCTTTATGTAGAATCTGCCAGTGGACATTTGGAGTGCTTTGAGTCCTATTGTGTACATGGAAATATCTTCACATAAAAACTAGACAGAAGCATTCTGACAAACTTCTTGCTGAAGTGTGCATTCATCTCACAGAGTTGAAACTTTCTTTTGATTAAGCAACTTTTAAACACTCTTTTGTAGAATCTGCAAGTGGACATTTCGAGCGCTTTGAGACCAATGGTGGAAAAGGAAATACCTTCACATAAAATCTAGACAGAAGCATTCTGACAAACTACTTTGGATGTGTGCATTCATCTCACAGAGTAGAACTTTAGTTTTCAATGAGCAGTTTTAAAAAACTCTTTTTGTAGAATCTGCAAGTGAACATTTGGAGCACCTTTAGTCCTATGGTGGGAAAGGAAATATCTTCAAATAAAAACTAGACAGAAGGACTCTCACAAACTTCTCTGTGACGGGTGCATTCATCTCACAGAGTTGAACATTTCTTTTGATTGAGCAGCTTTGAAACACGCTTTTTGTAGAATCTGCGAGAGGACATTTGGAGCGTTTTAAAGCCTATTGTGGAAAAGGGAATATCTTCATATAAAAACTAGTCAGAAGAATTCTGACAAACTTCTTCATGATTTGTGAATTCATCTCACAGAGTTGAACCTTACTTTTCATTGAGCAGCCTTGAAGCACTTTCTTTGTAGAATCTGCAAGTGGACATTTGGAGCGCTTTGAGGCCTATGGTGGAAAAAGAAATATCTTCACATAAAATTAGAGGGAAGTATTCTAACACACTTCTTTGTGATGTGTACATTCACCTCACAGAGTTGAATGATACTTTTCATTGTGCAGTTTTGAAACACTCCTTTTGTAGTATCTGCAAGTGTACATTTGGAGCACTTTGATGCCAATGGTGGAAAAGGAAATATTTTCACATTAAAAATATACTGAAGCATGCTCACAAACATCTTTGTGACTTGTGCATTCATCTCACAGAGTTGAACCTTTCCTTTGCTTGAGCAGCTCTGAAACACCGTTTTTGTAGAATCTGCAAGTGGACATTTGGAGTGCTTTGAGGCCTATGGTGGAAAAGGTAATATCTTCACATAAATCTAGATTGAAGAATTCCGTCAAACTTCTTTGTGATGTGTGCATTCATCTCACAGGGTTGAACCTTAGTTTTCATTGAGCAGTTTTGAAACACTCTTTTTGTAGAATCTGCAAGTGGACATTTGGGGCTCTTGGAGGCCTGTAGTGGAAAAGGAGATATCTTCACATTAAAACCAGACAAATCATTCTCACAAACTTCTTTGTATTCTGTGCATTCATCTCACAGAGTTGAACCTTGGTTGTCATTGAGCAGTTTTGAAATCCTCTTTTTATAGGATCTGCAGGTAGACATTTGGAGCGCCTTGAGGCCTGTGGTGTATAACGAAACATCTTCATATAATAACTAGACAAAAGCATTCTGAGAAACTTCTTTGTGATGGGTGCACTCATCTCACGTAGTTGAACCTTTCTTTTGGTGGAGAAGCTTTGAAACACTCTTTTTGTAGAATCTGCAAGTGGACACTTGGAGCGCTTTGAGGCCCATGGTGGGATAAAAAATATCTTCACATAAAAACCAGCCAGAAGCATTCTGACGAACTTCTTTGTGATGTGTGCATTCGTCTCACAGGGTTGAACCTTTCTTTTGATTGAGCAGCTTTGAAAAACTCTTTTTGTAGAATCTGCAAGTGGACATTTGGTGCACATTTGAGCCTATGGTGGAAAAGGAACTATCTTCACATAATAACTAGACAGAAGCCTATGGGGGAAAAGGGAATATCTTCACTTAAAAAGTATACGGAAACATTCCATCCAACTCCTTTGTAATGTGTGCATTCATCTCACCGAGTAGAACCTTCCTTTCATTGAAGAGTTTTGATACCCTATTTTTGTAGAATCTACAAGTGGACGTTTGGAGGACTTTGAGGCCTATATTGGAAAAGAAAATTTCTTCACACAAAAAATAGACAGAAGCGTTCTGACAAACACCTTTGGGATGTGTGCATTCATTGCACAGAGTTGAACCTTTCTTTCTATTGAGCAGTTTGAAACACTCTTTTTGTAGAATCTGCAAGTGGACATTTGGAAAGCTTTGAAGCCTATGGTTTAAAAGGAAATATCTTCACCTAAAAACCACCCAGAAGCATTCTGACAAATTTCTTGGTGATGTGTGCATTCATCTCACGGAGTTGAACCTTTCTTTTGATTGAGCAGACTTGAAACACTATTTTTGTAGAATCTGAAAGTGGATATTTGCAGCGCATTTAGGCCTAGGGTGGAAAAGGAAGTATCTTCAAATAATAACTAGACAGAAGCATTCTGACACACTTCTTTGTGATGTGTGCATTCATCTCACAGAGTTGAACCTTACTTTTCATTGAGCTGTTTTGAAACACTCTTTTTGTTGAATCTTCCAGTGGTCATTTGGAGTGCTTTGAGGCCTATTGTGGAAATGGAAATATCTTCACAAAAAAATTAGACAGAAGCATTCCGACAATCTTCTTTGTTATATGTGCATTCTTCTCACAAAGTTCAACCTTCCTTTTGATTGAGCAGCCCACAAACACTCTTTTTGTAGAATCTGCATGTGGAGTTTTGGAGCACTTTGAGGTCTGTGGTGGAAAATGAAATATCCTCACATAAAAACTAGGCAGAAGAATTCTGACAAACTTCTTTGTGATGTGTACATTCACCTCACAGAGTTGAACCTTAGTTTTCATTGAGCAGTTTTCAAACCCTCTTTTTGTAGAATCTACAAGTGGAGATTTGGAGTGCTTTGATACCTGTGTTGGAAAAGGAAATATATTTACATAAATACTAGACAGAAGCATTCTGACAAACTTCTTTGAAATGTGTGCTTTCATCTCACAGAGTTGGAGTTGAACCTTACTTTTTATTGAGAAGTTTTGAAACATTTTTTTCATATAATCTGCAAGTAGACATTTGGAGCGCCTTGATGCCAATGGTGGAAAAGGAAATATCTTCATATAATAACTAGACAGAAGAGTAAACTATCGCAAGAACAAAAAACCAAACACCACGTATTCTCACTCACAGGTGAGAATTGAACAATGAGAACACATGGACACAGGAAGGGGAACATCACATTTCGGGGACTGTTGTGGGGTGGGTGGAGGGTTTAGGGATAGCATTGGGAGATATACCTAATGCTAGATGACGAGTTGGGAGGTGTAGCGCACCAGCATGGCACATGTATACATATATAACTTACCTGCACGTTGCGCACATGTACCATAGAGCCTAAAGTATTATAATAATAATAATAATAATAATATTAATAATAAAAGAAGAAGCATTCTGAGAAATTTCTTTGTGATGGGTGCATTCATCTCACAGAGTGGAACATTTCTTTTGGTTGAGCAGCTTTGAATGACTTTTTGGAGAATCTTCAAGTGCACATTTGGAGCGCTTTGTGGCCTATGGTGAAAAAGCAAATATCTTCTCATAAAAACTAGACAGAAGCATTCTGAAAAACTTCTTAGTCATGTATACATTCATCTCCGAGAATTGTACCTTACGTTTCATTGAGCAGTTTTGAAAAATTCTTTCTGTAGTATCTACAAGTGGCCGTTTGGAGCACTTTGAGGCCTATGGTGGAAAAGGAAATATCTTCACACAAAAACCAGACAGAAGCATTCTGACAAACATTTTGTGATGTGTGCATTCATCTCACAGGGTTGGACATTTCTTTTGATTGAGCAGCTTTGAAACACTCTTTTTGTAGGATTTGAAAGTGGACATTTGGAGTGCTTTGTGTCCTATGGTGGAAAAGGAATTATCTTCACATGAAAAATATACAGAAGCATTCTGACAAACTTCTTTGTGATGTGTGCATTCATCTCACAGAGTTGAACCTTACTTTTCATTGAGCAGTTTTGAAACTCTCTGTAGAATCTACAAGTGGACATTTGGAGCACTCTTAGGTCTATGGTGGAAAAGGAATTACCTTAACATAATAACGAGACAGAAGGATTCTGACAAACTCCTTTGTGGTGTGTGCATTCATCTCACAGAGTCGAACCTTACTTTTCATTGAGCAGCTTTGAAACACTCTTTTTGTAGAATCTGCGAGTGGACATTTGTGGCACTTTGAGACCTATGGTGGAAAAGTAAACATGTTCACATAAAAAGCAGACAGAAGCATTGTGACAAACTTCTTTGTGATGTGTGCAATTATCTCACAGAATTGAACCTTACTTTTCATTGAGCAGTTTTGTAACACTCTTTATGTAGAATCTGCCAGTGGACATTTGGAGTGCTTTGAGTCCTATTGTGTACATGGAAATATCTTCACATAAAAACTAGACAGAAGCATTCTGACAAACTTCTTGCTGAAGTGTGCATTCATCTCACAGAGTTGAAACTTTCTTTTGATTAAGCAACTTTTAAACACTCTTTTGTAGAATCTGCAAGTGGACATTTCGAGCGCTTTGAGACCAATGGTGGAAAAGGAAATACCTTCACATAAAATCTAGACAGAAGCATTCTGACAAACTACTTTGGATGTGTGCATTCATCTCACAGAGTAGAACTTTAGTTTTCAATGAGCAGTTTTAAAAAACTCTTTTTGTAGAATCTGCAAGTGAACATTTGGAGCACCTTTAGTCCTATGGTGGGAAAGGAAATATCTTCAAATAAAAACTAGACAGAAGGACTATCACAAACTTCTCTGTGACGGGTGCATTCATCTAACAGAGTTGAACATTTCTTTTGATTGAGCAGCTTTGAAACACGCTTTCTGTAGAATCTGCGAGAGGACATTTGGAGCGTTTTAAAGCCTATTGTGGAAAAGGGAATATCTTCATATAAAAACTAGTCAGAAGAATTCTGACAAACTTCTTCATGATTTGTGAATTCCTCTCACAGAGTTGAACCTTACTTTTCATTGAGCAGCCTTGAAGCACTTTCTTTGTAGAATCTGCAAGTGGACATTTGGAGCGCTTTGAGGCCTATGGTGGAAAAAGAAATATCTTCACATAAAATTAGAGGGAAGTATTGTAACACACTTCTTTGTGATGTGTGCATTCACCTCACAGAGTTGAATGATACTTTTCATTGTGCAGTTTTGAAACACTCCTTTTGTAGTATCTGCAAGTGTACATTTGGAGCACTTTGATGCCAATGGTGGAAAAGGAAATATTTTCACATTAAAAATATACTGAAGCATGCTCACAAACATCTTTGTGACCTGTGCATTCATCTCACAGAGTTGAACCTTTCCTTTGCTTGAGCAGCTCTGAAACACCGTTTTTGTAGAATCTGCAAGTGGACATTTGGAGTGCTTTGAGGCCTATGGTGGAAAAGGTAATATCTTCACATAAATCTAGATTGAAGAATTCCGTCAAACTTCTTTGTGATGTGTGCATTCATCTCACAGGGTTGAACCTTAGTTTTTATTGAGCAGTTTTGAAACACTCTTTTTGTAGAATCTGCAAGTGGACATTTGGAGCTCTTGGAGGCCTGTAGTGGAAAAGGAGATATCTTCACATTAAAACCAGACAAATCATTCTCACAAACTTCTTTGTATTCTGTGCATTCATCTCACAGAGTTGAACCTTAGTTGTCATTGAGCAGTTTTGAAATCCTCTTTTTATAGGATCTGCAGGTAGACATTTGGAGCGCCTTGAGGCCTGTGGTGTATAACGGAACATCTTCATATAATAACTAGACAAAAGCATTCTGAGAAACTTCTTTGTGATGGGTGCACTCATCTCACGTAGTTGAACCTTTCTTTTGGTGGAGAAGCTTTGAAACACTCTTTCTGTAGAATCTGCAAGTGGACACTTGGATCGCTTTGAGGCCCATGGTGGGATAAAAAATATCTTCACATAAAAACCAGCCAGAAGCATTCTGACGAACTTCTTTGTGATGTGTGCATTCGTCTCACAGGGTTGAACCTTTCTTTTGATTGAGCAGCTTTGAAAAACTCTTTTTGTAGAATCTGCAAGTGGACATTTGGTGCACATTTGAGCCTATGGTGGAAAAGGAACTATCTTCACATAATAACTAGACAGAAGCCTATGGGGGAAAAGGGAATATCTTCACTTAAAAAGTATACGGAAACATTCCATCAAACTCCTTTGTAATGTGTGCATTCATCTCACCGAGTAGAACCTTCCTTTCATTGCAGAGTTTTGAATCCCTATTTTTGTAGTATCTACAAGTGGACGTTTGGAGGACTTTGAGGCCTATATTGGAAAAGAAAATTTCTTCACACAAAAAATGGACAGAAGCGTTCTGACAAACTCCTTTGGGATGTGTGCATTCATTGCACAGAGTTGAACCTTTCTTTTTATTGAGCAGTTTGAAACACTCTTTTTGTAGAATCTGCAAGTGGACATTTGGAAAGCTTTGAAGCCTATGGTTTAAAAGGAAATATCTTCACCTAAAAACCACCCAGAAGCATTCTGACAAATTTCTTGGTGATGTGTGCATTCATCTCACGGAGTTGAACCTTTCTTTTGATTGAGCAGACTTGAAACACTATTTTTGTAGAATCTGAAAGTGGATATTTGCAGCGCATTTAGGCCTAGGGTGGAAAAGGAAGTATCTTCAAATAATAACTAGACAGAAGCATTCTGACACACTTCTTTGTGATGTGTGCATTCATCTCACAGAGTTGAACCTTACTTTTCATTGAGCTGTTTTGAAACACTCTTTTTGTTGAATCTTCCAGTGGTCATTTGGAGTGCTTTGAGGCCTATTGTGGAAATGGAAATATCTTCACAAAAAAATTAGACAGAAGCATTCCGACAATCTTCTTTGTTATATGTGCATTCTTCTCACAAAGTTCAACCTTCCTTTTGATTGAGCAGCCCACAAACACTCTTTTTGTAGAATCTGCATGTGGAGTTTTGGAGCACTTTGAGGTCTGTGGTGGAAAATGAAATATCCTCACATAAAAACTAGGCAGAAGAATTCTGACAAACTTCTTTGTGATGTGTACATTCACCTCACAGAGTTGAACCTTAGTTTTCATTGAGCAGTTTTCAAACCCTCTTTTTGTAGAATCTACAAGTGGAGATTTGGAGTGCTTTGATACCTGTGTTGGAAAAGGAAATATATTTACATAAATACTAGACAGAAGCATTCTGACAAACTTCTTTGAAATGTGTGCTTTCATCTCACAGAGTTGGAGTTGAACCTTCCTTTTTATTGAGAAGTTTTGAAACATTTTTTTCATATAATCTGCAAGTAGACATTTGGAGCGCCTTGATGCCAATGGTGGAAAAGGAAATATCTTCATATAATAACTAGACAGAAGAGTAAACTATCGCAAGAACAAAAAACCAAACACCACGTATTCTCACTCACAGGTGAGAATTGAACAATGAGAACACATGGACACAGGAAGGGGAACATCACATTTCGGGGACTGTTGTGGGGTGGGGGGAGGGTGGAGGGATAGCATTGGGAGATATACCTAATGCTAGATGACGAGTTGGGAGGTGTAGCGCACCAGCATGGCACATGTATACATATGTAACTTACCTGCACGTTGCGCACATGTACCATAGAGCCTAAAGTATTATAATAATAATAATAATAATAATATTAATAATAAAAGAGGAAGCATTCTGAGAAACTTCTTTGTGATGGGTGCATTCATCTCACAGAGTGGAACATTTCTTTTGGTTGAGCAGCTTTGAATGACTTTTTGGAGAATCTTCAAGTGCACATTTGGAGCGCTTTGTGCCCTATGGTGAAAAAGCAAATATCTTCTCATAAAAACTAGACAGAAGCATTCTGAAAAACTTCTTAGTCATGTATACATTCATCTCAGAGAATTGTACCTTACGTTTCATTGAGCAGTTTTGAAAAACTCTTTCTGTAGTATCTACAAGTGGCCGTTTGGAGCACTTTGAGGCCTATGGTGGAAAAGGAAATATCTTCACACAAAAACCAGACAGAAGCATTCTGACAAACATTTTGTGATGTGTGCATTCATCTCACAGGGTTGGACAATTCTTTTGATTGAGCAGCTTTGAAACACTCCTTTGTAGGATTTGAAAGTGGACATTTGGAGTGCTTTTTGTCCTATGGTGGAAAAGGAATTATCTTCACATGAAAAATATACAGAAGCATTCTGACAAACTTCTTTGTGATGTGTGCATTCATCTCACTGAGTTGAACCTTACTTTTCATTGAGCAGTTTTGAAACTCTCTGTAGAATCTACAAGTGGACATTTGGAGCACTCTTAGGTCTATGGTGGAAAAGGAATTACCTTAACATAATAACGAGACAGAAGGATTCTGACAAACTCCTTTGTCGTGTGTGCATTCATCTCACAGAGTTGAACCTTACTTTTCGTTGAGCAGCTTTGAAACACTCTTTTTGTAGAATCTGCGAGTGGACATTTGTGGCACTTTGAGAGCTATGGTGGAAAAGTAAACATGTTCACATAAAAACCAGACAGAAGCATTGTGACAAACTTCTTTGTGATGTGTGCAATTATCTCACAGAATTGAACCTTACTTTTCATTGAGCAGTTTTGTAACACTCTTTATGTAGAATCTGCCAGTGGACATTTGGAGTGCTTTGAGTCCTATTGTGTACATGGAAATATCTTCACATAAAAACTAGACAGAAGCATTCTGACAAACTTCTTGGTGAAGTGTGCATTCATCTCACAGAGTTGAAACTTTCTTTTGATTAAGCAACTTTTAAACACTCTTTTGTAGAATCTGCAAGTGGACATTTCGAGCGCTTTGAGACCAATGGTGGAAAAGGAAATACCTTCACATAAAATCTAGACAGAAGCATTCTGACAAACTACTTTGGATGTGTGCATTCATCTCACAGAGTAGAACTTTAGTTTTCAATGAGCAGTTTTAAACAACTCTTTTTGTAGAATCTGCAAGTGAACATTTGGAGCACCTTTAGTTCTATGGTGGGAAAGGAAATATCTTCAAATAAAAACTAGACAGAAGGACTCTCACAAACTTCTCTGTGACGGGTGCATTCATCTCACAGAGTTGAACATTTCTTTTGATTGAGCAGCTTTGAAACACGCTTTTTGTAGAATCTGCGAGAGGACATTTGGAGCGTTTTAAAGCCTATTGTGGAAAAGGGAATATCTTCATATAAAAACTAGTCAGAAGAATTCTGACAAACTTCTTCATGATTTGTGAATTCCTCTCACAGAGTTGAACCTTACTTTTCATTGAGCAGCCTTGAAGCACTTTCTTTGTAGAATCTGCAAGTGGACATTTGGAGCGCTTTGAGGCCTATGGTGGAAAAAGAAATATCTTCACATAAAATTAGAGGGAAGTATTCTAACACACTTCTTTGTGATGTGTGCATTCACCTCACAGAGTTGAATGATACTTTTCATTGTGCAGATTTGAGACACTCCTTTTGTAGTATCTGCAAGTGTACATTTGGAGCACTTTGATGCCAATGGTGGAAAAGGAAATATTTTCACATTACAAATATACTGAAGCATGCTCACAAACATCTTTGTGACCTGTGCATTCATCTCACAGAGTTGAACCTTTCCTTTGCTTGAGCAGCTCTGAAACACCGTTTTTGTAGAATCTGCAAGTGGACATTTGGAGTGCTTTGAGGCCTATGGTGGAAAAGGTAATATCTTCACATAAATCTGGATTGAAGAATTCCGTCAAACTTCTTTGTGATGTGTGCATTCATCTCACAGAGTTGAACCTTAGTTTTCATTGAGCGGTTTTGAAACACTCTGTTTGTAGAATCTGCAAGTGGACATTTGGAGCTCTTGGAGGCCTGTAGTGGAAAAGGAGATATCTTCACATTAAAACCAGACAAATCATTCTCACAAACTTCTTTGTATTCTGTGCATTCATCTCACAGAGTTGAACCCTGGTTGTCATTGAGCAGTTTTGAAATCCTCTTTTTATAGAATCTGCAGGTAGACATTTGGAGCGCCTTGAGGCCTGTGGTGTATAACGAAACATCTTCATATAATAACTAGACAAAAGCATTCTGAGAAACTTCTTTGTGATGGGTGCACTCATCTCACGTAGTTGAACCTTTCTTTTGGTGGAGAAGCTTTGAAACACTCTTTTTGTAGAATCTGCAAGTGGACACTTGGAGCGCTTTGAGGCCCATGGTGGGATAAAAAATATCTTCACATAAAAACCAGCCAGAAGCATTCTGACGAACTTCTTTGTGATGTGTGCATTTGTCTCACAGGGTTGAACCTTTCTTTTGATTGAGCAGCCTTGAAAAACTCTTTTTGTAGAATCTGCAAGTGGACATTTGGTGCACATTTGAGCCTATGGTGGAAAAGGAACTATCTTCACATAATAATTAGACAGAAGCCTATGGGGGAAAAGGGAATATCTTCACTTAAAAAGTATACGGAAACATTCCATCAAACTCCTTTGTAATGTGTGCATTCATCTCACCGAGTAGAACCTTCCTTTCATTGAAGAGTTTTGAAACCCTATTTTTGTAGAATCTACAAGTGGACGTTTGGAGGACTTTGAGGCCTATATTGGAAAAGAAAATTTCTTCACACAAAAAATGGACAGAAGCGTTCTGACAAACTCCTTTGGGATGTGTGCATTCATTGCACAGAGTTGAACCTTTCTTTTTATTGAGCAGTTTGAAACACTCTTTTTGTAGAATCTGCAAGTGGACATTTGGAACGCTTTGAAGCCTATGGTTTAAAAGGAAATATCTTCACCTAAAAACCACCCAGAAGCATTCTGACAAAGTTCTTGGTGATGTGTGCATTCATCTCACGGAGTTGAACCTTTCTTTTGATTGAGCAGACTTGAAACACTATTTTTGTAGAATCTGAAAGTGGATATTTGCAGCGCATTTAGGCCTAGGGTGGAAAAGGAAGTATCTTCAAATAATAACTAGACAGAAGCATTCTGACACACTTCTTTGTGATGTGTGCATTCATCTCACAGAGTTGAACCTTACTTTTCATTGAGCTGTTTTGAAACACTCTTTTTGTTGAATCTTCCAGTGGTCATTTGGAGTGCTTTGAGGCCTATTGTGGAAATGGAAATATCTTCACAAAAAAATTAGACAGAAGCATTCCGACAATCTTCTTGGTTATATGTGCATTCTTCTCACAAAGTTCAACCTTCCTTTTGATTGAGCAGCCCACAAACACTCTTTTTGTAGAATCTGCATGTGGAGTTTTGGAGCACTTTGAGGTCTGTGGTGGAAAATGAAATATCCTCACATAAAAACTAGGCAGAAGAATTCTGACAAACTTCTTTGTGATGTGTACATTCACCTCACAGAGTTGAACCTTAGTTTTCATTGAGCAGTTTTCAAACCCTCTTTTTGTAGAATCTACAAGTGGAGATTTGGAGTGCTTTGATACCTGTGTTGGAAAAGGAAATATATTTACATAAATACTAGACAGAAGCATTCTGACAAACTTCTTTGAAATGTGTGCTTTCATCTCACAGAGTTGGAGTTGAACCTTCCTTTTTATTGAGAAGTTTTGAAACATTTTTTTCATATAATCTGCAAGTAGACATTTGGAGCGCCTTGATGCCAATGGTGGAAAAGGAAATATCTTCATATAATAACTAGACAGAAGAGTAAACTATCGCAAGAACAAGAAACCAAACACCACGTATTCTCACTCACAGGTGAGAATTGAACAATGAGAACACATGGACACAGGAAGGGGAACATCACATTTCGGGGACTGTTGTGGGGTGGGGGGAGGGTGGAGGGATAGCATTGGGAGATATACCTAATGCTAGATGACGAGTTTGGAGGTGTAGCGCACCAGCATGGCCCATGTATACATATGTAACTTACCTGCACGTTGCGCACATGTACCATAGAGCCTAAAGTATTATAATAATAATAATAATATTAATAATAAAAGAAGAAGCATTCTGAGAAACTTCTTTGTGATGGGTGCATTCATCTCACAGAGTGGAACATTTCTTTTGGTTGAGCAGCTTTGAATGACTTTTTGGAGAATCTTCAAGTGCACATTTGGAGCGCTTTGTGGCCTATGGTGAAAAAGCAAATATCTTCTCATAAAAACTAGACAGAAGCATTCTGAAAAACTTCTTAGTCATGTATACATTCATCTCAGAGAATTGTACCTTACGTTTCATTGAGCAGTTTTGAAAAACTCTTTCTGTAGTATCTACAAGTGGCCGTTTGGAGCACTTTGAGGCCTATGGTGGAAAAGGAAATATCTTCACACAAAAACCAGACAGAAGCATTCTGACAAACATTTTGTGATGTGTGCATTCATCTCACAGGGTTGGACAATTCTTTTGATTGAGCAGCTTTGAAACACTCCTTTGTAGGATTTGAAAGTGGACATTTGGAGTGCTTTTTGTCCTATGGTGGAAAAGGAATTATCTTCACATGAAAAATATACAGAAGCATTCTGACAAACTTCTTTGTGATGTGTGCATTCATCTCACTGAGTTGAACCTTACTTTTCATTGAGCAGTTTTGAAACTCTCTGTAGAATCTACAAGTGGACATTTGGAGCACTCTTAGGTCTATGGTGGAAAAGGAATTACCTTAACATAATAACGAGACAGAAGGATTCTGACAAACTCCTTTGTCGTGTGTGCATTCATCTCACAGAGTTGAACCTTACTTTTCGTTGAGCAGCTTTGAAACACTCTTTTTGTAGAATCTGCGAGTGGACATTTGTGGCACTTTGAGAGCTATGGTGGAAAAGTAAACATGTTCACATAAAAACCAGACAGAAGCATTGTGACAAACTTCTTTGTGATGTGTGCAATTATCTCACAGAATTGAACCTTACTTTTCATTGAGCAGTTTTGTAACACTCTTTATGTAGAATCTGCCAGTGGACATTTGGAGTGCTTTGAGTCCTATTGTGTACATGGAAATATCTTCACATAAAAACTAGACAGAAGCATTCTGACAAACTTCTTGGTGAAGTGTGCATTCATCTCACAGAGTTGAAACTTTCTTTTGATTAAGCAACTTTTAAACACTCTTTTGTAGAATCTGCAAGTGGACATTTCGAGCGCTTTGAGACCAATGGTGGAAAAGGAAATACCTTCACATAAAATCTAGACAGAAGCATTCTGACAAACTACTTTGGATGTGTGCATTCATCTCACAGAGTAGAACTTTAGTTTTCAATGAGCAGTTTTAAACAACTCTTTTTGTAGAATCTGCAAGTGAACATTTGGAGCACCTTTAGTCCTATGGTGGGAAAGGAAATATCTTCAAATAAAAACTAGACAGAAGGACTCTCACAAACTTCTCTGTGACGGGTGCATTCATCTCACAGAGTTGAACATTTCTTTTGATTGAGCAGCTTTGAAACACGCTTTTTGTAGAATCTGCGAGAGGACATTTGGAGCGTTTTAAAGCCTATTGTGGAAAAGGGAATATCTTCATATAAAAACTAGTCAGAAGAATTCTGACAAACTTCTTCATGATTTGTGAATTCCTCTCACAGAGTTGAACCTTACTTTTCATTGAGCAGCCTTGAAGCACTTTCTTTGTAGAATCTGCAAGTGGACATTTGGAGCGCTTTGAGGCCTATGGTGGAAAAAGAAATATCTTCACATAAAATTAGAGGGAAGTATTCTAACACACTTCTTTGTGATGTGTGCATTCACCTCACAGAGTTGAATGATACTTTTCATTGTGCAGTTTTGAGACACTCCTTTTGTAGTATCTGCAAGTGTACATTTGGAGCACTTTGATGCCAATGGTGGAAAAGGAAATATTTTCACATTAAAAATATACTGAAGCATGCTCACAAACATCTTTGTGACCTGTGCATTCATCTCACAGAGTTGAACCTTTCCTTTGCTTGAGCAGCTCTGAAACACCGTTTTTGTAGAATCTGCAAGTGGACATTTGGAGTGCTTTGAGGCCTATGGTGGAAAAGGTAATATCTTCACATAAATCTAGATTGAAGAATTCCGTCAAACTTCTTTGTGATGTGTGCATTCATCTCACAGAGTTGAACCTTAGTTTTCATTGAGCAGTTTTGAAACACTCTTTTTGTAGAATCTGCAAGTGGACATTTGGAGCTCTTGGAGGCCTGTAGTGGAAAAGGAGATATCTTCACATTAAAACCAGACAAATCATTCTCACAAACTTCTTTGTATTCTGTGCATTCATCTCACAGAGTTGAACCTTGGTTGTCATTGAGCAGTTTTGAAATCCTCTTTTTATAGAATCTGCAGGTAGACATTTGGAGCGCCTTGAGGCCTGTGGTGTATAACGAAACATCTTCATATAATAACTAGACAAAAGCATTCTGAGAAACTTCTTTGTGATGGGTGCACTCATCTCACGTAGTTGAACCTTTCTTTTGGTGGAGAAGCTTTGAAACACTCTTTTTGTAGAATCTGCAAGTGGACACTTGGAGCGCTTTGAGGCCCATGGTGGGATAAAAAATATCTTCACATAAAAACCAGCCAGAAGCATTCTGACGAACTTCTTTGTGATGTGTGCATTCGTCTCACAGGGTTGAACCTTTCTTTTGATTGAGCAGCCTTGAAAAACTCTTTTTGTAGAATCTGCAAGTGGACATTTGGTGCACATTTGAGCCTATGGTGGAAAAGGAACTATCTTCACATAATAATTAGACAGAAGCCTATGGGGGAAAAGGGAATATCTTCACTTAAAAAGTATACGGAAACATTCCATCAAACTCCTTTGTAATGTGTGCATTCATCTCACCGAGTAGAACCTTCCTTTCATTGAAGAGTTTTGAAACCCTATTTTTGTAGAATCTACAAGTGGACGTTTGGAGGACTTTGAGGCCTATATTGGAAAAGAAAATTTCTTCACACAAAAAATGGACAGAAGCGTTCTGACAAACTCATTTGGGATGTGTGCATTCATTGCACAGAGTTGAACCTTTCTTTTTATTGAGCAGTTTGAAACACTCTTTTTGTAGAATCTGCAAGGGGACATTTGGAACGCTTTGAAGCCTATGGTTTAAAAGGAAATATCTTCACCTAAAAACCACCCAGAAGCATTCTGACAAAGTTCTTGGTGATGTGTGCATTCATCTCACGGAGTTGAACCTTTCTTTTGATTGAGCAGACTTGAAACACTATTTTTGTAGAATCTGAAAGTGGATATTTGGAGCGCATTTAGGCCTAGGGTGGAAAAGGAAGTATCTTCAAATAATAACTAGACAGAAGCATTCTGACACACTTCTTTGTGATGTGTGCATTCATCTCACAGAGTTGAACCTTACTTTTCATTGAGCTGTTTTGAAACACTCTTTTTGTTGAATCTTCCAGTGGTCATTTGGAGTGCTTTGAGGCCTATTGTGGAAATGGAAATATCTTCACAAAAAAATTAGACAGAAGCATTCCGACAATCTTCTTGGTTATATGTGCATTCTTCTCACAAAGTTCAACCTTCCTTTTGATTGAGCAGCCCACAAACACTCTTTTTGTAGAATCTGCATGTGGAGTTTTGGAGCACTTTGAGGTCTGTGGTGGAAAATGAAATATCCTCACATAAAAACTAGGCAGAAGAATTCTGACAAACTTCTTTGTGATGTGTACATTCACCTCACAGAGTTGAACCTTAGTTTTCATTGAGCAGTTTTCAAACCCTCTTTTTGTAGAATCTACAAGTGGAGATTTGGAGTGCTTTGATACCTGTGTTGGAAAAGGAAATATATTTACATAAATACTAGACAGAAGCATTCTGACAAATTTCTTTGAAATGTGTGCTTTCATCTCACAGAGTTGGAGTTGAACCTTCCTTTTTATTGAGAAGTTTTGAAACATTTTTTTCATATAATCTGCAAGTAGACATTTGGAGCGCCTTGATGCCAATGGTGGAAAAGGAAATATCTTCATATAATAACTAGACAGAAGAGTAAACTATCGCAAGAACAAGAAACCAAACGCCACGTATTCTCACTCACAGGTGAGAATTGAACAATGAGAACACATGGACACAGGAAGGGGAACATCACATTTCGGGGACTGTTGTGGGGTGGGGGGAGGGTGGAGGGATAGCATTGGGAGATATACCTAATGCTAGATGACGAGTTGGGAGGTGTAGCGCACCAGCATGGCACATGTATACATATGTAACTTACCTGCACGTTGCGCACATGTACCATAGAGCCTAAAGTATTATGATAATAATAATAATAATAATATTAATAATAAAAGAAGAAGCATTCTGACAAACTTCTTTGTGATGGGTGCATTCATCTCACAGAGTGGAACATTTCTTTTGGTTGAGCAGCTTTGAATGACTTTTTGGAGAATCTTCAAGTGCACATTTGGAGCGCTTTGTGGCCTACGGTGAAAAAGCAAATATCTTCTCATAAAAACTAGACAGAAGCATTCTGAAAAACTTCTTAGTCATGTATACATTCATCTCAGAGAATTGTACCTAACGTTTCATTGAGCAGTTTTGAAAAACTCTTTCTGTAGTATCTACAAGTGGCCGTTTGGAGCACTTTGAGGCCTATGGTGGAAAAGGAAATATCTTCACACAAAATGCAGACAGAAGCATTCTGACAAACATTTTGTGATGTGTGCATTCATCTCACAGGGTTGGACATTTCTTTTGATTGAGCAGCTTTGAAACACTCTTTTTGTAGGATTTGAAAGTGGACATTTGGAGTGCTTTGTGTCCTATGGTGGAAAAGGAATTATCTTCACATGAAAAATATACAGAAGCATTCTGACAAACTTCTTTGTGATGTGTGCATTCATCTCACTGAGTTGAACCTTACTTTTCATTGAGCAGATTTGAAACTCTCTGTAGAATCTACAAGTGGACATTTGGAGCACTCTTAGGTCTATGGTGGAAAAGGAATTACCTTAACATAATAACGAGACAGAAGGATTCTGACAAACTCCTTTGTCGTGTGTGCATTCATCTCACAGAGTTGAACCTTACTTTTCATTGAGCAGCTTTGAAACACTCTTTTTGTAGAATCTGCGAGTGGACATTTGTGGCACTTTGAGACCTATGGTGGAAAAGTAAACATGTTCACATAAAAACCAGACAGAAGCATTGTGACAAACTTCTTTGTGATGTGTGCAATTATCTCACAGAATTGAACCTTACTTTTCATTGAGCAGTTTTGTAACACTCTTTATGTAGAATCTGCCAGTGGACATTTGGAGTGCTTTGAGTCCTATTGTGTACATGGAAATATCTTCACATAAAAACTAGACAGAAGCATTCTGACAAACTTCTTGGTGAAGTGTGCATTCATCTCACAGAGTTGAAACTTTCTTTTGATTAAACAACTTTTAAACACTCTTTTGTAGAATCTGCAAGTGGACATTTCGAGCGCTTTGAGACCAATGGTGGAAAAGGAAATACCTTCACATAAAATCTAGACAGAAGCATTCTGACAAACTACTTTGGATGTGTGCATTCATCTCACAGAGTAGAACTTTAGTTTTCAATGAGCAGTTTTAAAAAACTCTTTTTGTAGAATCTGCAAGTGAACATTTGGAGCACCTTTAGTCCTATGGTGGGAAAGGAAATATCTTCAAATAAAAACTAGACAGAAGGACTCTCACAAACTTCTCTGTGACGGGTGCATTCATCTCACAGAGTTGAACATTTCTTTTGATTGAGCAGCTTTGAAACACGCTTTTTGTAGAATCTGCGAGAGGACATTTGGAGCGTTTTAAAGCCTATTGTGGAAAAGGGAATATCTTCATATAAAAACTAGTCAGAAGAATTCTGACAAACTTCTTCATGATTTGTGAATTCCTCTCACAGAGTTGAACCTTACTTTTCATTGAGCAGCCTTGAAGCACTTTCTTTGTAGAATCTGCAAGTGGACATTTGGAGCGCTTTGAGGCCTATGGTGGAAAAAGAAATATCTTCACATAAAATTAGAGGGAAGTATTCTAACACACTTCTTTGTGATGTGTGCATTCACCTCACAGAGTTGAATGATACTTTTCATTGTGCAGTTTTGAAACACTCCTTTTGTAGTATCTGCAAGTGTACATTTGGAGCACTTTGATGCCAATGGTGGAAAAGGAAATATTTTCACATTAAAAATATACTGAAGCATGCTCACAAACATCTTTGTGACCTGTGCATTCATCTCACAGAGTTGAACCTTTCCTTTGCTTGAGCAGCTCTGAAACACCGTTTTTGTAGAATCTGCAAGTGGACATTTGGAGTGCTTTGAGGCCTATGGTGGAAAAGGTAATATCTTCACATAAATCTGGATTGAAGAATTCCGTCAAACTTCTTTGTGATGTGTGCATTCATCTCACAGAGTTGAACCTTAGTTTTCATTGAGCAGTTTTGAAACACTCTGTTTGTAGAATCTGCAAGTGGACATTTGGAGCTCTTGGAGGCCTGTAGTGGAAAAGGAGATATCTTCACATTAAAACCAGACAAATCATTCTCACAAACTTCTTTGTATTCTGTGCATTCATCTCACAGAGTTGAACCCTGGTTGTCATTGAGCAGTTTTGAAATCCTCTTTTTATAGAATCTGCAGGTAGACATTTGGAGCGCCTTGAGGCCTGTGGTGTATAACGAAACATCTTCATATAATAACTAGACAAAAGCATTCTGAGAAACTTCTTTGTGATGGGTGCACTCATCTCACGTAGTTGAACCTTTCTTTTGGTGGAGAAGCTTTGAAACACTCTTTTTGTAGAATCTGCAAGTGGACACTTGGAGCGCTTTGAGGCCCATGGTGGGATAAAAAATATCTTCACATAAAAACCAGCCAGAAGCATTCTGACGAACTTCTTTGTGATGTGTGCATTCGTCTCACAGGGTTGAACCTTTCTTTTGATTGAGCAGCCTTGAAAAACTCTTTTTGTAGAATCTGCAAGTGGACATTTGGTGCACATTTGAGCCTATGGTGGAAAAGGAGCTATCTTCACATAATAATTAGACAGAAGCCTATGGGGGAAAAGGGAATATCTTCACTTAAATAGTATACGGAAACATTCCATCAAACTCCTTTGTAATGTGTGCATTCATCTCACCGAGTAGAACCTTCCTTTCATTGAAGAGTTTTGAAACCCCATTTTTGTAGAATCTACAAGTGGACGTTTGGAGGACTTTGAGGCCTATATTGGAAAAGAAAATTTCTTCACACAAAAAATAGACAGAAGCGTTCTGACAAACTCCTTTGGGATGTGTGCATTCATTGCACAGAGTTGAACCTTTCTTTTTATTGAGCAGTTTGAAACACTCTTTTTGTAGAATCTGCAAGTGGACATTTGGAACGCTTTGAAGCCTATGGTTTAAAAGGAAATATCTTCACCTAAAAACGACCCAGAAGCATTCTGACAAAGTCCTTTGTGATGTGTGCATTCATCTCACGGAGTTGAACCTTTCTTTTGATTGAGCAGACTTGAAACACTATTTTTGTAGAATCTGAAAGTGGATATTTGGAGCGCATTTAGGCCTAGGGTGGAAAAGGAAGTATGTTGAAATAATAACTAGACAGAAGCATTCTGACACACTTCTTTGTGATGTGTGCATTCATCTCACAGAGTTGAACCCTACTTTTCATTGAGCTGTTTTGAAACACTCTTTTTGTTGAATCTTCCAGTGGTCATTTGGAGTGCTTTGAGGCCTATTGTGGAAATGGAAATATCTTCACAAAAAAATTAGACAGAAGCATTCCGACAATCTTCTTGGTTATATGTGCATTCTTCTCACAAAGTTCAAACTTCCTTTTGATTGAGCAGCCCACAAACACTCTTTTTGTAGAATCTGCATGTGGAGTTTTGGAGCACTTTGTGGTCTGTGGTGGAAAATGAAATATCCTCACATAAAAACTAGGCAGAAGAATTCTGACAAACTTCTTTGTGATGTGTACATTCACCTCACAGAGTTGAACCTTAGTTTTCATTGAGCAGTTTCAAACCCTCTTTTTGTAGAATCTACAAGTGGAGATTTGGAGTGCTTTGATACCTGTGTTGGAAAAGGAAATATATTTACACAAATACTAGACAGAAGCATTCTGACAAACTTCTTTGAAATGTGTGCTTTCATCTCACAGAGTTGGAGTTGAACCTTCCTTTTTATTGAGAAGTTTTGAAACATTTTTTTCATATAATCTGCAAGTAGACATTTGGAGCGCCTTGATGCCAATGGTGGAAAAGGAAATATCTTCATATAATAACTAGACAGAAGAGTAAACTATAGCAAGAACAAAAAACCAAACACCACGTATTCTCACTCACAGGTGAGAATTGAACAATGAGAACACATGGACACAGGAAGGGGAACATCACATTTCGGGGACTGTTGTGGGGTGGGGGGAGGGTGGAGGGATAGCAATGCGAGATATACCTAATGCTAGATGACGAGTTGGGAGGTGTAGCGCACCAGCATGGCACATGTATACATATGTAACTTACCTGCACGTTGCGCACATGTACCATAGTGCCTAAAGTATTATAATAATAATAATAATAATAATATTAATAATAAAAGAAGAAGCATTCTGAGAAACTTCTTTGTGATGGGTGCATTCATCTCACAGAGTGGAACATTTCTTTTGGTTGAGCAGCTTTGAATGACTTTTTGGAGAATCTTCAAGTGCACATTTGGAGCGCTTTGTGGCCTATGGTGAAAAAGCAAATATCTTCTCATAAAAACTAGACAGAAGCATTCTGAAAAACTTCTTAGTCATGTATACATTCATCTCAGAGAATTGTACCTTACGTTTCATTGAGCAGTTTTGAAAAAGTCTTTCTGTAGTATCTACAATTGGCCGTTTGGAGCACTTTGAGGCCTATGGTGGAAAAGGAAATATCTTCACACAAAAACCAGACAGAAGCATTCTGACAAACATTTTGTGATGTGTGCATTCATCTCACAGGTTTGGACATTTCTTTTGATTGAGCAGCTTTGAAACACTCTTTTTGTAGGATTTGAAAGTGGACATTTGGAGTGCTTTGTGTCCTATGGAGGAAAAGGAATTATCTTCACATGAAAAATATACAGAAGCATTCTGACAAACTTCTTTGTGATGTGTGCATTCATCTCACAGAGTTGAACCTTAGTTTTCATTGAGCAGTTTTGAAACTCTCTGTAGAATCTACAAGTGGACATTTGGAGCACTCTTGGGTCTATGGTGGAAAAGGAATTACCTTAACATAATAACGAGACAGAAGGATTCTGACAAACTCCTTTGTCGTGTGTGCATTCATCTCACAGAGTTGAACCTTACTTTTCATTGAGCAGCTTTGAAACACTCTTTTTGTAGAATCTGCGAGTGGACATTTGTGGCACTTTGAGACCTATGGTGGAAAAGCAAACATGTTCACATAAAAACCAGACAGAAGCATTGTGACAAACTTCTTTGTGATGTGTGCAATTATCTCACAGAATTGAACCTTACTTTTCATTGAGCAGTTTTGTAACACTCTTTATGTAGAATCTGCCAGTGGACATTTGGAGTGCTTTGAGTCCTATTGTGTACATGGAAATATCTTCACATAAAAACTAGACAGAAGCATTCTGACAAACTTCTTGGTGAAGTGTGCATTCATCTCACAGAGTTGAAACTTTCTTTTGATTAAGCAACTTTTAAACACACTTTTGTAGAATCTTCAAGTGGACATTTCGAGCGCTTTGAGACCAATGGTGGAAAAGGAAATACCTTCACATAAAATCTAGACAGAAGCATTCTGACAAACTACTTTGGATGTGTGCATTCATCTCACAGAGTAGAACTTTAGTTTTCAATGAGCAGTTTTAAAAAACTCTTTTTGTAGAATCTGCAAGTGAACATTTGGAGCACCTTTAGTCCTATGGTGGGAAAGGAAATATCTTCAAATAAAAACTAGACAGAAGGACTCTCACAAACTTCTCTGTGACGGGTGCATTCATCTCACAGAGTTGAACATTTCTTTTGATTGAGCAGCTTTGAAACACGCTTTTTGTAGAATCTGCGAGAGGACATTTGGAGCGTTTTAAAGCCTATTGTGGAAAAGGGAATATTTTCATATAAAAACTAGTCAGAAGAATTCTGACAAACTTCTTCATGATTTGTGAATTCCTCTCACAGAGTTGAACCTTACTTTTCATTGAGCAGCCTTGAAGCACTTTCTTTGTAGAATCTGCAAGTGGACATTTGGAGCGCTTTGAGGCCTATGGTGGAAAAAGAAATATCTTCCCATAAAATTAGAGGGAAGTATTCTAACACACTTCTTTGTGATGTGTGCATTCACCTCACAGAGTTGAATGATACTTTTCATTGTGCAGTTTTGAAACACTCCTTTTGTAGTATCTGCAAGTGTACATTTGGAGCACTTTGATGCCAATGGTGGAAAAGGAAATATTTTCACATTAAAAATATACTGAAGCATGCTCACAGACATCTTTGTGACCTGTG
Organism: Pongo abelii; assembly: GCF_028885655.2. Classification (NCBI taxonomy): domain Eukaryota; kingdom Metazoa; phylum Chordata; class Mammalia; order Primates; family Hominidae; genus Pongo; species Pongo abelii. The sequence continues at coordinate 10,534,017 of NC_072000.2, read as the reverse complement.
CATTCATCTCACAGAGTTGAACCTTTCCTTTGCTTGAGCAGCTCTGAAACACCGTTTTTGTAGAATCTGCAAGTGGACATTTGGAGTGCTTTGAGGCCTATGGTGGAAAAGGTAGTATCTTCACATATATCTGGATTGAAGAATTCCGTCAAACTTCTTTGTGATGTGTGCATTCATCTCACAGTGTTGAACCTTAGTTTTCCTTGAGCAGTTTTGAAACACTCTTTTTGTAGAATCTGCAAGTGGACATTTGGAGCTCTTGGAGGCCTGTAGTGGAAAAGGAGTTATCTTCACATTAAAACCAGACAAATCATTCTCACAAACTTCTTTGTATTCTGTGCATTCATCTCACAGAGTTGAACCTTGGTTGTCATTGAGCAGTTTTGAAATCCTCTTTTTATAGAATCTGCAGGTAGACATTTGGAGCGCCTTGAGGCCTGTGGTGTATAACGAAACATCTTCATATAATAACTAGACAAAAGCATTCTGAGAAACTTCTTTGTGATGGGTGCACTCATCTCACGTAGTTGAACCTTTCTTTTGGTGGAGAAGCTTTGAAACACTCTTTTTGTAGAATCTGCAAGTGGACACTTGGAGCGTTTGAGGCCCATGGTGGGATAAAAAATATCTTCACATAAAAACCAGCCAGAAGCATTCTGACGAACTTCTTTGTGATGTGTGCATTCGTCTCACAGGGTTGAACCTTTCTTTTGATTGAGCAGCCTTGAAAAACTCTTTTTGTAGAATCTGCAAGAGGACATTTGGTGCACATTTGAGCCTATGGTGGAAAAGGAACTATCTTCACATAATAATTAGACAGAAGCCTATGGGGGAAAAGGGAATATCTTCACTTAAAAAGTATACGGAAACATTCCATCAAACTCCTTTGTAATGTGTGCATTCATCTCACCGAGTAGAACCTTCCTTTCATTGAAGAGTTTTGAAACCCTATTTTTGTAGAATCTACAAGTGGACGTTTGGAGGACTTTGAGGCCTATATTGGAAAAGAAAATTTCTTCACACAAAAAATGGACAGAAGCGTTCTGACAAACACCTTTGGGATGTGTGCATTCATTGCACAGAGTTGAACCTTTCTTTTTATTGAGCAGTTTGAAACACTCTTTTTGTAGTATCTGCAAGGGGACATTTGGAACGCTTTGAAGCCTATGGTTTAAAAGGAAATATCTTCACCTAAAAACCACCCAGAAGCATTCTGACAAAGTTCTTGGTGATGTGTGCATTCATCTCACGGAGTTGAACCTTTCTTTTGATTGAGCAGACTTGAAACACTATTTTTGTAGAATCTGAAAGTGGATATTTGGAGCGCATTTAGGCCTAGGGTGGAAAAGGAAGTATCTTCAAATAATAACTAGACAGAAGCATTCTGACACACTTCTTTGTGATGTGTGCATTCATCTCACAGAGTTGAACCTTACTTTTCATTGAGCTGTTTTGAAACACTCTTTTTGTTGAATCTTCCAGTGGTCATTTGGAGTGCTTTGAGGCCTATTGTGGAAATGGAAATATCTTCACAAAAAAATTAGACAGAAGCATTCCGACAATCTTCTTTGTTATATGTGCATTCTTCTCACAAAGTTCAACCTTCCTTTTGATTGAGCAGCCCACAAACACTCTTTTTGTAGAATCTGCATGTGGAGTTTTGGAGCACTTTGAGGTCTGTGGTGGAAAATGAAATATCCTCACATAAAAACTAGGCAGAAGAATTCTGACAAACTTCTTTGTGATGTGTACATTCACCTCACAGAGTTGAACCTTAGTTTTCATTGAGCAGTTTTCAAACCCTCTTTTTGTAGAATCTACAAGTGGAGATTTGGAGTGCTTTGATACCTGTGTTGGAAAAGGAAATATATTTACATAAATACTAGACAGAAGCATTCTGACAAACTTCTTTGAAATGTGTGCTTTCATCTCACAGAGTTGGAGTTGAACCTTCCTTTTTATTGAGAAGTTTTGAAACATTTTTTTCATATAATCTGCAAGTAGACATTTGGAGGGCCTTGATGCCAATGGTGGAAAAGGAAATATCTTCATATAATAACTAGACAGAAGAGTAAACTATCGCAAGAACAAGAAACCAAACACCACGTATTCTCACTCACAGGTGAGAATTGAACAATGAGAACACATGGACACAGGAAGGGGAACATCACATTTCGGGGACTGTTGTGGGGTGGGGGGAGGGTGGAGGGATAGCATTGGGAGATATACCTAATGCTAGATGACGAGTTGGGAGGTGTAGCGCACCAGCATGGCACATGTATACATATGTAACTTACCTGCACGTTGCGCACACGTACCATAGAGCCTAAATAATTATAATAATAATAATAATAATAATAATAATAAAAGAAGAAGCATTCTGAGAAACTTCTTTGTGATGGGTGCATTCATCTCACAGAGTGGAACATTTCTTTTGGTTGAGCAGCTTTGAATGACTTTTTGGAGAATCTTCAAGTGCACATTTGGAGCGCTTTGTGGCCTATGGTGAAAAAGCAAATATCTTCTCATAAAAACTAGACAGAAGCATTCTGAAAAACTTCTTAGTCATGTATACATTCATCTCAGAGAATTGTACCTTACGTTTCATTGAGCAGTTTTGAAAAACTCTTTCTGTAGTATCTACAAGTGGCCGTTTGGAGCACTTTGAGGCCTATGGTGGAAAAGGAAATATCTTCACATAAAAACCAGACAGAAGCATTCTGACAAACATTATGTGATGTGTGCATTCATCTCACAGGGTTGGACATTTCTTTTGATTGAGCAGCTTTGAAACACTCTTTTTGTAGGATTTGAAAGTGGATATTTGGAGTGCTTTGTGTCCTATGGTGGAAAAGGAATTATCTTCACATGAAAAATATACAGAAGCATTCTGACAAACTTCTTTGTGATGTGTGCATTCATCTCACAGAGTTGAACCTTAGTTTTCATTGAGCAGTTTTGAAACTCTCTGTAGAATCTACAAGTGGACATTTGGTGCACTCTTAGGTCTATGGTGGAAAAGGAATTACCTTAACATAATAACGAGACAGAAGGATTCTGACAAACTCCTTTGTCGTGTGTGCATTCATCTCACAGAGTTGAACCTTACTTTTCATTGAGCAGCTTTGAAACACTCTTTTTGTAGAATCTGCGAGTGGACATTTGTGGCACTTTGAGACCTATGGTGGAAAAGTAAACATGTTCACATAAAAACCAGACAGAAGCATTGTGACAAACTTCTTTGTGATGTGTGCAATTATCTCACAGAATTGAACCTTACTTTTCATTGAGCAGTTTTGTAACACTCTTTATGTAGAATCTGCCAGTGGACATTTGGAGTGCTTTGAGTCCTATTGTGTACATGGAAATATCTTCACATAAAAACTAGACAGAAGCATTCTGACAAACTTCTTGGTGAAGTGTGCATTCATCTCACAGAGTTGAAACTTTCTTTTGATTAAGCAACTTTTAAACACTCTTTTGTAGAATCTGCAAGTGGACATTTCGAGCGCTTTGAGACCAATGGTGGAAAAGGAAATACCTTCACATAAAATCTAGACAGAAGCATTCTGACAAACTACTTTGGATGTGTGCATTCATCTCACAGAGTAGAACTTTAGTTTTCAATGAGCAGTTTTAAAAAACTCTTTTTGTAGAATCTGCAAGTGAACATTTGGAGCACCTTTAGTCCTATGGTGGGAAAGGAAATATCTTCAAATAAAAACTAGACAGAAGGACTCTCACAAACTTCTCTGTGACGGGTGCATTCATCTCACAGAGTTGAACATTTCTTTTGATTGAGCAGCTTTGAAACACGCCTTTGTAGAATCTGCGAGAGGACATTTGGAGCGTATTAAAGCCTATTGTGGAAAAGGGAATATCTTCATATAAAAACTAGTCAGAAGAATTCTGACAAACTTCTTCATGATTTGTGAATTCCTCTCACAGAGTTGAACCTTACTTTTCATTGAGCAGCCTTGAAGCACTTTCTTTGTAGAATCTGCAAGTGGACATTTGGAGTGCTTTGAGGCCTATGGTGGAAAAAGAAATATCTTCCCATAAAATTAGAGGGAAGTATTCTAACATACTTCTTTGTGATGTGTGCATTCACCTCACAGAGTTGAATGATACTTTTCATTGTAAAGTTTTGAAACACTCCTTTTGTAGTATCTGCAAGTGTACATTTGGAGCACTTTGATGCCAATGGTGGAAAAGGAAATATTTTCACATTAAAAATATACTGAAGCATGCTCACAAACATCTTTGTGGCTTGTGCATTCACCTCACAGAGTTGAACCTTTCCTTTGCTTGAGCAGCTCTGAAACACCGTTTTTGTAGAATCTGCAAGTGGACATTTGGAGTGCTTTGAGGCCTATGGTGAAAAAGGTAATATCTTCACATAAATCTAGATTGAAGAATTCCGTCAAACTTCTTTGTGATGTGTGCATTCATCTCACAGAGTTGAACCTTAGCTTTCCTTGAGCAGTTTTGAAACACTCTTTTTGTAGAATCTGCAAGTGGACATTTGGAGCTCTTGGAGGCCTGTAGTGGAAAAGGAGATATCTTCACATTAAAACCAGACAAATCATTCTCACAAACTTGTTTCTATTCTGTGCTTTCATCTCACAGAGTTGAACCTTGGTTTTCATTGAGCAGTTTTGAAATCCTCTTTTTGTAGAATCTGCAGGTAGACATTTGGAGCGCCTTGAGGTCTGTGGTGTATAACGAAACATCTTCATATAATAACTAGACAAAAGCATTCTGAGAAACTTCTTTGTGATGGGTGCACTCATCTCACGTAGTTGAACCTTTCTTTTGGTGGAGAAGCTTTGAAACACTCTTTTTGTAGAATCTGCAAGTGGACCCTTGGAGCGCTTTGAGGCCCATGGTGGGATAAAAAATATCTTTACATAAAAACCAGCCAGAAGCATTATGACGAACTTCTTTGTGATGTGTGCATTCGTCTCACAGGGTTGAACCTTTCTTTTGATTGAGCAGCTTTGAAAATCTCTTTTTGTAGAATCTGCAAGTGGACATTTGGTGCACATTTGAGCCTACGGTGGAAAAGGAACTATCTTCACATAATAATTAGACAGAAGCCTATGGGGGAAAAGGGAATATCTTCACTTAAAAAGTATACGGAAACATTCCATCAAACTCCTTTGTAATGTGTGCATTCATCTCACCGAGTAGAACCTTCCTTTCATTGAACAGTTTTGAAACCCTATTTTTGTAGAATCTACAAGTGGACGTTTGGAGGACTTTGAGGCCTATATTGGAAAAGAAAATTTCTTCACACAAAAAATAGACAGAAGCGTTCTGACAAACTCCTTTGGGATGTGTGCATTCATTGCAAAGAGTTGAACCTTTCTTTTTATTGAGCAGTTTGAAACACTCTTTTTGTAGAATCTGCAAGTGGACATTTGGAACGCTTTGAAGCCTATGGTTTAAAAGGAAATATCTTCACCTAAAAACCACCCAGAAGCATTCTGACAAAGTCCTTTGTGATGTGTGCATTCATCTCACGGAGTTGAACCTTTCTTTTGATTGAGCAGACTTGAAACACTATTTTTGTAGAATCTGAAAGTGGATATTTGGAGCGCATTTAGGCCTAGGGTGGAAAAGGAAGTATGTTGAAATAATAACTAGACAGAAGCATTCTGACACACTTCTTTGTGATGTGTGCATTCATCTCACAGAGTTGAACCCTACTTTTCATTGAGCTGTTTTGAAACACTCTTTTTGTTGAATCTTCCAGTGGTCATTTGGAGTGCTTTGAGGCCTATTGTGGAAATGGAAATATCTTCACAAAAAAATTAGACAGAAGCATTCCGACAATCTTCTTGGTTATATGTGCATTCTTCTCACAAAGTTCAACCTTCCTTTTGATTGAGCAGCCCACAAACACTCTTTTTGTAGAATCTGCATGTGGAGTTTTGGAGCACTTTGAGGTCTGTGGTGGAAAATGAAATATCCTCACATAAAAACTAGGCAGAAGAATTCTGACAAACTTCTTTGTGATGTGTACATTCACCTCACAGAGTTGAACCTTAGTTTTCATTGAGCTGTTTCAAACCCTCTTTTTGTAGAATCTACAAGTGGAGATTTGGAGTGCTTTGATACCTGTGTTGGAAAAGGAAATATATTTACACAAATACTATACAGAAGCATTCTGACAAACTTCTTTGAAATGTGTGCTTTCATCTCACAGAGTTGGAGTTGAACCTTCCTTTTTATTGAGAAGTTTTGAAACATTTTTTTCATATAATCTGCAAGTAGACATTTGGAGCGCCTTGATGCCAATGGTGGAAAAGGAAATATCTTCATATAATAACTAGACAGAAGAGTAAACTATAGCAAGAACAAAAAACCAAACACCACGTATTCTCACTCACAGGTGAGAATTGAACAATGAGAACACATGGACACAGGAAGGGGAACATCACATTTCGGGGACTGTTGTGGGGTGGGGGGAGGGTGGAGGGATAGCAATGCGAGATATACCTAATGCTAGATGACGAGTTGGGAGGTGTAGCGCACCAGCATGGCACATGTATACATATGTAACTTACCTGCACGTTGCGCACATGTACCATAGTGCCTAAAGTATTATAATAATAATAATAATAATAATATTAATAATAAAAGAAGAAGCATTCTGAGAAACTTCTTTGTGATGGGTGCATTCATCTCACAGAGTGGAACATTTCTTTTGGTTGAGCAGCTTTGAATGACTTTTTGGAGAATCTTCAAGTGCACATTTGGAGCGCTTTGTGGCCTATGGTGAAAAAGCAAATATCTTCTCATAAAAACTAGACAGAAGCATTCTGAAAAACTTCTTAGTCATGTATACATTCATCTCAGAGAATTGTACCTTACGTTTCATTGAGCAGTTTTGAAAAAGTCTTTCTGTAGTATCTACAATTGGCCGTTTGGAGCACTTTGAGGCCTATGGTGGAAAAGGAAATATCTTCACACAAAAACCAGACAGAAGCATTCTGACAAACATTTTGTGATGTGTGCATTCATCTCACAGGATTGGACATTTCTTTTGATTGAGCAGCTTTGAAACACTCCTTTGTAGGATTTGAAATTGGACATTTGGAGTGCTTTGTGTCCTATGGTGGAAAAGGAATTATCTTCACATGAAAAATATACAGAAGCATTCTGACAAACTTCTTTGTGATGTGTGCATTCATCTCACTGAGTTGAACCTTACTTTTCATTGAGCAGTTTTGAAACTCTCTGTAGAATCTACAAGTGGACATTTGGAGCACTCTTAGGTCTATGGTGGAAAAGGAATTACCTTAACATAATAACGAGACAGAAGGATTCTGACAAACTCCTTTGTCGTGTGTGCATTCATCTCACAGAGTTGAACCTTACTTTTCATTGAGCAGCTTTGAAACACTCTTTTTGTAGAATCTGCGAGTGGACATTTGTGGCACTTTGAGACCTATGGTGGAAAAGTAAACATGTTCACATAAAAACCAGACAGAAGCATTGTGACAAACTTCTTTGTGATGTGTGCAATTATCTCACAGAATTGAACCTTACTTTTCATTGAGCAGTTTTGTAACACTCTTTATGTAGAACCTGCCAGTGGACATTTGGAGTGCTTTGAGTCCTATTGTGTACATGGAAATATCTTCACATAAAAACTAGACAGAAGCATTCTGACAAACTTCTTGGTGAAGTGTGCATTCATCTCACAGAGTTGAAACTTTCTTTTGATTAAGCAACTTTTAAACACTCTTTTGTAGAATCTGCAAGTGGACATTTCGAGCGCTTTGAGACCAATGGAGGAAAAGGAAATACCTTCACATAAAATCTAGACAGAAGCATTCTGACAAACTACTTTGGATGTGTGCATTCATCTCACAGAGTAGAACTTTAGTTTTCAATGAGCAGTTTTAAAAAACTCTTTTTGTAGAATCTGCAAGTGAACATTTGGAGCACCTTTAGTCCTATGGTGGGAAAGGAAATATCTTCAAATAAAAACTAGACAGAAGGACTCTCACAAACTTCTCTGTGACGGGTGCATTCATCTCACAGAGTTGAACATTTCTTTTGATTGAGCAGCTTTGAAACACGCTTTTTGTAGAATCTGCGAGAGGACATTTGGAGCGTTTTAAAGCCTATTGTGGAAAAGGGAATATCTTCATATAAAAACTAGTCAGAAGAATTCTGACAAACTTCTTCATGATTTGTGAATTCCTCTCACAGAGTTGAACCTTACTTTTCATTGAGCAGCCTTGAAGCACTTTCTTTGTAGAATCTGCAAGTGGACATTTGGAGCGCTTTGAGGCCTATGGTGGAAAAAGAAATATCTTCACATAAAATTAGAGGGAAGTATTCTAACACACTTCTTTGTGATGTGTGCATTCACCTCACAGAGTTGAATGATACTTTTCATTGTGCAGTTTTGAAACACTCCTTTTGTAGTATCTGCAAGTGTACATTTGGAGCACTTTGATGCCAATGGTGGAAAAGGAAATATTTTCACATTAAAAATATACTGAAGCATGCTCACAAACATCTTTGTGACCTGTGCATTCATCTCACAGAGTTGAACCTTTCCTTTGCTTGAGCAGCTCTGAAACACCGTTTTTGTAGAATCTGCAAGTGGACATTTGGAGTGCTTTGAGGCCTATGGTGGAAAAGGTAATATCTTCACATAAATCTGGATTGAAGAATTCCGTCAAACTTCTTTGTGATGTGTGCATTCATCTCACAGAGTTGAACCTTAGTTTTCATTGAGCAGTTTTGAAACACTCTGTTTGTAGAATCTGCAAGTGGACATTTGGAGCTCTTGGAGGCCTGTAGTGGAAAAGGAGATATCTTCACATTAAAACCAGACAAATCATTCTCACAAACTTCTTTGTATTCTGTGCATTCATCTCACAGAGTTGAACCCTGGTTGTCATTGAGCAGTTTTGAAATCCTCTTTTTATAGAATCTGCAGGTAGACATTTGGAGCGCCTTGAGGCCTGTGGTGTATAACGAAACATCTTCATATAATAACTAGACAAAAGCATTCTGAGAAACTTCTTTGTGATGGGTGCACTCATCTCACGTAGTTGAACCTTTCTTTTGGTGGAGAAGCTTTGAAACACTCTTTTTGTAGAATCTGCAAGTGGACACTTGGAGCGCTTTGAGGCCCATGGTGGGATAAAAAATATCTTCACATAAAAACCAGCCAGAAGCATTCTGACGAACTTCTTTGTGATGTGTGCATTCGTCTCACAGGGTTGAACCTTTCTTTTGATTGAGCAGCCTTGAAAAACTCTTTTTGTAGAATCTGCAAGTGGACATTTGGTGCACATTTGAGCCTATGGTGGAAAAGGAACTATCTTCACATAATAATTAGACAGAAGCCTATGGGGGAAAAGGGAATATCTTCACTTAAAAAGTATACGGAAACATTCCATCAAACTCCTTTGTAATGTGTGCATTCATCTCACCGAGTAGAACCTTCCTTTCATTGAACAGTTTTGAAACCCTATTTTTGTAGAATCTACAAGTGGACGTTTGGAGGACTTTGAGGCCTATATTGGAAAAGAAAATTTCTTCACACAAAAAATAGACAGAAGCGTTCTGACAAACTCCTTTGGGATGTGTGCATTCATTGCAAAGAGTTGAACCTTTCTTTTTATTGAGCAGTTTGAAACACTCTTTTTGTAGAATCTGCAAGTGGACATTTGGAACGCTTTGAAGCCTATGGTTTAAAAGGAAATATCTTCACCTAAAAACCACCCAGAAGCATTCTGACAAAGTCCTTTGTGATGTGTGCATTCATCTCACGGAGTTGAACCTTTCTTTTGATTGAGCAGACTTGAAACACTATTTTTGTAGAATCTGAAAGTGGATATTTGGAGCGCATTTAGGCCTAGGGTGGAAAAGGAAGTATGTTGAAATAATAACTAGACAGAAGCATTCTGACACACTTCTTTGTGATGTGTGCATTCATCTCACAGAGTTGAACCCTACTTTTCATTGAGCTGTTTTGAAACACTCTTTTTGTTGAATCTTCCAGTGGTCATTTGGAGTGCTTTGAGGCCTATTGTGGAAATGGAAATATCTTCACAAAAAAATTAGACAGAAGCATTCCGACAATCTTCTTGGTTATATGTGCATTCTTCTCACAAAGTTCAAACTTCCTTTTGATTGAGCAGCCCACAAACACTCTTTTTGTAGAATCTGCATGTGGAGTTTTGGAGCACTTTGAGGTCTGTGGTGGAAAATGAAATATCCTCACATAAAAACTAGGCAGAAGAATTCTGACAAACTTCTTTGTGATGTGTACATTCACCTCACAGAGTTGAACCTTAGTTTTCATTGAGCTGTTTCAAACCCTCTTTTTGTAGAATCTACAAGTGGAGATTTGGAGTGCTTTGATACCTGTGTTGGAAAAGGAAATATATTTACACAAATACTAGACAGAAGCATTCTGACAAACTTCTTTGAAATGTGTGCTTTCATCTCACAGAGTTGGAGTTGAACCTTCCTTTTTATTGAGAAGTTTTGAAACATTTTTTTCATATAATCTGCAAGTAGACATTTGGAGCGCCTTGATGCCAATGCTGGAAAAGGAAATATCTTCATATAATAACTAGACAGAAGAGTAAACTATAGCAAGAACAAAAAACCAAACACCACGTATTCTCACTCACAGGTGAGAATTGAACAATGAGAACACATGGACACAGGAAGGGGAACATCACATTTCGGGGACTGTTGTGGGGTGGGGGGAGGGTGGAGGGATAGCAATGCGAGATATACCTAATGCTAGATGACGAGTTGGGAGGTGTAGCGCACCAGCATGGCACATGTATACATATGTAACTTACCTGCACGTTGCGCACATGTACCATAGTGCCTAAAGTATTATAATAATAATAATAATAATAATATTAATAATAAAAGAAGAAGCATTCTGAGAAACTTCTTTGTGATGGGTGCATTCATCTCACAGAGTGGAACATTTCTTTTGGTTGAGCAGCTTTGAATGACTTTTTGGAGAATCTTCAAGTGCACATTTGGAGCGCTTTGTGGCCTATGGTGAAAAAGCAAATATCTTCTCATAAAAACTAGACAGAAGCATTCTGAAAAACTTCTTAGTCATGTATACATTCATCTCAGAGAATTGTACCTTACGTTTCATTGAGCAGTTTTGAAAAAGTCTTTCTGTAGTATCTACAATTGGCCGTTTGGAGCACTTTGAGGCCTATGGTGGAAAAGGAAATATCTTCACACAAAAACCAGACAGAAGCATTCTGACAAACATTTTGTGATGTGTGCATTCATCTCACAGGATTGGACATTTCTTTTGATTGAGCAGCTTTGAAACACTCCTTTGTAGGATTTGAAATTGGACATTTGGAGTGCTTTGTGTCCTATGGTGGAAAAGGAATTATCTTCACATGAAAAATATACAGAAGCATTCTGACAAACTTCTTTGTGATGTGTGCATTCATCTCACTGAGTTGAACCTTACTTTTCATTGAGCAGTTTTGAAACTCTCTGTAGAATCTACAAGTGGACATTTGGAGCACTCTTAGGTCTATGGTGGAAAAGGAATTACCTTAACATAATAACGAGACAGAAGGATTCTGACAAACTCCTTTGTCGTGTGTGCATTCATCTCACAGAGTTGAACCTTACTTTTCATTGAGCAGCTTTGAAACACTCTTTTTGTAGAATCTGCGAGTGGACATTTGTGGCACTTTGAGACCTATGGTGGAAAAGTAAACATGTTCACATAAAAACCAGACAGAAGCATTGTGACAAACTTCTTTGTGATGTGTGCAATTATCTCACAGAATTGAACCTTACTTTTCATTGAGCAGTTTTGTAACACTCTTTATGTAGAATCTGCCAGTGGACATTTGGAGTGCTTTGAGTCCTATTGTGTACATGGAAATATCTTCACATAAAAACTAGACAGAAGCATTCTGACAAACTTCTTGGTGAAGTGTGCATTCATCTCACAGAGTTGAAACTTTCTTTTGATTAAGCAACTTTTAAACACTCTTTTGTAGAATCTGCAAGTGGACATTTCGAGCGCTTTGAGACCAATGGTGGAAAAGGAAATACCTTCACATAAAATCTAGACAGAAGCATTCTGACAAACTACTTTGGATGTGTGCATTCATCTCACAGAGTAGAACTTTAGTTTTCAATGAGCAGTTTTAAAAAACTCTTTTTGTAGAATCTGCAAGTGAACATTTGGAGCACCTTTAGTCCTATGGTGGGAAAGGAAATATCTTCAAATAAAAACTAGACAGAAGGACTCTCACAAACTTCTCTGTGACGGGTGCATTCATCTCACAGAGTTGAACATTTCTTTTGATTGAGCAGCTTTGAAACACGCTTTTTGTAGAATCTGCGAGAGGACATTTGGAGCGTTTTAAAGCCTATTGTGGAAAAGGGAATATCTTCATATAAAAACTAGTCAGAAGAATTCTGACAAACTTCTTCATGATTTGTGAATTCCTCTCACAGAGTTGAACCTTACTTTTCATTGAGCAGCCTTGAAGCACTTTCTTTGTAGAATCTGCAAGTGGACATTTGGAGCGCTTTGAGGCCTATGGTGGAAAAAGAAATATCTTCACATAAAATTAGAGGGAAGTATTCTAACACACTTCTTTGTGATGTGTGCATTCACCTCACAGAGTTGAATGATACTTTTCATTGTGCAGTTTTGAAACACTCCTTTTGTAGTATCTGCAAGTGTACATTTGGAGCACTTTGATGCCAATGGTGGAAAAGGAAATATTTTCACATTAAAAATATACTGAAGCATGCTCACAAACATCTTTGTGACCTGTGCATTCATCTCACAGAGTTGAACCTTTCCTTTGCTTGAGCAGCTCTGAAACACCGTTTTTGTAGAATCTGCAAGTGGACATTTGGAGTGCTTTGAGGCCTATGGTGGAAAAGGTAATATCTTCACATAAATCTGGATTGAAGAATTCCGTCAAACTTCTTTGTGATGTGTGCATTCATCTCACAGAGTTGAACCTTAGTTTTCATTGAGCAGTTTTGAAACACTCTGTTTGTAGAATCTGCAAGTGGACATTTGGAGCTCTTGGAGGCCTGTAGTGGAAAAGGAGATATCTTCACATTAAAACCAGACAAATCATTCTCACAAACTTCTTTGTATTCTGTGCATTCATCTCACAGAGTTGAACCCTGGTTGTCATTGAGCAGTTTTGAAATCCTCTTTTTATAGAATCTGCAGGTAGACATTTGGAGCGCCTTGAGGCCTGTGGTGTATAACGAAACATCTTCATATAATAACTAGACAAAAGCATTCTGAGAAACTTCTTTGTGATGGGTGCACTCATCTCACGTAGTTGAACCTTTCTTTTGGTGGAGAAGCTTTGAAACACTCTTTTTGTAGAATCTGCAAGTGGACACTTGGAGCGCTTTGAGGCCCATGGTGGGATAAAAAATATCTTCACATAAAAACCAGCCAGAAGCATTCTGACGAACTTCTTTGTGATGTGTGCATTCGTCTCACAGGGTTGAACCTTTCTTTTGATTGAGCAGCCTTGAAAAACTCTTTTTGTAGAATCTGCAAGTGGACATTTGGTGCACATTTGAGCCTATGGTGGAAAAGGAACTATCTTCACATAATAATTAGACAGAAGCCTATGGGGGAAAAGGGAATATCTTCACTTAAAAAGTATACGGAAACATTCCATCAAACTCCTTTGTAATGTGTGCATTCATCTCACCGAGTAGAACCTTCCTTTCATTGAACAGTTTTGAAACCCTATTTTTGTAGAATCTACAAGTGGACGTTTGGAGGACTTTGAGGCCTATATTGGAAAAGAAAATTTCTTCACACAAAAAATAGACAGAAGCGTTCTGACAAACTCCTTTGGGATGTGTGCATTCATTGCAAAGAGTTGAACCTTTCTTTTTATTGAGCAGTTTGAAACACTCTTTTTGTAGAATCTGCAAGTGGACATTTGGAACGCTTTGAAGCCTATGGTTTAAAAGGAAATATCTTCACCTAAAAACCACCCAGAAGCATTCTGACAAAGTCCTTTGTGATGTGTGCATTCATCTCACGGAGTTGAACCTTTCTTTTGATTGAGCAGACTTGAAACACTATTTTTGTAGAATCTGAAAGTGGATATTTGGAGCGCATTTAGGCCTAGGGTGGAAAAGGAAGTATGTTGAAATAATAACTAGACAGAAGCATTCTGACACACTTCTTTGTGATGTGTGCATTCATCTCACAGAGTTGAACCCTACTTTTCATTGAGCTGTTTTGAAACACTCTTTTTGTTGAATCTTCCAGTGGTCATTTGGAGTGCTTTGAGGCCTATTGTGGAAATGGAAATATCTTCACAAAAAAATTAGACAGAAGCATTCCGACAATCTTCTTGGTTATATGTGCATTCTTCTCACAAAGTTCAAACTTCCTTTTGATTGAGCAGCCCACAAACACTCTTTTTGTAGAATCTGCATGTGGAGTTTTGGAGCACTTTGAGGTCTGTGGTGGAAAATGAAATATCCTCACATAAAAACTAGGCAGAAGAATTCTGACAAACTTCTTTGTGATGTGTACATTCACCTCACAGAGTTGAACCTTAGTTTTCATTGAGCTGTTTCAAACCCTCTTTTTGTAGAATCTACAAGTGGAGATTTGGAGTGCTTTGATACCTGTGTTGGAAAAGGAAATATATTTACACAAATACTAGACAGAAGCATTCTGACAAACTTCTTTGAAATGTGTGCTTTCATCTCACAGAGTTGGAGTTGAACCTTCCTTTTTATTGAGAAGTTTTGAAACATTTTTTTCATATAATCTGCAAGTAGACATTTGGAGCGCCTTGATGCCAATGGTGGAAAAGGAAATATCTTCATATAATAACTAGACAGAAGAGTAAACTATCGCAAGAACAAAAAACCAAACACCACGTATTCTCACTCACAGGTGAGAATTGAACAATGAGAACACATGGACACAGGAAGGGGAACATCACATTTCGGGGACTGTTGTGGGGTGGGGGGAGGGTGGAGGGATAGCATTGCGAGATATACCTAATGCTAGATGACGAGTTGGGAGGTGTAGCGCACCAGCATGGCACATGTATACATATGTAACTTACCTGCACGTTGCGCACATGTACCATAGAGCCTAAAGTATTATAATAATAATAATAATAATAATATTAATAATAAAAGAAAAAGCATTCTGAGAAACTTCTTTGTGATGGGTGCATTCATCTCACAGAGTGGAACATTTCTTTTGGTTGAGCAGCTTTGAATGACTTTTTGGAGAATCTTCAAGTGCACATTTGGAGCGCTTTGTGGCCTATGGTGAAAAAGCAAATATCTTCTCATAAAAACTAGACAGAAGCATTCTGAAAAACTTCTTAGTCATGTATACATTCATCTCAGAGAATTGTACCTTACGTTTCATTGAGCAGTTTTGAAAAAGTCTTTCTGTAGTATCTACAATAGGCCGTTTGGAGCACTTTGAGGCCTATGGTGGAAAAGGAAATATCATCACACAAAAACCAGACAGAAGCATTCTGACAAACATTTTGTGATGTGTGCATTCATCTCACAGGGTTGGACATTTCTTTTGATTGAGCAGCTTTGAAACACTCTTTTTGTAGGATTTGAAAGTGGACATTTGGAGTGCTTTGTGTCCTATGGTGGAAAAGGAATTACCTTCACATGAAAAATATACAGAAGCATTCTGACAAACTTCTTTGTGATGTGTGCATTCATCTCACTGAGTTGAACCTTACTTTTCATTGAGCAGTTTTGAAACTCTCTGTAGAATCTACAAGTGGACATTTGGAGCACTCTTGGGTCTATGGTGGAAAAGGAATTACCTTAACATAATAACGAGACAGAAGGATTCTGACAAACTCCTTTGTCGTGTGTGCATTCATCTCACAGAGTTGAACCTTACTTTTCATTGAGCAGCTTTGAAACACTCTTTTTGTAGAATCTGCGAGTGGACATTTGTGGCACTTTCAGACCTATGGTGGATAAGTAAACATGTTCACATAAAAACCAGACAGAAGCATTGTGACAAACTTCTTTGTGATGTGTGCAATTATCTCACCGAATTGAACCTTACTTTTCATTGAGCAGTTTTGTAACACTCTTTATGTAGAATCTGCCAGTGGACATTTGGAGTGCTTTGAGTCCTATTGTGTACATGGAAATATCTTCACATAAAAACTAGACAGAAGCATTCTGACAAACTTCTTGGTGAAGTGTGCATTCATCTCACAGAGTTGAAACTTTCTTTTGATTAAGCAACTTTTAAACACTCTTTTGTAGAATCTGCAAGTGGACATTTCGAGCGCTTTGAGACCAATGGTGGAAAAGGAAATACCTTCACATAAAATCTAGACAGAAGCATTCTGACAAACTACTTTGGATGTGTGCATTCATCTCACAGAGTAGAACTTTAGTTTTCAATGAGCAGTTTTAAAAAACTCTTTTTGTAGAATCTGCAAGTGAACATTTGGAGCACCTTTAGTCCTATGGTGGGAAAGGAAATATCTTCAAATAAAAACTAGACAGAAGGACTCTCACAAACTTCTCTGTGACGGGTGCATTCATCTCACAGAGTTGAACATTTCTTTTGATTGAGCAGCTTTGAAACACGCTTTTTGTAGAATCTGCGAGAGGACATTTGGAGCGTTTTAAAGCCTATTGTGGAAAAGGGAATATTTTCATATAAAAACTAGTCAGAAGAATTCTGACAAACTTCTTCATGATTTGTGAATTCCTCTCACAGAGTTGAACCTTACTTTTCATTGAGCAGCCTTGAAGCACTTTCTTTGTAGAATCTGCAAGTGGACATTTGGAGCGCTTTGAGGCCTATGGTGGAAAAAGAAATATCTTCACATAAAATTAGAGGGAAGTATTCTAACACACTTCTTTGTGATGTGTGCATTCACCTCACAGAGTTGAATGATACTTTTCATTGTGCAGTTTTGAAACACTCCTTTTGTAGTATCTGCAAGTGTACATTTGGAGCACTTTGATGCCAATGGTGGAAAAGGAAATATTTTCACATTAAAAATATACTGAAGCATGCTCACAAACATCTTTGTGACCTGTGCATTCATCTCACAGAGTTGAACCTTTCCTTTGCTTGAGCAGCTCTGAAACACCGTTTTTGTAGAATCTGCAAGTGGACATTTGGAGTGCTTTGAGGCCTATGGTGGAAAAGGTAATATCTTCACATAAATCTGGATTGAAGAATTCCGTCAAACTTCTTTGTGATGTGTGCATTCATCTCACAGAGTTGAACCTTAGTTTTCATTGAGCAGTTTTGAAACACTCTTTTTGTAGAATCTGCAAGTGGACATTTGGAGCTCTTGGAGGCCTGTAGTGGAAAAGGAGATATCTTCACATTAAAACCAGACAAATCATTCTCACAAACTTCTTTGTATTCTGTGCATTCATCTCACAGAGTTGAACCCTGGTTGTCATTGAGCAGTTTTGAAATCCTCTTTTTATAGAATCTGCAGGTAGACATTTGGAGCGCCTTGAGGCCTGTGGTGTATAAAGAAACATCTTCATATAATAACTAGACAAAAGCATTCTGAGAAACTTCTTTGTGATGGGTGCACTCATCTCACGTAGTTGAACCTTTCTTTTGGTGGAGAAGCTTTGAAACACTCTTTTTGTAGAATCTGCAAGTGGACACTTGGAGCGCTTTGAGGCCCATGGTGGGATAAAAAATATCTTCACATAAAAACCAGCCAGAAGCATTCTGACGAACTTCTTTGTGATGTGTGCATTCGTCTCACAGGGTTGAACCTTTCTTTTGATTGAGCAGCCTTGAAAACCTCTTTTTGTATAATCTGCAAGTGGACATTTGGTGCACATTTGAGCCTATGGTGGAAAAGGAACTATCTTCACATAATAATTAGACAGAAGCCTATGGGGGAAAAGGGAATATCTTCACTTAAAAAGTATACGGAAACATTCCATCAAACTCCTTTGTAATGTGTGCATTCATCTCACCGAGTAGAACCTTCCTTTCATTGAAGAGTTTGGAAACCCTATTTTTGTAGAATCTACAAGTGGACGTTTGGAGGACTTTGAGGCCTATATTGGAAAAGAAAATTTCTTCACACAAAAAATGGACAGAAGCGTTCTGACAAACTCCTTTGGGATGTGTGCATTCATTGCACAGAGTTGAACCTTTCTTTTTATTGAGCAGTTTGAAAAACTCTTTTTGTAGAATCTGCAAGGGGACATTTGGAACGCTTTGAAGCCTATGGTTTAAAAGGAAATATCTTCACCTAAAAACCACCCAGAAGCATTCTGACAAAGTTCTTGGTGATGTGTGCATTCATCTCACGGAGTTGAACCTTTCTTTTGATTGAGCAGACTTGAAAAACTATTTTTGTAGAATCTGAAAGTGGATATTTGGAGCGCATTTAGGCCTAGGGTGGAAAAGGAAGTATCTTCAAATAATAACTAGACAGAAGCATTCTGACACACTTCTTTGTGATGTGTGCATTCATCTCACAGAGTTGAACCTTACTTTTCATTGAGCTGTTTTGAAACACTCTTTTTGTTGAATCTTCCAGTGGTCATTTGGAGTGCTTTGAGGCCTATTGTGGAAATGGAAATATCTTCACAAAAAAATTAGACAGAAGCATTCCGACAATCTTCTTGGTTATATGTGCATTCTTCTCACAAAGTTCAACCTTCCTTTTGATTGAGCAGCCCACAAACACTCTTTTTGTAGAATCTGCATGTGGAGATTTGGAGCACTTTGAGGTCTGTGGTGGAAAATGAAATATCCTCACATAAAAACTAGGCAGAAGAATTCTGACAAACTTCTTTGTGATGTGTACATTCACCTCACAGAGTTGAACCTTAATTTTCATTGAGCAGTTTTCAAACCCTCTTTTTGTAGAATCTACAAGTGGAGATTTGGAGTGCTTTGATACCTGTGTTGGAAAAGGAAATATATTTACATAAATACTCGACAGAAGCATTCCGACAAACTTCTTTGAAATGTGTGCTTTCATCTCACAGAGTTGGAGTTGAACCTTCCTTTTTATTGAGAAGTTTTGAAACATTTTTTTCATATAATCTGCAAGTAGACATTTGGAGCACCTTGATGCCAATGGTGGAAAAGGAAATATCTTCATATAATAACTAGACAGAAGAGTAAACTATCGCAAGAACAAGAAACCAAACACCACGTATTCTCACTCACAGGTGAGAATTGAACAATGAGAACACATGGACACAGGAAGGGGAACATCACATTTCGGGGACAGTTGTGGGGTGGGGGGAGGGTGGAGGGATAGCATTGGGAGATATACCTAATGCTAGATGACGAGTTTGGAGGTGTAGCGCACCAGCATGGCATATGTATACATATGTAACTTACCTGCACGTTGCGCACATGTACCATAGAGCCTAAAGTATAATAATAATAATAATAATAATAATATTAATAATAAAAGAAGAAGCATTCTGACAAACTTCTTTGTGATGGGTGCATTCATCTCACAGAGTGGAACATTTCTTTTGGTTGAGCAGCTTTGAATGACTTTTTGGAGAATCTTCAAGTGCACATTTGGAGCGCTTTGTGGCCTATGGTGAAAAAGCAAATATCTTCTCATAAAAACTAGACAGAAGCATTCTGAAAAACTTCTTAGTCATGTATACATTCATCTCAGAGAATTGTACCTTACGTTTCATTGAGCAGTTTTGAAAAACTCTTTCTGTAGTATCTACAAGTGGCCGTTTGGAGCACTTTGAGGCCTATGGTGGAAAAGGAAATATCTTCACACAAAAACCAGACAGAAGCATTCTGACAAACATTTTGTGATGTGTGCATTCATCTCACAGGATTGGACATTTCTTTTGATTGAGCAGCTTTGAAACACTCCTTTGTAGGATTTGAAATTGGACATTTGGAGTGCTTTGTGTCCTATGGTGGAAAAGGAATTATCTTCACATGAAAAATATACAGAAGCATTCTGACAAACTTCTTTGTGATGTGTGCATTCATCTCACTGAGTTGAACCTTACTTTTCATTGAGCAGTTTTGAAACTCTCTGTAGAATCTACAAGTGGACATTTGGAGCACTCTTAGGTCTATGGTGGAAAAGGAATTACCTTAACATAATAACGAGACAGAAGGATTCTGACAAACTCCTTTGTCGTGTGTGCATTCATCTCACAGAGTTGAACCTTACTTTTCATTGAGCAGCTTTGAAACACTCTTTTTGTAGAATCTGCGAGTGGACATTTGTGGCACTTTGAGACCTATGGTGGAAAAGTAAACATGTTCACATAAAAACCAGACAGAAGCATTGTGACAAACTTCTTTGTGATGTGTGCAATTATCTCACAGAATTGAACCTTAGTTTTCATTGAGCAGTTTTGTAACACTCTTTATGTAGAATCTGCCAGTGGACATTTGGAGTGCTTTGAGTCCTATTGTGTACATGGAAATATCTTCACATAAAAACTAGACAGAAGCATTCTGACAAACTTCTTGGTGAAGTGTGCATTCATCTCACAGAGTTGAAACTTTCTTTTGATTAAACAACTTTTAAACACTCTTTTGTAGAATCTGCAAGTGGACATTTCGAGCGCTTTGAGACCAATGGTGGAAAAGGAAATACCTTCACATAAAATCTAGACAGAAGCATTCTGACAAACTACTTTGGATGTGTGCATTCATCTCACAGAGTAGAACTTTAGTTTTCAATGAGCAGTTTTAAAAAACTCTTTTTGTAGAATCTGCAAGTGAACATTTGGAGCACCTTTAGTCCTATGGTGGGAAAGGAAATATCTTCAAATAAAAACTAGACAGAAGGACTCTCACAAACTTCTCTGTGACGGGTGCATTCATCTCACAGAGTTGAACATTTCTTTTGATTGAGCAGCTTTGAAACACGCTTTTTGTAGAATCTGCGAGAGGACATTTGGAGCGTTTTAAAGCCTATTGTGGAAAAGGGAATATCTTCATATAAAAACTAGTCAGAAGAATTCTGACAAACTTCTTCATGATTTGTGAATTCCTCTCACAGAGTTGAACCTTACTTTTCATTGAGCAGCCTTGAAGCACTTTCTTTGTAGAATCTGCAAGTGGACATTTGGAGCGCTTTGAGGCCTATGGTGGAAAAAGAAATATCTTCACATAAAATTAGAGGGAAGTATTCTAACACACTTCTTTGTGATGTGTGCATTCACCTCACAGAGTTGAATGATACTTTTCATTGTGCAGTTTTGAAACACTCCTTTTGTAGTATCTGCAAGTGTACATTTGGAGCACTTTGATGCCAATGGTGGAAAAGGAAATATTTTCACATTAGAAATATACTGAAGCATGCTCACAAACATCTTTGTGACCTGTGCATTCATCTCACAGAGTTGAACCTTTCCTTTGCTTGAGCAGCTCTGAAACACCGTTTTTGTAGAATCTGCAAGTGGACATTTGGAGTGCTTTGAG
The DNA here is from genome assembly GCF_028885655.2 of Pongo abelii. NCBI lineage: Eukaryota > Metazoa > Chordata > Mammalia > Primates > Hominidae > Pongo > Pongo abelii. Next base: position 10,512,533 of record NC_072000.2, on the reverse strand, counting down.
GCCTATGGTGGAAAAGGTAATATCTTCACATAAATCTAGATTGAAGAATTCCGTCAAACTTCTTTGTGATGTGTGCATTCATCTCACAGAGTTGAACCTTAGTTTTCATTGAGCAGTTTTGAAACACTCTTTTTGTAGAATCTGCAAGTGGACATTTGGAGCTCTTGGAGGCCTGTAGTGGAAAAGGAGATATCTTCACATTAAAACCAGACAAATCATTCTCACAAACTTCTTTGTATTCTGTGCATTCATCTCACAGAGTTGAACCCTGGTTGTCATTGAGCAGTTTTGAAATCCTCTTTTTATAGAATCTGCAGGTAGACATTTGGAGCGCCTTGAGGCCTGTGGTGTATAAAGAAACATCTTCATATAATAACTAGACAAAAGCATTCTGAGAAACTTCTTTGTGATGGGTGCACTCATCTCACGTAGTTGAACCTTTCTTTTGGTGGAGAAGCTTTGAAACACTCTTTTTGTAGAATCTGCAAGTGGACACTTGGAGCGCTTTGAGGCCCATGGTGGGATAAAAAATATCTTCACATAAAAACCAGCCAGAAGCATTCTGACGAACTTCTTTGTGATGTGTGCATTCGTCTCACAGGGTTGAACCTTTCTTTTGATTGAGCAGCCTTGAAAAACTCTTTTTGTAGAATCTGCAAGTGGACATTTGGTGCACATTTGAGCCTATGGTGGAAAAGGAACTATCTTCACATAATAATTAGACAGAAGCCTATGGGGGAAAAGGGAATATCTTCACTTAAAAAGTATACGGAAACATTCCATCAAACTCCTTTGTAATGTGTGCATTCATCTCACCGAGTAGAACCTTCCTTTCATTGAAGAGTTTTGAAACCCTATTTTTGTAGAATCTACAAGTGGACGTTTGGAGGACTTTGAGGCCTATATTGGAAAAGAAAATTTCTTCACACAAAAAATGGACAGAAGCGTTCTGACAAACTCCTTTGGGATGTGTGCATTCATTGCACAGAGTTGAACCTTTCCTTTTATTGAGCAGTTTGAAACACTCTTTTTGTAGAATCTGCAAGTGGACATTTGGAACGCTTTGAAGCCTATGGTTTAAAAGGAAATATCTTCACCTAAAAACCACCCAGAAGCATTCTGACAAAGTTCTTGGTGATGTGTGCATTCATCTCACGGAGTTGAACCTTTCTTTTGATTGAGCAGACTTGAAACACTATTTTTGTAGAATCTGAAAGTGGATATTTGGAGCGCATTTAGGCCTAGGGTGGAAAAGGAAGTATCTTCAAATAATAACTAGACAGAAGCATTCTGACACACTTCTTTGTGATGTGTGCATTCATCTCACAGAGTTGAACCTTACTTTTCATTGAGCTGTTTTGAAACACTCTTTTTGTTGAATCTTCCAGTGGTCATTTGGAGTGCTTTGAGGCCTATTGTGGAAATGGAAATATCTTCACAAAAAAATTAGACAGAAGCATTCCGACAATCTTCTTGGTTATATGTGCATTCTTCTCACAAAGTTCAACCTTCCTTTTGATTGAGCAGCCCACAAACACTCTTTTTGTAGAATCTGCATGTGGAGTTTTGGAGCACTTTGAGGTCTGTGGTGGAAAATGAAATATCCTCACATAAAAACTAGGCAGAAGAATTCTGACAAACTTCTTTGTGATGTGTACATTCACCTCACAGAGTTGAACCTTAGTTTTCATTGAGCAGTTTTCAAACCCTCTTTTTGTAGAATCTACAAGTGGAGATTTGGAGTGCTTTGATACCTGTGTTGGAAAAGGAAATATATTTACATAAATACTAGACAGAAGCATTCTGACAAACTTCTTTGAAATGTGTGCTTTCATCTCACAGAGTTGGAGTTGAACCTTCCTTTTTATTGAGAAGTTTTGAAACATTTTTTTCATATAATCTGCAAGTAGACATTTGGAGCGCCTTGATGCCAATGGTGGAAAAGGAAATATCTTCATATAATAACTAGACAGAAGAGTAAACTATCGCAAGAACAAGAAACCAAACGCCACGTATTCTCACTCACAGGTGAGAATTGAACAATGAGAACACATGGACACAGGAAGGGGAACATCACATTTCGGGGACTGTTGTGGGGTGGGGGGAGGGTGGAGGGATAGCATTGGGAGATATACCTAATGCTAGATGACGAGTTGGGAGGTGTAGCGCACCAGCATGGCACATGTATACATATGTAACTTACCTGCACGTTGCGCACATGTACCATAGAGCCTAAAGTATTATAATAATAATAATAATAATAATATTAATAATAAAAGAAGAAGCATTCTGACAAACTTCTTTGTGATGGGTGCATTCATCTCAGAGAATTGTACCTTACGTTTCATTGAGCAGTTTTGAAAAACTCTTTCTGTAGTATCTACAAGAGGCCGTTTGGAGCACTTTGAGGCCTATGGTGGAAAAGGAAATATCTTCACACAAAAACCAGACAGAAGCATTCTGACAAACATTTTGTGATGTGTGCATTCATCTCACAGGGTTGGACATTTCTTTTGATTGAGCAGCTTTGAAACACTCTTTTTGTAGGATTTGAAAATGGACATTTGGAGTGCTTTGTGTCCTATGGTGGAAAAGGAATTATCTTCACATGAAAAATATACAGAAGCATTCTGACAAACTTCTTTGTGATGTGTGCATTCATCTCACTGAGTTGAACCTTACATTTCATTGAGCAGTTTTGAAACTCTCTGTAGAATCTACAAGTGGACATTTGGAGCACGCTTAGGTCTATGGTGGAAAAGGAATTACCTTAACATAATAACGAGACAGAAGGATTCTGACAAACTCCTTTGTCGTGTGTGCATTCATCTCACAGAGTTGAACCCTACTTTTCATTGAGCAGCTTTGAAACACTCTTTTTGTAGAATCTGCGAGTGGACATTTGTGGCACTTTCAGACCTATGGTGGAAAAGTAAACATGTTCACATAAAAACCAGACAGAAGCATTGTGACAAACTTCTTTGTGATGTGTGCAATTATCTCACAGAATTGAACCTTACTTTTCATTGAGCAGTTTTGTAACACTCTTTATGTAGAATCTGCCAGTGGACATTTGGAGTGCTTTGAGTCCTTTTGTGTACATGGAAATATCTTCACATAAAAACAAGACAGAAGCATTCTGACAAACTTCTTGGTGAAGTGTGCATTCATCTCACAGAGTTGAAACTTTCTTTTGATTAAACAACTTTTAAACACTCTTTTGTAGAATCTGCAAGTGGACATTTCGAGCGCTTTGAGACCAATGGTGGAAAAGGAAATACCTTCACATAAAATCTAGACAGAAGCATTCTGACAAACTACTTTGGATGTGTGCATTCATCTCACAGAGTAGAACTTTAGTTTTCAATGAGCAGTTTTAAAAAACTCTTTTTGTAGAATCTGCAAGTGAACATTTGGGGCACCTTTAGTCCTATGGTGGGAAAGGAAATATCTTCAAATAAAAACTAGACAGAAGGACTCTCACAAACTTCTCTGTGACGGATGCATTCATCTCACAGAGTTGAACATTTCTTTTGATTGAGCAGCTTTGAAACACGCTTTTTGTAGAATCTGCGAGAGGACATTTGGAGCGTTTTAAAGCCTATTGTGGAAAAGGGAATATCTTCATATAAAAACTAGTCAGAAGAATTCTGACAACTTCTTCATGATTTGTGAATTCCTCTCACAGAGTTGAACCTTACTTTTCATTGAGCAGCCTTGAAGCACTTTCTTTGTAGAATCTGCAAGTGGACATTTGGAGCGCTTTGAGGCCTATGGTGGAAAAAGAAATATCTTCACATAAAATTAGAGGGAAGTATTCTAACACACTTCTTTGTGATGTGTGCATTCACCTCACAGAGTTGAATGATACTTTTCATTGTGCAGTTTTGAAACACTCCTTCTGTAGTATCTGCAAGTGTATATTTGGAGCACTTTGATGCCAAAGGTGGAAAAGGAAATGTTTTCACATTAAAAATATACTGAAGCATGCTCACAAACATCTTTGTGACTTGTGCATTCATCTCACAGAGTTGAACCTTTCCTTTGCTTGAGCAGCTCTGAAACACCGTTTTTGTAGAGTCTGCAAGTGGACATTTGGAGTGCTTTGAGGCCTATGGTGGAAAAGGTAATATCTTCACATAAATCTAGATTGAAGAATTCCGTCAAACTTCTTTGTGATGTGTGCATTCATCTCACAGAGTTGAACCTTAGTTTTCATTGAGCAGTTTTGAAACACTCTTTTTGTAGAATCTGCAAGTGGACATTTGGAGCTCTTGGAGGCCTATAGTGGAAAAGGAGATATCTTCACATTAAAACCAGACAAATCATTCTCACAAACTTCTTTGTATTCTGTGCATTCATCTCACAGAGTTGAACCCTGGTTGTCATTGAGCAGTTTTGAAATCCTCTTTTTATAGAATCTGCAGGTAGACATTTGGAGCGCCTTGAGGCCTGTGGTGTATAACGAAACATCTTCATATAATAACTAGACAAAAGCATTCTGAGAAACTTCTTTGTGATGGGTGCACTCATCTCACGTAGTTGAACCTTTCTTTTGGTGGAGAAGCTTTGAAACACTCTTTTTGTAGAATCTGCAAGTGGACACTTGGAGCGCTTTGAGGCCCATGGTGGGATAAAAAATATCTTCACATAAAAACCAGCCAGAAGCATTCTGACGAACTTCTTTGTGATGTGTGCATTCGTCTCACAGGGTTGAACCTTTCTTTTGATTGAGCAGCCTTGAAAAACTCTTTTTGTAGAATCTGCAAGTGGACATTTGGTGCACATTTGAGCCTATGGTGGAAAAGGAACTATCTTCACATAATAATTAGACAGAAGCCTATGGGGGAAAAGGGAATATCTTCACTTAAAAAGTATACGGAAACATTCCATCAAACTCCTTTGTAATGTGTGCATTCATCTCACCGAGTAGAACCTTCCTTTCATTGAAGAGTTTTGAAACCCTATTTTTGTAGAATCTACAAGTGGACGTTTGGAGGACTTTGAGGCCTATATTGGAAAAGAAAATTTCTTCACACAGAAAATGGACAGAAGCGTTCTGACAAACTCCTTTGGGATGTGTGCATTCATTGCACAGAGTTGAACCTTTCTTTTTATTGAGCAGTTTGAAACACTCTTTTTGTAGAATCTGCAAGTGGACATTTGGAACGCTTTGAAGCCTATGGTTTAAAAGGAAATATCTTCACCTAAAAACCACCCAGAAGCATTCTGACAAAGTTCTTGGTGATGTGTGCATTCATCTCACGGAGTTGAACCTTTCTTTTGATTGAGCAGACTTGAAACACTATTTTTGTAGAATCTGAAAGTGGATATTTGGAGCGCATTTAGGCCTAGGGTGGAAAAGGAAGTATCTTCAAATAATAACTAGACAGAAGCATTCTGACACACTTCTTTGTGATGTGTGCATTCATCTCACAGAGTTGAACCTTACTTTTCATTGAGCTGTTTTGAAACACTCTTTTTGTTGAATCTTCCAGTGGTCATTTGGAGTGCTTTGAGGCCTATTGTGGAAATGGAAATATCTTCACAAAAAAATTAGACAGAAGCATTCCGACAATCTTCTTGGTTATATGTGCATTCTTCTCACAAAGTTCAACCTTCCTTTTGATTGAGCAGCCCACAAACACTCTTTTTGTAGAATCTGCATGTGGAGTTTTGGAGCACTTTTAGGTCTGTGGTGGAAAATGAAATATCCTCACATAAAAACTAGGCAGAAGAATTCTGACAAACTTCTTTGTGATGTGTACATTCACCTCACAGAGTTGAACCTTAGTTTTCATTGAGCAGTTTTCAAACCCTCTTTTTGTAGAATCTACAAGTGGAGATTTGGAGTGCTTTGATACCTGTGTTGGAAAAGGAAATATATTTACATAAATACTAGACAGAAGCATTCTGACAAACTTCTTTGAAATGTGTGCTTTCATCTCACAGAGTTGGAGTTGAACCTTCCTTTTTATTGAGAAGTTTTGAAACATTTTTTTCATATAATCTGCAAGTAGACATTTGGAGCGCCTTGATGCCAATGGTGGAAAAGGAAATATCTTCATATAATAACTAGACAGAAGAGTAAACTATCACAAGAACAAGAAACCAAACAACACGTATACTCACTCACAGGTGAGAATTGAACAATGAGAACACATGGACACAGGAAGGGGAACATCACATTTCGGGGACTGTTGTGGGGTGGGGGGAGGGTGGAGGGATAGCATTGGGAGATATACCTAATGCTAGATGACGAGTTTGGAGGTGTAGCGCACCAGCATGGCACATGTATACATATGTAACTTACCTGCACGTTGCGCACATGTACCATAGAGCCTAAAGTATTATAATAATAATAATAATAATATTAATAATAAAAGAAGAAGCATTCTGACAAACTTCTTTGTGATGGGTGCATTCATCTCACAGAGTGGAACATTTCTTTTGGTTGAGCAGCTTTGAATGACTTTTTGGAGAATCTTCAAGTGCACATTTGGAGCGCTTTGTGGCCTATGGTGAAAAAGCAAATATCTTCTCATAAAAACTAGACAGAAGCATTCTGAAAAACTTCTTAGTCATGTATACATTCATCTCAGAGAATTGTACCATACGTTTCATTGAGCAGTTTTGAAAAACTCTTTCTGTAGTATCAACAAGTGGCCGTTTGGAGCACTTTGAGGCCTATGGTGGAAAAGGAAATATCTTCACACAAAAACCAGACAGAAGCATTCTGACAAACATTTTGTGATGTGTGCATTCATCTCACAGGATTGGACATTTCTTTTGATTGAGCAGCTTTGAAACACTCCTTTGTAGGATTTGAAAGTGGACATTTGGAGTGCTTTTTGTCCTATGGTGGAAAAGGAATTATCTTCACATGAAAAATATACAGAAGCATTCTGACAAACTTCTTTGTGATGTGTGCATTCATCTCACTGAGTTGAACCTTACTTTTCATTGAGCAGTTTTGAAACTCTCTGTAGAATCTACAAGTGGACATTTGGAGCACTCTTAGGTCTATGGTGGAAAAGGAATTACCTTAACATAATAACGAGACAGAAGGATTCTGACAAACTCCTTTGTCGTGTGTGCATTCATCTCACAGAGTTGAACCCTACTTTTCATTGAGCAGCTTTGAAACACTCTTTTTGTAGAATCTGCGAGTGGACATTTGTGGCACTTTCAGACCTATGGTGGAAAAGTAAACATGTTCACATAAAAACCAGACAGAAGCATTGTGACAAACTTCTTTGTGATGTGTGCAATTATCTCACAGAATTGAACCTTACTTTTCATTGAGCAGTTTTGTAACACTCTTTATGTAGAATCTGCCAGTGGACATTTGGAGTGCTTTGAGTCCTTTTGTGTACATGGAAATATCTTCACATAAAAACAAGACAGAAGCATTCTGACAAACTTCTTGGTGAAGTGTGCATTCATCTCACAGAGTTGAAACTTTCTTTTGATTAAACAACTTTTAAACACTCTTTTGTAGAATCTGCAAGTGGACATTTCGAGCGCTTTGAGACCAATGGTGGAAAAGGAAATACCTTCACATAAAATCTAGACAGAAGCATTCTGACAAACTACTTTGGATGTGTGCATTCATCTCACAGAGTAGAACTTTAGTTTTCAATGAGCAGTTTTAAAAAACTCTTTTTGTAGAATCTGCAAGTGAACATTTGGAGCACCTTTAGTCCTATGGTGGGAAAGGAAATATCTTCAAATAAAAACTAGACAGAAGGACTCTCACAAACTTCTCTGTGACGGGTGCATTCATCTCACAGAGTTGAACATTTCTTTTGATTGAGCAGCTTTGAAACACGCTTTTTGTAGAATCTGCGAGAGGACATTTGGAGCGTTTTAAAGCCTATTGTGGAAAAGGGAATATCTTCATATAAAAACTAGTCAGAAGAATTCTGACAAACTTCTTCATGATTTGTGAATTCCTCTCACAGAGTTGAACCTTACTTTTCATTGAGCAGCCTTGAAGCACTTTCTTTGTAGAATCTGCAAGTGGACATTTGGAGCGCTTTGAGGCCTATGGTGGAAAAAGAAATATCTTCACATAAAATTAGAGGGAAGTATTCTAACACACTTCTTTGTGATGTGTGCATTCACCTCACAGAGTTGAATGATACTTTTCATTGTGCAGTTTTGAAACACTCCTTCTGTAGTATCTGCAAGTGTATATTTGGAGTACTTTGATGCCAATGGTGGAAAAGGAAATGTTTTCACATTAAAAATATACTGAAGCATGCTCACAAACATCTTTGTGACTTGTGCATTCATCTCACAGAGTTGAACCTTTCCTTTGCTTGAGCAGCTCTGAAACAGCGTTTTTGTAGAATCTGCAAGTGGACATTTGGAGTGCTTTGAGGCCTATGGTGGAAAAGGTAATATCTTCACATAAATCTAGATTGAAGAATTCCGTCAAACTTCTTTGTGATGTGTGCATTCATCTCACAGAGTTGAACCTTAGTTTTCATTGAGCAGTTTTGAAACACTCTTTTTGTAGAATCTGCAAGTGGACATTTGGAGCTCTTGGAGGCCTGTAGTGGAAAAGGAGATATCTTCACATTAAAACCAGACAAATCATTCTCACAAACTTCTTTGTATTCTGTGCATTCATCTCACAGAGTTGAACCCTGGTTGTCATTGAGCAGTTTTGAAATCCTCTTTTTATAGAATCTGCAGGTAGACATTTGGAGCGCCTTGAGGCCTGTGGTGTATAACGAAACATCTTCATATAATAACTAGACAAAAGCATTCTGAGAAACTTCTTTGTGATGGGTGCACTCATCTCACGTAGTTGAACCTTTCTTTTAGTGGAGAAGCTTTGAAACACTCTTTTTGTAGAATCTGCAAGTGGACACTTGGAGCGCTTTGAGGCCCATGGTGGGATAAAAAATATCTTCACATAAAAACCAGCCAGAAGCATTCTGACGAACTTCTTGGTGATGTGTGCATTCGTCTCACAGGGTTGAACCTTTCTTTTGATTGAGCAGCCTTGAAAAACTCTTTTTGTAGAATCTGCAAGTGGACATTTGGTGCACATTTGAGCCTATGGTGGAAAAGGAACTATCTTCACATAATAATTAGACAGAAGCCTATGGGGGAAAAGGGAATATCTTCACTTAAAAAGTATACGGAAACATTCCATCAAACTCCTTTGTAATGTGTGCATTCATCTCACCGAGTAGAACCTTCCTTTCATTGAAGAGTTTTGAAACCCTATTTTTGTAGAATCTACAAGTGGACGTTTGGAGGACTTTGAGGCCTATATTGGAAAAGAAAATTTCTTCACACAGAAAATGGACAGAAGCGTTCTGACAAACTCCTTTGGGATGTGTGCATTCATTGCACAGAGTTGAACCTTTCTTTTTATTGAGCAGTTTGAAACACTCTTTTTGTAGAATCTGCAAGTGGACATTTGGAACGCTTTGAAGCCTATGGTTTAAAAGGAAATATCTTCACCTAAAAACCACCCAGAAGCATTCTGACAAAGTTCTTGGTGATGTGTGCATTCATCTCACGGAGTTGAACCTTTCTTTTGATTGAGCAGACTTGAAACACTATTTTTGTAGAATCTGAAAGTGGATATTTGGAGCGCATTTAGGCCTAGGGTGGAAAAGGAAGTATCTTCAAATAATAACTAGACAGAAGCATTCTGACACACTTCTTTGTGATGTGTGCATTCATCTCACAGAGTTGAACCTTACTTTTCATTGAGCTGTTTTGAAACACTCTTTTTGTTGAATCTTCCAGTGGTCATTTGGAGTGCTTTGAGGCCTATTGTGGAAATGGAAATATCTTCACAAAAAAATTAGACAGAAGCATTCCGACAATCTTCTTGGTTATATGTGCATTCTTCTCACAAAGTTCAACCTTCCTTTTGATTGAGCAGCCCACAAACACTCTTTTTGTAGAATCTGCATGTGGAGTTTTGGAGCACTTTGAGGTCTGTGGTGGAAAATGAAATATCCTCACATAAAAACTAGGCAGAAGAATTCTGACAAACTTCTTTGTGATGTGTACATTCACCTCACAGAGTTGAACCTTAGTTTTCATTGAGCAGTTTTCAAACCCTCTTTTTGTAGAATCTACAAGTGGAGATTTGGAGTGCTTTGATACCTGTGTTGGAAAAGGAAATATATTTACATAAATACTAGACAGAAGCATTCTGACAAACTTCTTTGAAATGTGTGCTTTCATCTCACAGAGTTGGAGCTGAACCTTCCTTTTTATTGAGAAGTTTTGAAACATTTTTTTCATATAATCTGCAAGTAGACATTTGGAGCGCCTTGATGCCAATGGTGGAAAAGGAAATATCTTCATATAATAACTAGACAGAAGAGTAAACTATCGCAAGAACAAGAAACCAAACACCACGTATTCTCACTCACAGGTGAGAATTGAACAATGAGAACACATGGACACAGGAAGGGGAACATCACATTTCGGGGACTGTTGTGGGGTGGGGGGAGGGTGGAGGGATAGCATTGGGAGATATACCTAATGCTAGATGACGAGTTTGGAGGTGTAGCGCACCAGCATGGCACATGTATACATATGTAACTTACCTGCACGTTGCGCACATGTACCATAGAGCCTAAAGTATTATAATAATAATAATAATAATATTAATAATAAAAGAAGAAGCATTCTGACAAACTTCTTTGTGATGGGTGCATTCATCTCACAGAGTGGAACATTTCTTTTGGTTGAGCAGCTTTGAATGACTTTTTGGAGAATCTTCAAGTGCACATTTGGAGCGCTTTGTGGCCTATGGTGAAAAAGCAAATATCTTCTCATAAAAACTAGACAGAAGCATTCTGAAAAACTTCTTAGTCATGTATACATTCATCTCAGAGAATTGTACCATACGTTTCATTGAGCAGTTTTGAAAAACTCTTTCTGTAGTATCAACAAGTGGCCGTTTGGAGCACTTTGAGGCCTATGGTGGAAAAGGAAATATCTTCACACAAAAACCAGACAGAAGCATTCTGACAAACATTTTGTGATGTGTGCATTCATCTCACAGGATTGGACATTTCTTTTGATTGAGCAGCTTTGAAACACTCCTTTGTAGGATTTGAAAGTGGACATTTGGAGTGCTTTTTGTCCTATGGTGGAAAAGGAATTATCTTCACATGAAAAATATACAGAAGCATTCTGACAAACTTCTTTGTGATGTGTGCATTCATCTCACTGAGTTGAACCTTACTTTTCATTGAGCAGTTTTGAAACTCTCTGTAGAATCTACAAGTGGACATTTGGAGCACTCTTAGGTCTATGGTGGAAAAGGAATTACCTTAACATAATAACGAGACAGAAGGATTCTGACAAACTCCTTTGTCGTGTGTGCATTCATCTCACAGAGTTGAACCCTACTTTTCATTGAGCAGCTTTGAAACACTCTTTTTGTAGAATCTGCGAGTGGACATTTGTGGCACTTTCAGACCTATGGTGGAAAAGTAAACATGTTCACATAAAAACCAGACAGAAGCATTGTGACAAACTTCTTTGTGATGTGTGCAATTATCTCACAGAATTGAACCTTACTTTTCATTGAGCAGTTTTGTAACACTCTTTATGTAGAATCTGCCAGTGGACATTTGGAGTGCTTTGAGTCCTTTTGTGTACATGGAAATATCTTCACATAAAAACAAGACAGAAGCATTCTGACAAACTTCTTGGTGAAGTGTGCATTCATCTCACAGAGTTGAAACTTTCTTTTGATTAAACAACTTTTAAACACTCTTTTGTAGAATCTGCAAGTGGACATTTCGAGCGCTTTGAGACCAATGGTGGAAAAGGAAATACCTTCACATAAAATCTAGACAGAAGCATTCTGACAAACTACTTTGGATGTGTGCATTCATCTCACAGAGTAGAACTTTAGTTTTCAATGAGCAGTTTTAAAAAACTCTTTTTGTAGAATCTGCAAGTGAACATTTGGAGCACCTTTAGTCCTATGGTGGGAAAGGAAATATCTTCAAATAAAAACTAGACAGAAGGACTCTCACAAACTTCTCTGTGACGGGTGCATTCATCTCACAGAGTTGAACATTTCTTTTGATTGAGCAGCTTTGAAACACGCTTTTTGTAGAATCTGCGAGAGGACATTTGGAGCGTTTTAAAGCCTATTGTGGAAAAGGGAATATCTTCATATAAAAACTAGTCAGAAGAATTCTGACAAACTTCTTCATGATTTGTGAATTCCTCTCACAGAGTTGAACCTTACTTTTCATTGAGCAGCCTTGAAGCACTTTCTTTGTAGAATCTGCAAGTGGACATTTGGAGCGCTTTGAGGCCTATGGTGGAAAAAGAAATATCTTCACATAAAATTAGAGGGAAGTATTCTAACACACTTCTTTGTGATGTGTGCATTCACCTCACAGAGTTGAATGATACTTTTCATTGTGCAGTTTTGAAACACTCCTTCTGTAGTATCTGCAAGTGTATATTTGGAGTACTTTGATGCCAATGGTGGAAAAGGAAATGTTTTCACATTAAAAATATACTGAAGCATGCTCACAAACATCTTTGTGACTTGTGCATTCATCTCACAGAGTTGAACCTTTCCTTTGCTTGAGCAGCTCTGAAACAGCGTTTTTGTAGAATCTGCAAGTGGACATTTGGAGTGCTTTGAGGCCTATGGTGGAAAAGGTAATATCTTCACATAAATCTAGATTGAAGAATTCCGTCAAACTTCTTTGTGATGTGTGCATTCATCTCACAGAGTTGAACCTTAGTTTTCATTGAGCAGTTTTGAAACACTCTTTTTGTAGAATCTGCAAGTGGACATTTGGAGCTCTTGGAGGCCTGTAGTGGAAAAGGAGATATCTTCACATTAAAACCAGACAAATCATTCTCACAAACTTCTTTGTATTCTGTGCATTCATCTCACAGAGTTGAACCCTGGTTGTCATTGAGCAGTTTTGAAATCCTCTTTTTATAGAATCTGCAGGTAGACATTTGGAGCGCCTTGAGGCCTGTGGTGTATAACGAAACATCTTCATATAATAACTAGACAAAAGCATTCTGAGAAACTTCTTTGTGATGGGTGCACTCATCTCACGTAGTTGAACCTTTCTTTTAGTGGAGAAGCTTTGAAACACTCTTTTTGTAGAATCTGCAAGTGGACACTTGGAGCGCTTTGAGGCCCATGGTGGGATAAAAAATATCTTCACATAAAAACCAGCCAGAAGCATTCTGACGAACTTCTTGGTGATGTGTGCATTCGTCTCACAGGGTTGAACCTTTCTTTTGATTGAGCAGCCTTGAAAAACTCTTTTTGTAGAATCTGCAAGTGGACATTTGGTGCACATTTGAGCCTATGGTGGAAAAGGAACTATCTTCACATAATAATTAGACAGAAGCCTATGGGGGAAAAGGGAATATCTTCACTTAAAAAGTATACGGAAACATTCCATCAAACTCCTTTGTAATGTGTGCATTCATCTCACCGAGTAGAACCTTCCTTTCATTGAAGAGTTTTGAAACCCTATTTTTGTAGAATCTACAAGTGGACGTTTGGAGGACTTTGAGGCCTATATTGGAAAAGAAAATTTCTTCACACAGAAAATGGACAGAAGCGTTCTGACAAACTCCTTTGGGATGTGTGCATTCATTGCACAGAGTTGAACCTTTCTTTTTATTGAGCAGTTTGAAACACTCTTTTTGTAGAATCTGCAAGTGGACATTTGGAACGCTTTGAAGCCTATGGTTTAAAAGGAAATATCTTCACCTAAAAACCACCCAGAAGCATTCTGACAAAGTTCTTGGTGATGTGTGCATTCATCTCACGGAGTTGAACCTTTCTTTTGATTGAGCAGACTTGAAACACTATTTTTGTAGAATCTGAAAGTGGATATTTGGAGCGCATTTAGGCCTAGGGTGGAAAAGGAAGTATCTTCAAATAATAACTAGACAGAAGCATTCTGACACACTTCTTTGTGATGTGTGCATTCATCTCACAGAGTTGAACCTTACTTTTCATTGAGCTGTTTTGAAACACTCTTTTTGTTGAATCTTCCAGTGGTCATTTGGAGTGCTTTGAGGCCTATTGTGGAAATGGAAATATCTTCACAAAAAAATTAGACAGAAGCATTCCGACAATCTTCTTGGTTATATGTGCATTCTTCTCACAAAGTTCAACCTTCCTTTTGATTGAGCAGCCCACAAACACTCTTTTTGTAGAATCTGCATGTGGAGTTTTGGAGCACTTTGAGGTCTGTGGTGGAAAATGAAATATCCTCACATAAAAACTAGGCAGAAGAATTCTGACAAACTTCTTTGTGATGTGTACATTCACCTCACAGAGTTGAACCTTAGTTTTCATTGAGCAGTTTTCAAACCCTCTTTTTGTAGAATCTACAAGTGGAGATTTGGAGTGCTTAGATACCTGTGTTGGAAAAGGAAATATATTTACATAAATACTAGACAGAAGCATTCTGACAAACTTCTTTGAAATGTGTGCTTTCATCTCACAGAGTTGGAGTTGAACCTTCCTTTTTATTGAGAAGTTTTGAAACATTTTTTTCATATAATCTGCAAGTAGACATTTGGAGCGCCTTGATGCCAATGGTGGAAAAGGAAATATCTTCATATAATAACTAGACAGAAGAGTAAACTATCGCAAGAACAAGAAACCAAACACCACGTATTCTCACTCACAGGTGAGAATTGAACAATGAGAACACATGGACACAGGAAGGGGAACATCACATTTCGGGGACTGTTGTGGGGTGGGGGGAGGGTGGAGGGATAGCATTGGGAGATATACCTAATGCTATATGACGAGTTTGGAGGTGTAGCGCACCAGCATGGCACATGTATACATATGTAACTTACCTGCACGTTGCGCACATGTACCATAGAGCCTAAAGTATTATAATAATAATAATAATAATATTAATAATAAAAGAAGAAGCATTCTGACAAACTTCTTTGTGATGGGTGCATTCATCTCACAGAGTGGAACATTTCTTTTGGTTGAGCAGCTTTGAATGACTTTTTGGAGAATCTTCAAGTGCACATTTGGAGCGCTTTGTGGCCTATGGTGAAAAAGCAAATATCTTCTCATAAAAACTAGACAGAAGCATTCTGAAAAACTTCTTAGTCATGTATACATTCATCTCAGAGAATTGTACCATACGTTTCATTGAGCAGTTTTGAAAAACTCTTTCTGTAGTATCAACAAGTGGCCGTTTGGAGCACTTTGAGGCCTATGGTGGAAAAGGAAATATCTTCACACAAAAACCAGACAGAAGCATTCTGACAAACATTTTGTGATGTGTGCATTCATCTCACAGGATTGGACATTTCTTTTGATTGAGCAGCTTTGAAACACTCCTTTGTAGGATTTGAAAGTGGACATTTGGAGTGCTTTTTGTCCTATGGTGGAAAAGGAATTATCTTCACATGAAAAATATACAGAAGCATTCTGACAAACTTCTTTGTGATGTGTGCATTCATCTCACTGAGTTGAACCTTACTTTTCATTGAGCAGTTTTGAAACTCTCTGTAGAATCTACAAGTGGACATTTGGAGCACTCTTAGGTCTATGGTGGAAAAGGAATTACCTTAACATAATAACGAGACAGAAGGATTCTGACAAACTCCTTTGTCGTGTGTGCATTCATCTCACAGAGTTGAACCCTACTTTTCATTGAGCAGCTTTGAAACACTCTTTTTGTAGAATCTGCGAGTGGACATTTGTGGCACTTTCAGACCTATGGTGGAAAAGTAAACATGTTCACATAAAAACCAGACAGAAGCATTGTGACAAACTTCTTTGTGATGTGTGCAATTATCTCACAGAATTGAACCTTACTTTTCATTGAGCAGTTTTGTAACACTCTTTATGTAGAATCTGCCAGTGGACATTTGGAGTGCTTTGAGTCCTTTTGTGTACATGGAAATATCTTCACATAAAAACAAGACAGAAGCATTCTGACAAACTTCTTCGTGAAGTGTGCATTCATCTCACAGAGTTGAAACTTTCTTTTGATTAAACAACTTTTAAACACTCTTTTGTAGAATCTGCAAGTGGACATTTCGAGCGCTTTGAGACCAATGGTGGAAAAGGAAATACCTTCACATAAAATCTAGACAGAAGCATTCTGACAAACTACTTTGGATGTGTGCATTCATCTCACAGAGTAGAACTTTAGTTTTCAATGAGCAGTTTTAAAAAACTCTTTTTGTAGAATCTGCAAGTGAACATTTGGAGCACCTTTAGTCCTATGGTGGGAAAGGAAATATCTTCAAATAAAAACTAGACAGAAGGACTCTCACAAACTTCTCTGTGACGGGTGCATTCATCTCACAGAGTTGAACATTTCTTTTGATTGAGCAGCTTTGAAACACGCTTTTTGTAGAATCTGCGAGAGGACATTTGGAGCGTTTTAAAGCCTATTGTGGAAAAGGGAATATCTTCATATAAAAACTAGTCAGAAGAATTCTGACAAACTTCTTCATGATTTGTGAATTCCTCTCACAGAGTTGAACCTTACTTTTCATTGAGCAGCCTTGAAGCACTTTCTTTGTAGAATCTGCAAGTGGACATTTGGAGCGCTTTGAGGCCTATGGTGGAAAAAGAAATATCTTCACATAAAATTAGAGGGAAGTATTCTAACACACTTCTTTGTGATGTGTGCATTCACCTCACAGAGTTGAATGATACTTTTCATTGTGCAGTTTTGAAACACTCCTTCTGTAGTATCTGCAAGTGTATATTTGGAGTACTTTGATGCCAATGGTGGAAAAGGAAATGTTTTCACATTAAAAATATACTGAAGCATGCTCACAAACATCTTTGTGACTTGTGCATTCATCTCACAGAGTTGAACCTTTCCTTTGCTTGAGCAGCTCTGAAACAGCGTTTTTGTAGAATCTGCAAGTGGACATTTGGAGTGCTTTGAGGCCTATGGTGGAAAAGGTAATATCTTCACATAAATCTAGATTGAAGAATTCCGTCAAACTTCTTTGTGATGTGTGCATTCATCTCACAGAGTTGAACCTTAGTTTTCATTGAGCAGTTTTGAAACACTCTTTTTGTAGAATCTGCAAGTGGACATTTGGAGCTCTTGGAGGCCTGTAGTGGAAAAGGAGATATCTTCACATTAAAACCAGACAAATCATTCTCACAAACTTCTTTGTATTCTGTGCATTCATCTCACAGAGTTGAACCCTGGTTGTCATTGAGCAGTTTTGAAATCCTCTTTTTATAGAATCTGCAGGTAGACATTTGGAGCGCCTTGAGGCCTGTGGTGTATAACGAAACATCTTCATATAATAACTAGACAAAAGCATTCTGAGAAACTTCTTTGTGATGGGTGCACTCATCTCACGTAGTTGAACCTTTCTTTTAGTGGAGAAGCTTTGAAACACTCTTTTTGTAGAATCTGCAAGTGGACACTTGGAGCGCTTTGAGGCCCATGGTGGGATAAAAAATATCTTCACATAAAAACCAGCCAGAAGCATTCTGACGAACTTCTTGGTGATGTGTGCATTCGTCTCACAGGGTTGAACCTTTCTTTTGATTGAGCAGCCTTGAAAAACTCTTTTTGTAGAATCTGCAAGTGGACATTTGGTGCACATTTGAGCCTATGGTGGAAAAGGAACTATCTTCACATAATAATTAGACAGAAGCCTATGGGGGAAAAGGGAATATCTTCACTTAAAAAGTATACGGAAACATTCCATCAAACTCCTTTGTAATGTGTGCATTCATCTCACCGAGTAGAACCTTCCTTTCATTGAAGAGTTTTGAAACCCTATTTTTGTAGAATCTACAAGTGGACGTTTGGAGGACTTTGAGGCCTATATTGGAAAAGAAAATTTCTTCACACAGAAAATGGACAGAAGCGTTCTGACAAACTCCTTTGGGATGTGTGCATTCATTGCACAGAGTTGAACCTTTCTTTTTATTGAGCAGTTTGAAACACTCTTTTTGTAGAATCTGCAAGTGGACATTTGGAACGCTTTGAAGCCTATGGTTTAAAAGGAAATATCTTCACCTAAAAACCACCCAGAAGCATTCTGACAAAGTTCTTGGTGATGTGTGCATTCATCTCACGGAGTTGAACCTTTCTTTTGATTGAGCAGACTTGAAACACTATTTTTGTAGAATCTGAAAGTGGATATTTGGAGCGCATTTAGGCCTAGGGTGGAAAAGGAAGTATCTTCAAATAATAACTAGACAGAAGCATTCTGACACACTTCTTTGTGATGTGTGCATTCATCTCACAGAGTTGAACCTTACTTTTCATTGAGCTGTTTTGAAACACTCTTTTTGTTGAATCTTCCAGTGGTCATTTGGAGTGCTTTGAGGCCTATTGTGGAAATGGAAATATCTTCACAAAAAAATTAGACAGAAGCATTCCGACAATCTTCTTGGTTATATGTGCATTCTTCTCACAAAGTTCAACCTTCCTTTTGATTGAGCAGCCCACAAACACTCTTTTTGTAGAATCTGCATGTGGAGTTTTGGAGCACTTTGAGGTCTGTGGTGGAAAATGAAATATCCTCACATAAAAACTAGGCAGAAGAATTCTGACAAACTTCTTTGTGATGTGTACATTCACCTCACAGAGTTGAACCTTAGTTTTCATTGAGCAGTTTTCAAACCCTCTTTTTGTAGAATCTACAAGTGGAGATTTGGAGTTCTTAGATACCTGTGTTGGAAAAGGAAATATATTTACATAAATACTAGACAGAAGCATTCTGACAAACTTCTTTGAAATGTGTGCTTTCATCTCACAGAGTTGGAGTTGAACCTTCCTTTTTATTGAGAAGTTTTGAAACATTTTTTTCATATAATCTGCAAGTAGACATTTGGAGCGCCTTGATGCCAATGGTGGAAAAGGAAATATCTTCATATAATAACTAGACAGAAGAGTAAACTATCGCAAGAACAAGAAACCAAACACCACGTATTCTCACTCACAGGTGAGAATTGAACAATGAGAACACATGGACACAGGAAGGGGAACATCACATTTCGGGGACTGTTGTGGGGTGGGGGGAGGGTGGAGGGATAGCATTGGGAGATATACCTAATGCTATATGACGAGTTTGGAGGTGTAGCGCACCAGCATGGCACATGTATACATATGTAACTTACCTGCACGTTGCGCACATGTACCATAGAGCCTAAAGTATTATAATAATAATAATAATAATATTAATAATAAAAGAAGAAGCATTCTGACAAACTTCTTTGTGATGGGTGCATTCATCTCACAGAGTGGAACATTTCTTTTGGTTGAGCAGCTTTGAATGACTTTTTGGAGAATCTTCAAGTGCACATTTGGAGCGCTTTGTGGCCTATGGTGAAAAAGCAAATATCTTCTCATAAAAACTAGACAGAAGCATTCTGAAAAACTTCTTAGTCATGTATACATTCATCTCAGAGAATTGTACCATACGTTTCATTGAGCAGTTTTGAAAAACTCTTTCTGTAGTATCAACAAGTGGCCGTTTGGAGCACTTTGAGGCCTATGGTGGAAAAGGAAATATCTTCACACAAAAACCAGACAGAAGCATTCTGACAAACATTTTGTGATGTGTGCATTCATCTCACAGGATTGGACATTTCTTTTGATTGAGCAGCTTTGAAACACTCCTTTGTAGGATTTGAAAGTGGACATTTGGAGTGCTTTTTGTCCTATGGTGGAAAAGGAATTATCTTCACATGAAAAATATACAGAAGCATTCTGACAAACTTCTTTGTGATGTGTGCATTCATCTCACTGAGTTGAACCTTACTTTTCATTGAGCAGTTTTGAAACTCTCTGTAGAATCTACAAGTGGACATTTGGAGCACTCTTAGGTCTATGGTGGAAAAGGAATTACCTTAACATAATAACGAGACAGAAGGATTCTGACAAACTCCTTTGTCGTGTGTGCATTCATCTCACAGAGTTGAACCCTACTTTTCATTGAGCAGCTTTGAAACACTCTTTTTGTAGAATCTGCGAGTGGACATTTGTGGCACTTTCAGACCTATGGTGGAAAAGTAAACATGTTCACATAAAAACCAGACAGAAGCATTGTGACAAACTTCTTTGTGATGTGTGCAATTATCTCACAGAATTGAACCTTACTTTTCATTGAGCAGTTTTGTAACACTCTTTATGTAGAATCTGCCAGTGGACATTTGGAGTGCTTTGAGTCCTTTTGTGTACATGGAAATATCTTCACATAAAAACAAGACAGAAGCATTCTGACAAACTTCTTGGTGAAGTGTGCATTCATCTCACAGAGTTGAAACTTTCTTTTGATTAAACAACTTTTAAACACTCTTTTGTAGAATCTGCAAGTGGACATTTCGAGCGCTTTGAGACCAATGGTGGAAAAGGAAATACCTTCACATAAAATCTAGACAGAAGCATTCTGACAAACTACTTTGGATGTGTGCATTCATCTCACAGAGTAGAACTTTAGTTTTCAATGAGCAGTTTTAAAAAACTCTTTTTGTAGAATCTGCAAGTGAACATTTGGAGCACCTTTAGTCCTATGGTGGGAAAGGAAATATCTTCAAATAAAAACTAGACAGAAGGACTCTCACAAACTTCTCTGTGACGGGTGCATTCATCTCACAGAGTTGAACATTTCTTTTGATTGAGCAGCTTTGAAACACGCTTTTTGTAGAATCTGCGAGAGGACATTTGGAGCGTTTTAAAGCCTATTGTGGAAAAGGGAATATCTTCATATAAAAACTAGTCAGAAGAATTCTGACAAACTTCTTCATGATTTGTGAATTCCTCTCACAGAGTTGAACCTTACTTTTCATTGAGCAGCCTTGAAGCACTTTCTTTGTAGAATCTGCAAGTGGACATTTGGAGCGCTTTGAGGCCTATGGTGGAAAAAGAAATATCTTCACATAAAATTAGAGGGAAGTATTCTAACACACTTCTTTGTGATGTGTGCATTCACCTCACAGAGTTGAATGATACTTTTCATTGTGCAGTTTTGAAACACTCCTTCTGTAGTATCTGCAAGTGTATATTTGGAGCACTTTGATGCCAATGGTGGAAAAGGAAATGTTTTCACATTAAAAATATACTGAAGCATGCTCACAAACATCTTTGTGACTTGTGCATTCATCTCACAGAGTTGAACCTTTCCTTTGCTTGAGCAGCTCTGAAACAGCGTTTTTGTAGAATCTGCAAGTGGACATTTGGAGTGCTTTGAGGCCTATGGTGGAAAAGGTAATATCTTCACATAAATCTAGATTGAAGAATTCCGTCAAACTTCTTTGTGATGTGTGCATTCATCTCACAGAGTTGAACCTTAGTTTTCATTGAGCAGTTTTGAAACACTCTTTTTGTAGAATCTGCAAGTGGACATTTGGAGCTCTTGGAGGCCTGTAGTGGAAAAGGAGATATCTTCACATTAAAACCAGACAAATCATTCTCACAAACTTCTTTGTATTCTGTGCATTCATCTCACAGAGTTGAACCCTGGTTGTCATTGAGCAGTTTTGAAATCCTCTTTTTATAGAATCTGCAGGTAGACATTTGGAGCGCCTTGAGGCCTGTGGTGTATAAAGAAACATCTTCATATAATAACTAGACAAAAGCATTCTGAGAAACTTCTTTGTGATGGGTGCACTCATCTCACGTAGTTGAACCTTTCTTTTAGTGGAGAAGCTTTGAAACACTCTTTTTGTAGAATCTGCAAGTGGACACTTGGAGCGCTTTGAGGCCCATGGTGGGATAAAAAATATCTTCACATAAAAACCAGCCAGAAGCATTCTGACGAACTTCTTTGTGATGTGTGCATTCGTCTCACAGGGTTGAACCTTTCTTTTGATTGAGCAGCCTTGAAAAACTCTTTTTGTAGAATCTGCAAGTGGACATTTGGTGCACATTTGAGCCTATGGTGGAAAAGGAACTATCTTCACATAATAATTAGACAGAAGCCTATGGGGGAAAAGGGAATATCTTCACTTAAAAAGTATACGGAAACATTCCATCAAACTCCTTTGTAATGTGTGCATTCATCTCACCGAGTAGAACCTTCCTTTCATTGAAGAGTTTTGAAACCCTATTTTTGTAGAATCTACAAGTGGACGTTTGGAGGACTTTGAGGCCTATATTGGAAAAGAAAATTTCTTCACACAAAAAATGGACAGAAGCGTTCTGACAAACTCCTTTGGGATGTGTGCATTCATTGCACAGAGTTGAACCTTTCTTTTTATTGAGCAGTTTGAAACACTCTTTTTGTAGAATCTGCAAGGGGACATTTGGAACGCTTTGAAGCCTATGGTTTAAAAGGAAATATCTTCACCTAAAAACCACCCAGAAGCATTCTGACAAAGTTCTTGGTGATGTGTGCATTCATCTCACGGAGTTGAACCTTTCTTTTGATTGAGCAGACTTGAAACACTATTTTTGTAGAATCTGAAAGTGGATATTTGGAGCGCATTTAGGCCTAGGGTGGAAAAGGAAGTATCTTCAAATAATAACTAGACAGAAGCATTCTGACACACTTCTTTGTGATGTGTGCATTCATCTCACAGAGTTGAACCTTACTTTTCATTGAGCTGTTTTGAAACACTCTTTTTGTTGAATCTTCCAGTGGTCATTTGGAGTGCTTTGAGGCCTATTGTGGAAATGGAAATATCTTCACAAAAAAATTAGACAGAAGCATTCCGACAATCTTCTTGGTTATATGTGCATTCTTCTCACAAAGTTCAACCTTCCTTTTGATTGAGCAGCCCACAAACACTCTTTTTGTAGAATCTGCATGTGGAGTTTTGGAGCACTTTGAGGTCTGTGGTGGAAAATGAAATATCCTCACATAAAAACTAGGCAGAAGAATTCTGACAAACTTCTTTGTGATGTGTACATTCACCTCACAGAGTTGAACCTTAGTTTTCATTGAGCAGTTTTCAAACCCTCTTTTTGTAGAATCTACAAGTGGAGATTTGGAGTGCTTTGATACCTGTGTTGGAAAAGGAAATATATTTACATAAATACTAGACAGAAGCATTCTGACAAACTTCTTTGAAATGTGTGCTTTCATCTCACAGAGTTGGAGTTGAACCTTCCTTTTTATTGAGAAGTTTTGAAACATTTTTTTCATATAATCTGCAAGTAGACATTTGGAGCGCCTTGATGCCAATGGTGGAAAAGGAAATATCTTCATATAATAACTAGACAGAAGAGTAAACTATCGCAAGAACAAGAAACCAAACACCACGTATTCTCACTCACAGGTGAGAATTGAACAATGAGAACACATGGACACAGGAAGGGGAACATCACATTTCGGGGACTGTTGTGGGGTGGGGGGAGGGTGGAGGGATAGCATTGGGAGATATACCTAATGCTAGATGACGAGTTTGGAGGTGTAGCGCACCAGCATGGCACATGTATACATATGTAACTTACCTGCACGTTGCGCACATGTACCATAGAGCCTAAAGTATTATAATAATAATAATAATAATATTAATAATAAAAGAAGAAGCATTCTGACAAACTTCTTTGTGATGGGTGCATTCATCTCACAGAGTGGAACATTTCTTTTGGTTGAGCAGCTTTGAATGACTTTTTGGAGAATCTTCAAGTGCACATTTGGAGCGCTTTGTGGCCTATGGTGAAAAAGCAAATATCTTCTCATAAAAACTAGACAGAAGCATTCTGAAAAACTTCTTAGTCATGTATACATTCATCTCAGAGAATTGTACCATACGTTTCATTGAGCAGTTTTGAAAAACTCTTTCTGTAGTATCAACAAGTGGCCGTTTGGAGCACTTTGAGGCCTATGGTGGAAAAGGAAATATCTTCACACAAAAACCAGACAGAAGCATTCTGACAAACATTTTGTGATGTGTGCATTCATCTCACAGGATTGGACATTTCTTTTGATTGAGCAGCTTTGAAACACTCCTTTGTAGGATTTGAAAGTGGACATTTGGAGTGCTTTTTGTCCTATGGTGGAAAAGGAATTATCTTCACATGAAAAATATACAGAAGCATTCTGACAAACTTCTTTGTGATGTGTGCATTCATCTCACTGAGTTGAACCTTACTTTTCATTGAGCAGTTTTGAAACTCTCTGTAGAATCTACAAGTGGACATTTGGAGCACTCTTAGGTCTATGGTGGAAAAGGAATTACCTTAACATAATAACGAGACAGAAGGATTCTGACAAACTCCTTTGTCGTGTGTGCATTCATCTCACAGAGTTGAACCCTACTTTTCATTGAGCAGCTTTGAAACACTCTTTTTGTAGAATCTGCGAGTGGACATTTGTGGCACTTTCAGACCTATGGTGGAAAAGTAAACATGTTCACATAAAAACCAGACAGAAGCATTGTGACAAACTTCTTTGTGATGTGTGCAATTATCTCACAGAATTGAACCTTACTTTTCATTGAGCAGTTTTGTAACACTCTTTATGTAGAATCTGCCAGTGGACATTTGGAGTGCTTTGAGTCCTTTTGTGTACATGGAAATATCTTCACATAAAAACAAGACAGAAGCATTCTGACAAACTTCTTGGTGAAGTGTGCATTCATCTCACAGAGTTGAAACTTTCTTTTGATTAAACAACTTTTAAACACTCTTTTGTAGAATCTGCAAGTGGACATTTCGAGCGCTTTGAGACCAATGGTGGAAAAGGAAATACCTTCACATAAAATCTAGACAGAAGCATTCTGACAAACTACTTTGGATGTGTGCATTCATCTCACAGAGTAGAACTTTAGTTTTCAATGAGCAGTTTTAAAAAACTCTTTTTGTAGAATCTGCAAGTGAACATTTGGAGCACCTTTAGTCCTATGGTGGGAAAGGAAATATCTTCAAATAAAAACTAGACAGAAGGACTCTCACAAACTTCTCTGTGACGGGTGCATTCATCTCACAGAGTTGAACATTTCTTTTGATTGAGCAGCTTTGAAACACGCTTTTTGTAGAATCTGCGAGAGGACATTTGGAGCGTTTTAAAGCCTATTGTGGAAAAGGGAATATCTTCATATAAAAACTAGTCAGAAGAATTCTGACAAACTTCTTCATGATTTGTGAATTCCTCTCACAGAGTTGAACCTTACTTTTCATTGAGCAGCCTTGAAGCACTTTCTTTGTAGAATCTGCAAGTGGACATTTGGAGCGCTTTGAGGCCTATGGTGGAAAAAGAAATATCTTCACATAAAATTAGAGGGAAGTATTCTAACACACTTCTTTGTGATGTGTGCATTCACCTCACAGAGTTGAATGATACTTTTCATTGTGCAGTTTTGAAACACTCCTTTTGTAGTATCTGCAAGTGTACATTTGGAGCACTTTGATGCCAATGGTGGAAAAGGAAATATTTTCACATTAGAAATATACTGAAGCATGCTCACAAACTTCTTTGTGACCTGTGCATTCATCTCACAGAGTTGAACCTTTCCTTTGCTTGAGCAGCTCTGAAACACCGTTTTTGTAGAATCTGCAAGTGGACATTTGGAGTGCTTTGAGGCCTATGGTGGAAAAGGTAATATCTTCACATATATCTGGATTGAAGAATTCCGTCAAACTTCTTTGTGATGTGTGCATTCATCTCACTGTGTTGAACCTTTGTTTTCCTTGAGCAGTTTTGAAACACTCTTTTTGTAGAATCTGCAAGTGGACATTTGGAGCTCTTGGAGGCCTGTAGTGGAAAAGGAGATATCTTCACATTAAAACCAGACAAATCATTCTCACAAACTTCTTTGTATTCTGTGCATTCATCTCACAGAGTTGAACCTTGGTTGTCATTGAGCAGTTTTGAAATCCTCTTTTTATAGAATCTGCAGGTAGACATTTGGAGCGCCTTGAGGCCTGTGGTGTATAACGAAACATCTTCATATAATAACTAGACAAAAGCATTCTGAGAAACTTCTTTGTGATGGGTGCACTCATCTCACGTAGTTGAACCTTTCTTTTGGTGGAGAAGCTTTGAAACACTCTTTTTGTAGAATCTGCAAGTGGACACTTGGAGCGCTTTGAGGCCCATGGTGGGAAAAAAAATATCTTCACATAAAAACCAGCCAGAAGCATTCTGACGAACTTCTTTGTGATGTGTGCATTCGTCTCACAGGGTTGAACCTTTCTTTTGATTGAGCAGCCTTGAAAAACTCTTTTTGTAGAATCTGCAAGAGGACATTTGGTGCACATTTGAGCCTATGGTGGAAAAGGAACTATCTTCACATAATAATTAGACAGAAGCCTATGGGGGAAAAGGGAATATCTTCACTTAAAAAGTATACGGAAACAATCCATCAAACTCCTTTGTAATGTGTGCATTCATCTCACCGAGTAGAACCTTCCTTTCATTGAAGAGTTTTGAAACCCTATTTTTGTAGAATCTACAAGTGGACGTTTGGAGGACTTTGAGGCCTATATTGGAAAAGAAAATTTCTTCACACAAAAAATGGACAGAAGCGTTCTGACAAACACCTTTGGGATGTGTGCATTCATTGCACAGAGTTGAACCTTTCTTTTTATTGAGCAGTTTGAAACACTCTTTTTGTAGAATCTGCAAGGGGACATTTGGAACGCTTTGAAGCCTATGGTTTAAAAGGAAATATCTTCACCTAAAAACCACCCAGAAGCATTCTGACAAAGTTCTTGGTGATGTGTGCATTCATCTCACGGAGTTGAACCTTTCTTTTGATTGAGCAGACTTGAAACACTATTTTTGTAGAATCTGAAAGTGGATATTTGGAGCGCATTTAGGCCTAGGGTGGAAAAGGAAGTATCTTCAAATAATAACTAGACAGAAGCATTCCGACACACTTCTTTGTGATGTGTGCATTCATCTCACAGAGTTGAACCTTACTTTTCATTGAGCTGTTTTGAAAAACTCTTTTTGTTGAATCTTCCAGTGGTCATTTGGAGTGCTTTGAGGCCTATTGTGGAAATGGAAATATCTTCACAAAAAAATTAGACAGAAGCATTCCGACAATCTTCTTTGTTATATGTGCATTCTTCTCACAAAGTTCAACCTTCCTTTTGATTGAGCAGCCCACAAACACTCTTTTTGTAGAATCTGCATGTGGAGATTTGGAGCACTTTGAGGTCTGTGGTGGAAAATGAAATATCCTCACATAAAAACTAGGCAGAAGAATTCTGACAAACTTCTTTGTGATGTGTACATTCACCTCACAGAGTTGAACCTTAGTTTTCATTGAGCAGTTTTCAAACCCTCTTTTTGTAGAATCTACAAGTGGAGATTTGGAGTGCTTTGATACCTGTGTTGGAAAAGGAAATATATTTACATAAATACTAGACAGAAGCATTCTGACAAACTTCTTTGAAATGTGTGCTTTCATCTCACAGAGTTGGAGTTGAACCTTCCTTTTTATTGAGAAGTTTTGAAACATTTTTTTCATATAATCTGCAAGTAGACATTTGGAGCGCCTTGATGCCAATGGTGGAAAAGGAAATATCTTCATATAATAACTAGACAGAAGAGTAAACTATCGCAAGAACAAGAAACCAAACACCACGTATTCTCACTCACAGGTGAGAATTGAACAATGAGAACACATGGACACAGGAAGTGGAACATCACATTTCGGGGACTGTTGTGGGGTGGGGGGAGGGTGGAGGGATAGCATTGGGAGATATACCTAATGCTAGATGACGAGTTGGGAGGTGTAGCGCACCAGCATGGCACATGTATACATATGTAACTTACCTGCACGTTGCGCACACGTACCATAGAGCCTAAATAATAATAATAATAATAATAATAATAATAATAATATTAATAATAAAAGAAGAAGCATTCTGAGAAACTTCTTTGTGATGGGTGCATTCATCTCACAGAGTGGAACATTTCTTTTGGTTGAGCAGCTTTGAATGACTTTTTGGAGAATCTTCAAGTGCACATTTGCAGCGCTTTGTGGCCTATGGTGAAAAAGCAAATATCTTCTCATAAAAACTAGACAGAAGCATTCTGAAAAACTTCTTAGTCATGTATACATTCATCTCAGAGAATTGTACCTTACGTTTCATTGAGCAGTTTTGAAAAACTCTTTCTGTAGTATCTACAAGTGGCCGTTTGGAGCACTTTGAGGCCTATGGTGGAAAAGGAAATATCTTCACATAAAAACCAGACAGAAGCATTCTGACAAACATTATGTGATGTGTGCATTCATCTCACAGGGTTGGACATTTCTTTTGATTGAGCAGCTTTGAAACACTCTTTTTGTAGTATTTGAAAGTGGATATTTGGAGTGCTTTGTGTCCTATGGTGGAAAAGGAATTATCTTCACATGAAAAATATACAGAAGCATTCTGACAAACTTCTTTGTGATGTGTGCATTCATCTCACAGAGTTGAACCTTAGTTTTCATTGAGCAGTTTTGAAACTCTCTGTAGAATCTACAAGTGGACATTTGGTGCACTCTTAGGTCTATGGTGGAAAAGGAATTACCTTAACATAATAACGAGACAGAAGGATTCTGACAAACTCCTTTGTCGTGTGTGCATTCATCTCACAGAGTTGAACCTTACTTTTCATTGAGCAGCTTTGAAACACTCTTTTTGTAGAATCTGCGAGTGGACATTTGTGGCACTTTGAGACCTATGGTGGAAAAGTAAACATGTTCACATAAAAACCAGACAGAAGCATTGTGACAAACTTCTTTGTGATGTGTGCAATTATCTCACAGAATTGAACCTTACTTTTCATTGAGCAGTTTTGTAACACTCTTTATGTAGAATCTGCCAGTGGACATTTGGAGTGCTTTGAGTCCTATTGTGTACATGGAAATATCTTCACATAAAAACTAGACAGAAGCATTCTGACAAACTTCTTGCTGAAGTGTGCATTCATCTCACAGAGTTGAAACTTTCTTTTGATTAAGCAACTTTTAAACACTCTTTTGTAGAATCTGCAAGTGGACATTTCGAGCGCTTTGAGACCAATGGTGGAAAAGGAAATACCTTCACATAAAATCTAGACAGAAGCATTCTGACAAACTACTTTGGATGTGTGCATTCATCTCACAGAGTAGAACTTTAGTTTTCAATGAGCAGTTTTAAAAAACTCTTTTTGTAGAATCTGCAAGTGAACATTTGGAGCACCTTTAGTCCTATGGTGGGAAAGGAAATATCTTCAAATAAAAACTAGACAGAAGGACTCTCACAAACTTCTCTGTGACGGGTGCATTCATCTCACAGAGTTGAACATTTCTTTTGATTGAGCAGCTTTGAAACACGCCTTTGTAGAATCTGCGAGAGGACATTTGGAGCGTTTTAAAGCCTATTGTGGAAAAGGGAATATCTTCATATAAAAACTAGTCAGAAGAATTCTGACAAACTTCTTCATGATTTGTGAATTCCTCTCACAGAGTTGAACCTTACTTTTCATTGAGCAGCCTTGAAGCACTTTCTTTGTAGAATCTGCAAGTGGACATTTGGAGTGCTTTGAGGCCTATGGTGGAAAAAGAAATATCTTCCCATAAAATTAGAGGGAAGTATTCTAACATACTTCTTTGTGATGTGTGCATTCACCTCACAGAGTTGAATGATACTTTTCATTGTAAAGTTTTGAAACACTCCTTTTGTAGTATCTGCAAGTGTACATTTGGAGCACTTTGATGCCAATGGTGGAAAAGGAAATATTTTCACATTAAAAATATACTGAAGCATTCTCACAAACATCTTTGTGGCTTGTGCATTCACCTCACAGAGTTGAACCTTTCCTTTGCTTGAGCAGCTCTGAAACACCGTTTTTGTAGAATCTGCAAGTGGACATTTGGAGTGCTTTGAGGCCTATGGTGAAAAAGGTAATATCTTCACATAAATCTAGATTGAAGAATTCCGTCAAACTTCTTTGTGATGTGTGCATTCATCTCACAGAGTTGAACCTTAGCTTTCCTTGAGCAGTTTTGAAACA
This sequence comes from Pongo abelii, assembly GCF_028885655.2. NCBI lineage: Eukaryota > Metazoa > Chordata > Mammalia > Primates > Hominidae > Pongo > Pongo abelii. The sequence goes on along the minus strand of NC_072000.2, from coordinate 10,482,632 downwards.
CTCTTTTTGTAGAATCTGCAAGTGGACATTTGGAGCTCTTGGAGGCCTGTAGTGGAAAAGGAGATATCTTCACATTAAAACCAGACAAATCATTCTCACAAACTTGTTTCTATTCTGTGCTTTCATCTCACAGAGTTGAACCTTGGTTTTCATTGAGCAGTTTTGAAATCCTCTTTTTGTAGAATCTGCAGGTAGACATTTGGAGCGCCTTGAGGTCTGTGGTGTATAACGAAACATCTTCATATAATAACTAGACAAAAGCATTCTGAGAAACTTCTTTGTGATGGGTGCACTCATCTCACGTAGTTGAACCTTTCTTTTGGTGGAGAAGCTTTGAAACACTCTTTTTGTAGAATCTGCAAGTGGACCCTTGGAGCGCTTTGAGGCCCATGGTGGGATAAAAAATATCTTTACATAAAAACCAGCCAGAAGCATTATGACGAACTTCTTTGTGATGTGTGCATTCGTCTCACAGGGTTGAACCTTTCTTTTGATTGAGCAGCTTTGAAAGACTCTTTTTGTAGAATCTGCAAGTGGACATTTGGTGCACATTTGAGCCTACGGTGGAAAAGGAACTATCTTCACATAATAATTAGACAGAAGCCTATGGGGGAAAAGGGAATATCTTCACTTAAAAAGTATACGGAAACATTCCATCAAACTCCTTTGTAATGTGTGCATTCATCTCACCGAGTAGAACCTTCCTTTCATTGAACAGTTTTGAAACCCTATTTTTGTAGAATCTACAAGTGGACGTTTGGAGGACTTTGAGGCCTATATTGGAAAAGAAAATTTCTTCACACAAAAAATAGACAGAAGCGTTCTGACAAACTCCTTTGGGATGTGTGCATTCATTGCAAAGAGTTGAACCTTTCTTTTTATTGAGCAGTTTGAAACACTCTTTTTGTAGAATCTGCAAGTGGACATTTGGAACGCTTTGAAGCCTATGGTTTAAAAGGAAATATCTTCACCTAAAAACCACCCAGAAGCATTCTGACAAAGTCCTTTGTGATGTGTGCATTCATCTCACGGAGTTGAACCTTTCTTTTGATTCAGCAGACTTGAAACACTATTTTTGTAGAATCTGAAAGTGGATATTTGGAGCGCATTTAGGCCTAGGGTGGAAAAGGAAGTATCTTGAAATAATAACTAGACAGAAGCATTCTGACACACTTCTTTGTGATGTGTGCATTCATCTCACAGAGTTGAACCCTACTTTTCATTGAGCTGTTTTGAAACACTCTTTTTGTTGAATCTTCCAGTGGTCATTTGGAGTGCTTTGAGGCCTATTGTGGAAATGGAAATATCTTCACAAAAAAATTAGACAGAAGCATTCCGACAATCTTCTTGGTTATATGTGCATTCTTCTCACAAAGTTCAAACTTCCTTTTGATTGAGCAGCCCACAAACACTCTTTTTGTAGAATCTGCATGTGGAGTTTTGGAGCACTTTGAGGTCTGTGGTGGAAAATGAAATATCCTCACATAAAAACTAGGCAGAAGAATTCTGACAAACTTCTTTGTGATGTGTACATTCACCTCACAGAGTTGAACCTTAGTTTTCATTGAGCAGTTTCAAACCCTCTTTTTGTAGAATCTACAAGTGGAGATTTGGAGTGCTTTGATACCTGTGTTGGAAAAGGAAATATATTTACATAAATAATAGACAGAAGCATTCTGACAAACTTCTTTGAAATGTGTGCTTTCATCTCACAGAGTTGGAGTTGAACCTTCCTTTTTATTGAGAAGTTTTGAAACATTTTTTTCATATAATCTGCAAGTAGACATTTGGAGCGCCTTGATGCCAATGGTGGAAAAGGAAATATCTTCATATAATAACTAGACAGAAGAGTAAACCATCGCAAGAACAAAAAACCAAACACCACGTATTCTCACTCACAGGTGAGAATTGAAAAATGAGAACACATGGACACAGGAAGGGGAACATCACATTTCGGGGACTGTTGTGGGGTGGGGGGAGGGTGGAGGGATAGCATTGCGAGATATACCTAATGCTAGATGACGAGTTGGGAGGTGTAGCGCACCAGCATGGCACATGTATACATATGTAACTTACCTGCACGTTGCGCACATGTACCATAGAGCCTAAAGTATTATAATAATAATAATAATAATAATAATATTAATAATAAAAGAAGAAGCATTCTGAGAAACTTCTTTGTGATGGGTGCATTCATCTCACAGAGTGGAACATTTCTTTTGGTTGAGCAGCTTTGAATGACTTTTTGGAGAATCTTCAAGTGCACATTTGGAGCGCTTTGTGGCCTATGGTGAAAAAGCAAATATCTTCTCATAAAAACTAGACAGAAGCATTCTGAAAAACTTCTTAGTCATGTATACATTCATCTCAGAGAATTGTACCTTACGTTTCATTGAGCAGTTTTGAAAAACTCTTTCTGTAGTATCTACAAGTGGCCGTTTGGAGCACTTTGAGGCCTATGGTGGAAAATGAAATATCTTCACATAAAAACCAGACAGAAGCATTCTGACAAACATTATGTGATGTGTGCATTCATCTCACAGGGTTGGACATTTCTTTTGATTGAGCAGCTTTGAAACACTCTTTTTGTAGGATTTGAAAGTGGATATTTGGAGTGCTTTGTGTCCTATGGTGGAAAAGGTATTATCTTCACATGAAAAATATACAGAAGCATTCTGACAAACTTCTTTGTGATGTGTGCATTCATCTCACAGAGTTGAACCTTAGTTTTCATTGAGCAGTTTTTAAACTCTCTGTAGAATCTACAAGTGGACATTTGGTGCACTCTTAGGTCTATGGTGGAAAAGGAATTACCTTAACATAATAACGAGACAGAAGGATTCTGACAAACTCCTTTGTCGTGTGTGCATTCATCTCACAGAGTTGAACCTTACTTTTCATTGAGCAGCTTTGAAACACTCTTTTTGTAGAATCTGCGAGTGGACATTTGTGGCACTTTGAGACCTATGGTGGAAAAGTAAACATGTTCACATAAAAACCAGACAGAAGCATTGTGACAAACTTCTTTGTGATGTGTGCAATTATCTCACAGAATTGAACCTTACTTTTCATTGAGCAGTTTTGTAACACTCTTTATGTAGAATCTGCCAGTGGACATTTGGAGTGCTTTGAGTCCTATTGTGTACATGGAAATATCTTCACATAAAAACTAGACAGAAGCATTCTGACAAACTTCTTGGTGAAGTGTGCATTCATCTCACAGAGTTGAAACTTTCTTTTGATTAAGCAACTTTTAAACACTCTTTTGTAGAATCTGCAAGTGGACATTTCGAGCGCTTTGAGACCAATGGTGGAAAAGGAAATACCTTCACATAAAATCTAGACAGAAGCATTCTTACAAACTACTTTGGATGTGTGCATTCATCTCACAGAGTAGAACTTTAGTTTTCAATGAGCAGTTTTAAAAAACTCTTTTTGTAGAATCTGCAAGTGAACATTTGGAGCACCTTTAGTCCTATGGTGGGAAAGGAAATATCTTCAAATAAAAACTAGACAGAAGGACTCTCACAAACTTCTCTGTGACGGGTGCATTCATCTCACAGAGTTGAACATTTCTTTTGATTGAGCAGCTTTGAAACACGCCTTTGTAGAATCTGCGAGAGGACATTTGGAGCGTTTTAAAGCCTATTGTGGAAAAGGGAATATCTTCATATAAAAACTAGTCAGAAGAATTCTGACAAACTTCTTCATGATTTGTGAATTCCTCTCACAGAGTTGAACCTTACTTTTCATTGAGCAGCCTTGAAGCACTTTCTTTGTAGAATCTGCAAGTGGACATTTGGAGTGCTTTGAGGCCTATGGTGGAAAAAGAAATATCTTCCCATAAAATTAGAGGGAAGTATTCTAACATACTTCTTTGTGATGTGTGCATTCACCTCACAGAGTTGAATGATACTTTTCATTGTAAAGTTTTGAAACACTCCTTTTGTAGTATCTGCAAGTGTACATTTGGAGCACTTTGATGCCAATGGTGGAAAAGGAAATATTTTCACATTAAAAATATACTGAAGCATTCTCACAAACATCTTTGTGGCTTGTGCATTCACCTCACAGAGTTGAACCTTTCCTTTGCTTGAGCAGCTCTGAAACACCGTTTTTGTAGAATCTGCAAGTGGACATTTGGAGTGCTTTGAGGCCTATGGTGAAAAAGGTAATATCTTCACATAAATCTAGATTGAAGAATTCCGTCAAACTTCTTTGTGATGTGTGCATTCATCTCACAGAGTTGAACCTTAGCTTTCCTTGAGCAGTTTTGAAACACTCTTTTTGTAGAATCTGCAAGTGGACATTTGGAGCTCTTGGAGGCCTGTAGTGGAAAAGGAGATATCTTCACATTAAAACCAGACAAATCATTCTCACAAACTTGTTTCTATTCTGTGCTTTCATCTCACAGAGTTGAACCTTGGTTTTCATTGAGCAGTTTTGAAATCCTCTTTTTGTAGAATCTGCAGGTAGACATTTGGAGCGCCTTGAGGTCTGTGGTGTATAACGAAACATCTTCATATAATAACTAGACAAAAGCATTCTGAGAAACTTCTTTGTGATGGGTGCACTCATCTCACGTAGTTGAACCTTTCTTTTGGTGGAGAAGCTTTGAAACACTCTTTTTGTAGAATCTGCAAGTGGACCCTTGGAGCGCTTTGAGGCCCATGGTGGGATAAAAAATATCTTTACATAAAAACCAGCCAGAAGCATTATGACGAACTTCTTTGTGATGTGTGCATTCATCTCACAGGGTTGAACCTTTCTTTTGATTGAGCAGCTTTGAAAGACTCTTTTTGTAGAATCTGCAAGTGGACATTTGGTGCACATTTGAGCCTACGGTGGAAAAGGAACTATCTTCACATAATAATTAGACAGAAGCCTATGGGGGAAAAGGGAATATCTTCACTTAAAAAGTATACGGAAACATTCCATCAAACTCCTTTGTAATGTGTGCATTCATCTCACCGAGTAGAACCTTCCTTTCATTGAACAGTTTTGAAACCCTATTTTTGTAGAATCTACAAGTGGACGTTTGGAGGACTTTGAGGCCTATATTGGAAAAGAAAATTTCTTCACACAAAAAATAGACAGAAGCGTTCTGACAAACTCCTTTGGGATGTGTGCATTCATTGCAAAGAGTTGAACCTTTCTTTTTATTGAGCAGTTTGAAACACTCTTTTTGTAGAATCTGCAAGTGGACATTTGGAACGCTTTGAAGCCTATGGTTTAAAAGGAAATATCTTCACCTAAAAACCACCCAGAAGCATTCTGACAAAGTCCTTTGTGATGTGTGCATTCATCTCACGGAGTTGAACCTTTCTTTTGATTCAGCAGACTTGAAACACTATTTTTGTAGAATCTGAAAGTGGATATTTGGAGCGCATTTAGGCCTAGGGTGGAAAAGGAAGTATCTTGAAATAATAACTAGACAGAAGCATTCTGACACACTTCTTTGTGATGTGTGCATTCATCTCACAGAGTTGAACCCTACTTTTCATTGAGCTGTTTTGAAACACTCTTTTTGTTGAATCTTCCAGTGGTCATTTGGAGTGCTTTGAGGCCTATTGTGGAAATGGAAATATCTTCACAAAAAAATTAGACAGAAGCATTCCGACAATCTTCTTGGTTATATGTGCATTCTTCTCACAAAGTTCAAACTTCCTTTTGATTGAGCAGCCCACAAACACTCTTTTTGTAGAATCTGCATGTGGAGTTTTGGAGCACTTTGAGGTCTGTGGTGGAAAATGAAATATCCTCACATAAAAACTAGGCAGAAGAATTCTGACAAACTTCTTTGTGATGTGTACATTCACCTCACAGAGTTGAACCTTAGTTTTCATTGAGCAGTTTCAAACCCTCTTTTTGTAGAGTCTACAAGTGGAGATTTGGAGTGCTTTGATACCTGTGTTGGAAAAGGAAATATATTTACATAAATAATAGACAGAAGCATTCTGACAAACTTCTTTGAAATGTGTGCTTTCATCTCACAGAGTTGGAGTTGAACCTTCCTTTTTATTGAGAAGTTTTGAAACATTTTTTTCATATAATCTGCAAGTAGACATTTGGAGCGCCTTGATGCCAATGGTGGAAAAGGAAATATCTTCATATAATAACTAGACAGAAGAGTAAACCATCGCAAGAACAAAAAACCAAACACCACGTATTCTCACTCACAGGTGAGAATTGAAAAATGAGAACACATGGACACAGGAAGGGGAACATCACATTTCGGGGACTGTTGTGGGGTGGGGGGAGGGTGGAGGGATAGCATTGCGAGATATACCTAATGCTAGATGACGAGTTGGGAGGTGTAGCGCACCAGCATGGCACATGTATACATATGTAACTTACCTGCACGTTGCGCACATGTACCATAGAGCCTAAAGTATTATAATAATAATAATAATAATAATAATATTAATAATAAAAGAAGAAGCATTCTGAGAAACTTCTTTGTGATGGGTGCATTCATCTCACAGAGTGGAACATTTCTTTTGGTTGAGCAGCTTTGAATGACTTTTTGGAGAATCTTCAAGTGCACATTTGGAGCGCTTTGTGGCCTATGGTGAAAAAGCAAATATCTTCTCATAAAAACTAGACAGAAGCATTCTGAAAAACTTCTTAGTCATGTATACATTCATCTCAGAGAATTGTACCTTACGTTTCATTGAGCAGTTTTGAAAAACTCTTTCTGTAGTATCTACAAGTGGCCGTTTGGAGCACTTTGAGGCCTATGGTGGAAAATGAAATATCTTCACATAAAAACCAGACAGAAGCATTCTGACAAACATTATGTGATGTGTGCATTCATCTCACAGGGTTGGACATTTCTTTTGATTGAGCAGCTTTGAAACACTCTTTTTGTAGGATTTGAAAGTGGATATTTGGAGTGCTTTGTGTCCTATGGTGGAAAAGGTATTATCTTCACATGAAAAATATACAGAAGCATTCTGACAAACTTCTTTGTGATGTGTGCATTCATCTCACAGAGTTGAACCTTAGTTTTCATTGAGCAGTTTTGAAACTCTCTGTAGAATCTACAAGTGGACATTTGGTGCACTCTTAGGTCTATGGTGGAAAAGGAATTACCTTAACATAATAACGAGACAGAAGGATTCTGACAAACTCCTTTGTCGTGTGTGCATTCATCTCACAGAGTTGAACCTTACTTTTCATTGAGCAGCTTTGAAACACTCTTTTTGTAGAATCTGCGAGTGGACATTTGTGGCACTTTGAGACCTATGGTGGAAAAGTAAACATGTTCACATAAAAACCAGACAGAAGCATTGTGACAAACTTCTTTGTGATGTGTGCAATTATCTCACAGAATTGAACCTTACTTTTCATTGAGCAGTTTTGTAACACTCTTTATGTAGAATCTGCCAGTGGACATTTGGAGTGCTTTGAGTCCTATTGTGTACATGGAAATATCTTCACATAAAAACTAGACAGAAGCATTCTGACAAACTTCTTGGTGAAGTGTGCATTCATCTCACAGAGTTGAAACTTTCTTTTGATTAAGCAACTTTTAAACACTCTTTTGTAGAATCTGCAAGTGGACATTTCGAGCGCTTTGAGACCAATGGTGGAAAAGGAAATACCTTCACATAAAATCTAGACAGAAGCATTCTGACAAACTACTTTGGATGTGTGCATTCATCTCACAGAGTAGAACTTTAGTTTTCAATGAGCAGTTTTAAAAAACTCTTTTTGTAGAATCTGCAAGTGAACATTTGGAGCACCTTTAGTCCTATGGTGGGAAAGGAAATATCTTCAAATAAAAACTAGACAGAAGGACTCTCACAAACTTCTCTGTGACGGGTGCATTCATCTCACAGAGTTGAACATTTCTTTTGATTGAGCAGCTTTGAAACACGCCTTTGTAGAATCTGCGAGAGGACATTTGGAGCGTTTTAAAGCCTATTGTGGAAAAGGGAATATCTTCATATAAAAACTAGTCAGAAGAATTCTGACAAACTTCTTCATGATTTGTGAATTCCTCTCACAGAGTTGAACCTTACTTTTCATTGAGCAGCCTTGAAGCACTTTCTTTGTAGAATCTGCAAGTGGACATTTGGAGTGCTTTGAGGCCTATGGTGGAAAAAGAAATATCTTCCCATAAAATTAGAGGGAAGTATTCTAACATACTTCTTTGTGATGTGTGCATTCACCTCACAGAGTTGAATGATACTTTTCATTGTAAAGTTTTGAAACACTCCTTTTGTAGTATCTGCAAGTGTACATTTGGAGCACTTTGATGCCAATGGTGGAAAAGGAAATATTTTCACATTAAAAATATACTGAAGCATGCTCACAAACATCTTCGTGGCTTGTGCATTCACCTCACAGAGTTGAACCTTTCCTTTGCTTGAGCAGCTCTGAAACACCGTTTTTGTAGAATCTGCAAGTGGACATTTGGAGTGCTTTGAGGCCTATGGTGAAAAAGGTAATATCTTCACATAAATCTAGATTGAAGAATTCCGTCAAACTTCTTTGTGATGTGTGCATTCATCTCACAGAGTTGAACCTTAGCTTTCCTTGAGCAGTTTTGAAACACTCTTTTTGTAGAATCTGCAAGTGGACATTTGGAGCTCTTGGAGGCCTGTAGTGGAAAAGGAGATATCTTCACATTAAAACCAGACAAATCATTCTCACAAACTTGTTTCTATTCTGTGCTTTCATCTCACAGAGTTGAACCTTGGTTTTCATTGAGCAGTTTTGAAATCCTCTTTTTGTAGAATCTGCAGGTAGACATTTGGAGCGCCTTGAGGTCTGTGGTGTATAACGAAACATCTTCATATAATAACTAGACAAAAGCATTCTGAGAAACTTCTTTGTGATGGGTGCACTCATCTCACGTAGTTGAACCTTTCTTTTGGTGGAGAAGCTTTGAAACACTCTTTTTGTAGAATCTGCAAGTGGACCCTTGGAGCGCTTTGAGGCCCATGGTGGGATAAAAAATATCTTTACATAAAAACCAGCCAGAAGCATTATGACGAACTTCTTTGTGATGTGTGCATTCGTCTCACAGGGTTGAACCTTTCTTTTGATTGAGCAGCTTTGAAAAACTCTTTTTGTAGAATCTGCAAGTGGACATTTGGTGCACATTTGAGCCTACGGTGGAAAAGGAACTATCTTCACATAATAATTAGACAGAAGCCTATGGGGGAAAAGGGAATATCTTCACTTAAAAAGTATACGGAAACATTCCATCAAACTCCTTTGTAATGTGTGCATTCATCTCACCGAGTAGAGCCTTCCTTTCATTGAACAGTTTTGAAACCCTATTTTTGTAGAATCTACAAGTGGACGTTTGGAGGACTTTGAGGCCTATATTGGAAAAGAAAATTTCTTCACACAAAAAATAGACAGAAGCGTTCTGACAAACTCCTTTGGGATGTGTGCATTCATTGCAAAGAGTTGAACCTTTCTTTTTATTGAGCAGTTTGAAACACTCTTTTTGTAGAATCTGCAAGTGGACATTTGGAACGCTTTGAAGCCTATGGTTTAAAAGGAAATATCTTCACCTAAAAACCACCCAGAAGCATTCTGACAAAGTCCTTTGTGATGTGTGCATTCATCTCACGGAGTTGAACCTTTCTTTTGATTGAGCAGACTTGAAACACTATTTTTGTAGAATCTGAAAGTGGATATTTGGAGCGCATTTAGGCCTAGGGTGGAAAAGGAAGTATCTTGAAATAATAACTAGACAGAAGCATTCTGACACACTTCTTTGTGATGTGTGCATTCATCTCACAGAGTTGAACCCTACTTTTCATTGAGCTGTTTTGAAACACTCTTTTTGTTGAATCTTCCAGTGGTCATTTGGAGTGCTTTGAGGCCTATTGTGGAAATGGAAATATCTTCACAAAAAAATTAGACAGAAGCATTCCGACAATCTTCTTGGTTATATGTGCATTCTTCTCACAAAGTTCAAACTTCCTTTTGATTGAGCAGCCCACAAACACTCTTTTTGTAGAATCTGCATGTGGAGTTTTGGAGCACTTTGAGGTCTGTGGTGGAAAATGAAATATCCTCACATAAAAACTAGGCAGAAGAATTCTGACAAACTTCTTTGTGATGTGTACATTCACCTCACAGAGTTGAACCTTAGTTTTCATTGAGCAGTTTCAAACCCTCTTTTTGTAGAATCTACAAGTGGAGATTTGGAGTGCTTTGATACCTGTGTTGGAAAAGGAAATATATTTACATAAATACTAGACAGAAGCATTCTGACAAACTTCTTTGAAATGTGTGCTTTCATCTCACAGAGTTGGAGTTGAACCTTCCTTTTTATTGAGAAGTTTTGAAACATTTTTTTCATATAATCTGCAAGTAGACATTTGGAGCGCCTTGATGCCAATGGTGGAAAAGGAAATATCTTCATATAATAACTAGACAGAAGAGTAAACTATCGCAAGAACAAAAAACCAAACACCACGTATTCTCACTCACAGGTGAGAATTGAACAATGAGAACACATGGACACAGGAAGGGGAACATCACATTTCGGGGACTGTTGTGGGGTGGGGGGAGGGTGGAGGGATAGCATTGCGAGATATACCTAATGCTAGATGACGAGTTGGGAGGTGTAGCGCACCAGCATGGCACATGTATACATATGTAACTTACCTGCACGTTGCGCACATGTACCATAGAGCCTAAAGTATTATAATAATAATAATAATAATAATATTAATAATAAAAGAAGAAGCATTCTGAGAAACCTCTTTGTGATGGGTGCATTCATCTCACAGAGTGGAACATTTCTTTTGGTTGAGCAGCTTTGAATGACTTTTTGGAGAATCTTCAAGTGCACATTTGGAGCGCTTTGTGGCCTATGGTGAAAAAGCAAATATCTTCTCATAAAAACTAGACAGAAGCATTCTGAAAAACTTCTTAGTCATGTATACATTCATCTCAGAGAATTGTGCCTTACGTTTCATTGAGCAGTTTTGAAAAAGTCTTTCTGTAGTATCTACAGTAGGCCGTTTGGAGCACTTTGAGGCCTATGGTGGAAAAGGAAATATCTTCACACAAAAACCAGACAGAAGCATTCTGACAAACATTTTGTGATGTGTGCATTCATCTCACAGGGTTGGACATTTCTTTTGATTGAGCAGCTTTGAAACACTCTTTTTGTAGGATTTGAAAGTGGACATTTGGAGTGCTTTGTGTCCTATGGTGGAAAAGGAATTATCTTCACATGAAAAATATACAGAAGCATTCTGACAAACTTCTTTGTGATGTGTGCATTCATCTCACAGAGTTGAACCTTAGTTTTCATTGAGCAGTTTTGAAACTCTCTGTAGAATCTACAAGTGGACATTTGGAGCACTCTTGGGTCTATGGTGGAAAAGGAATTACCTTAACATAATAACGAGACAGAAGGATTCTGACAAACTCCTTTGGCGTGTGTGCATTCATCTCACAGAGTTGAACCTTACTTTTCATTGAGCAGCTTTGAAACACTCTTTTTGTAGAATCTGCAAGTGGACATTTGTGGCACTTTGAGACCTATGGTGGAAAAGTAAATATGTTCACATAAAAACCAGACAGAAGCATTGTGACAAACTTCTTTGTGATGTGTGCAATTATCTCACAGAATTGAACCTTACTTTTCATTGAGCAGTTTTGTAACACTCTTTATGTAGAATCTGCCAGTGGACATTTGGAGTGCTTTGAGTCCTATTGTGTACATGGAAATGTCTTCACATAAAAACTAGACAGAAGCATTCTGACAAACTTCTTGGTGAAGTGTGCATTCATCTCACAGAGTTGAAACTTTCTTTTGATTAAGCAACTTTTAAACACTCTTTTGTAGAATCTGCAAGTGGACATTTCGAGCGCTTTGAGACCAATGGTGGAAAAGGAAATACCTTCACATAAAATCTAGACAGAAGCATTCTGACAAACTGCTTTGGATGTGTGCATTCATCTCACAGAGTAGAACTTTAGTTTTCAATGAGCAGTTTTAAAAAACTCTTTTTGTAGAATCTGCAAGTGAACATTTGGAGCACCTTTAGTCCTATGGTGGGAAAGGAAATATCTTCAAATAAAAACTAGACAGAAGGACTCTCACAAACTTCTCTGTGACGGGTGCATTCATCTCACAGAGTTGAACATTTCTTTTGATTGAGCAGCTTTGAAACACGCTTTTTGTAGAATCTGCGAGAGGACATTTGGAGCGTTTTAAAGCCTATTGTGGAAAAGGGAATATTTTCATATAAAAACTAGTCAGAAGAGTTCTGACAAACTTCTTCATGATTTGTGAATTCCTCTCACAGAGTTGAACCTTACTTTTCATTGAGCAGCCTTGAAGCACTTTCTTTGTAGAATCTTCAAGTGGACATTTGGAGCGCTTTGAGGCCTATGGTGGAAAAAGAAATATCTTCACATAAAATTAGAGGGAAGTATTCTAACACACTTCTTTGTGATGTGTGCATTCACCTCACAGAGTTGAATGATACTTTTCATTGTGCAGTTTTGAAACACTCCTTTTGTAGTATCTGCAAGTGTACATTTGGAGCACTTTGATGCCAATGGTGGAAAAGGAAATATTTTCACATTAAAAATATACTGAAGCATGCTCACAAACATCTTTGTGACCTGTGCATTCATCTCACAGAGTTGAACCTTTCCTTTGCTTGAGCAGCTCTGAAACACCGTTTTTGTAGAATCTGCAAGTGGACATTTGGAGTGCTTTGAGGCCTATGGTGGAAAAGGTAATATCTTCACATAAATCTGGATTGAAGAATTCCGTCAAACTTCTTTGTGATGTGTGCATTCATCTCACAGAGTTGAACCTTAGTTTTCATTGAGCAGTTTTGAAACACTCTGTTTGTAGAATCTGCAAGTGGACATTTGGAGCTCTTGGAGGCCTGTAGTGGAAAAGGAGATATCTTCACATTAAAACCAGACAAATCATTCTCACAAACTTCTTTGTATTCTGTGCATTCATCTCACAGAGTTGAACCCTGGTTGTCATTGAGCAGTTTTGAAATCCTCTTTTTATAGAATCTGCAGGTAGACATTTGGAGCGCCTTGAGGCCTGTGGTGTATAACGAAACATCTTCATATAATAACTAGACAAAAGCATTCTGAGAAACTTCTTTGTGATGGGTGCACTCATCTCACGTAGTTGAACCTTTCTTTTGGTGGAGAAGCTTTGAAACACTCTTTTTGTAGAATCTGCAAGTGGACACTTGGAGCGCTTTGAGGCCCATGGTGGGATAAAAAATATCTTCACATAAAAACCAGCCAGAAGCATTCTGACGAACTTCTTTGTGATGTGTGCATTCGTCTCACAGGGTTGAACCTTTCTTTTGATTGAGCAGCCTTGAAAAACTCTTTTTGTAGAATCTGCAAGTGGACATTTGGTGCACATTTGAGCCTATGGTGGAAAAGGAACTATCTTCACATAATAATTAGACAGAAGCCTATGGGGGAAAAGGGAATATCTTCACTTAAAAAGTATACGGAAACATTCCATCAAACTCCTTTGTAATGTGTGCATTCATCTCACCGAGTAGAACCTTCCTTTCATTGAAGAGTTTTGAAACCCTATTTTTGTAGAATCTACAAGTGGACGTTTGGAGGACTTTGAGGCCTATATTGGAAAAGAAAATTTCTTCACACAAAAAATGGACAGAAGCGTTCTGACAAACTCCTTTGGGATGTGTGCATTCATTGCACAGAGTTGAACCTTTCTTTTTATTGAGCAGTTTGAAACACTCTTTTTGTAGAATCTGCAAGTGGACATTTGGAACGCTTTGAAGCCTATGGTTTAAAAGGAAATATCTTCACCTAAAAACCACCCAGAAGCATTCTGACAAAGTCCTTTGTGATGTGTGCATTCATCTCACGGAGTTGAACCTTTCTTTTGATTGAGCAGACTTGAAACACTATTTTTGTAGAATCTGAAAGTGGATATTTGGAGCGCATTTAGGCCTAGGGTGGAAAAGGAAGTATCTTGAAATAATAACTAGACAGAAGCATTCTGACACACTTCTTTGTGATGTGTGCATTCATCTCACAGAGTTGAACCCTACTTTTCATTGAGCTGTTTTGAAACACTCTTTTTGTTGAATCTTCCAGTGGTCATTTGGAGTGCTTTGAGGCCTATTGTGGAAATGGAAATATCTTCACAAAAAAATTAGACAGAAGCATTCCGACAATCTTCTTGGTTATATGTGCATTCTTCTCACAAAGTTCAAACTTCCTTTTGATTGAGCAGCCCACAAACACTCTTTTTGTAGAATCTGCATGTGGAGTTTTGGAGCACTTTGAGGTCTGTGGTGGAAAATGAAATATCCTCACATAAAAACTAGGCAGAAGAATTCTGACAAACTTCTTTGTGATGTGTACATTCACCTCACAGAGTTGAACCTTAGTTTTCATTGAGCAGTTTCAAACCCTCTTTTTGTAGAATCTACAAGTGGAGATTTGGAGTGCTTTGATACCTGTGTTGGAAAAGGAAATATATTTACATAAATACTAGACAGAAGCATTCTGACAAACTTCTTTGAAATGTGTGCTTTCATCTCACAGAGTTGGAGTTGAACCTTCCTTTTTATTGAGAAGTTTTGAAACATTTTTTTCATATAATCTGCAAGTAGACATTTGGAGCGCCTTGATGCCAATGGTGGAAAAGGAAATATCTTCATATAATAACTAGACAGAAGAGTAAACCATCGCAAGAACAAAAAACCAAACACCACGTATTCTCACTCACAGGTGAGAATTGAAAAATGAGAACACATGGACACAGGAAGGGGAACATCACATTTCGGGGACTGTTGTGGGGTGGGGGGAGGGTGGAGGGATAGCATTGCGAGATATACCTAATGCTAGATGACGAGTTGGGAGGTGTAGCGCACCAGCATGGCACATGTATACATATGTAACTTACCTGCACGTTGCGCACATGTACCATAGAGCCTAAAGTATTATAATAATAATAATAATAATAATATTAATAATAAAAGAAGAAGCATTCTGAGAAACTTCTTTGTGATGGGTGCATTCATCTCACAGAGTGGAACATTTCTTTTGGTTGAGCAGCTTTGAATGACTTTTTGGAGAATCTTCAAGTGCACATTTGGAGCGCTTTGTGGCCTATGGTGAAAAAGCAAATATCTTCTCATAAAAACTAGACAGAAGCATTCTGAAAAACTTCTTAGTCATGTATACATTCATCTCAGAGAATTGTACCTTACGTTTCATTGAGCAGTTTTGAAAAACTCTTTCTGTAGTATCTACAAGTGGCCGTTTGGAGCACTTTGAGGCCTATGGTGGAAAATGAAATATCTTCACATAAAAACCAGACAGAAGCATTCTGACAAACATTATGTGATGTGTGCATTCATCTCACAGGGTTGGACATTTCTTTTGATTGAGCAGCTTTGAAACACTCTTTTTGTAGGATTTGAAAGTGGATATTTGGAGTGCTTTGTGTCCTATGGTGGAAAAGGTATTATCTTCACATGAAAAATATACAGAAGCATTCTGACAAACTTCTTTGTGATGTGTGCATTCATCTCACAGAGTTGAACCTTAGTTTTCATTGAGCAGTTTTGAAACTCTCTGTAGAATCTACAAGTGGACATTTGGTGCACTCTTAGGTCTATGGTGGAAAAGGAATTACCTTAACATAATAACGAGACAGAAGGATTCTGACAAACTCCTTTGTCGTGTGTGCATTCATCTCACAGAGTTGAACCTTACTTTTCATTGAGCAGCTTTGAAACACTCTTTTTGTAGAATCTGCGAGTGGACATTTGTGGCACTTTGAGACCTATGGTGGAAAAGTAAACATGTTCACATAAAAACCAGACAGAAGCATTGTGACAAACTTCTTTGTGATGTGTGCAATTATCTCACAGAATTGAACCTTACTTTTCATTGAGCAGTTTTGTAACACTCTTTATGTAGAATCTGCCAGTGGACATTTGGAGTGCTTTGAGTCCTATTGTGTACATGGAAATATCTTCACATAAAAACTAGACAGAAGCATTCTGACAAACTTCTTGGTGAAGTGTGCATTCATCTCACAGAGTTGAAACTTTCTTTTGATTAAGCAACTTTTAAACACTCTTTTGTAGAATCTGCAAGTGGACATTTCGAGCGCTTTGAGACCAATGGTGGAAAAGGAAATACCTTCACATAAAATCTAGACAGAAGCATTCTGACAAACTACTTTGGATGTGTGCATTCATCTCACAGAGTAGAACTTTAGTTTTCAATGAGCAGTTTTAAAAAACTCTTTTTGTAGAATCTGCAAGTGAACATTTGGAGCACCTTTAGTCCTATGGTGGGAAAGGAAATATCTTCAAATAAAAACTAGACAGAAGGACTCTCACAAACTTCTCTGTGACGGGTGCATTCATCTCACAGAGTTGAACATTTCTTTTGATTGAGCAGCTTTGAAACACGCCTTTGTAGAATCTGCGAGAGGACATTTGGAGCGTTTTAAAGCCTATTGTGGAAAAGGGAATATCTTCATATAAAAACTAGTCAGAAGAATTCTGACAAACTTCTTCATGATTTGTGAATTCCTCTCACAGAGTTGAACCTTACTTTTCATTGAGCAGCCTTGAAGCACTTTCTTTGTAGAATCTGCAAGTGGACATTTGGAGTGCTTTGAGGCCTATGGTGGAAAAAGAAATATCTTCCCATAAAATTAGAGGGAAGTATTCTAACATACTTCTTTGTGATGTGTGCATTCACCTCACAGAGTTGAATGATACTTTTCATTGTAAAGTTTTGAAACACTCCTTTTGTAGTATCTGCAAGTGTACATTTGGAGCACTTTGATGCCAATGGTGGAAAAGGAAATATTTTCACATTAAAAATATACTGAAGCATGCTCACAAACATCTTCGTGGCTTGTGCATTCACCTCACAGAGTTGAACCTTTCCTTTGCTTGAGCAGCTCTGAAACACCGTTTTTGTAGAATCTGCAAGTGGACATTTGGAGTGCTTTGAGGCCTATGGTGAAAAAGGTAATATCTTCACATAAATCTAGATTGAAGAATTCCGTCAAACTTCTTTGTGATGTGTGCATTCATCTCACAGAGTTGAACCTTAGCTTTCCTTGAGCAGTTTTGAAACACTCTTTTTGTAGAATCTGCAAGTGGACATTTGGAGCTCTTGGAGGCCTGTAGTGGAAAAGGAGATATCTTCACATTAAAACCAGACAAATCATTCTCACAAACTTGTTTCTATTCTGTGCTTTCATCTCACAGAGTTGAACCTTGGTTTTCATTGAGCAGTTTTGAAATCCTCTTTTTGTAGAATCTGCAGGTAGACATTTGGAGCGCCTTGAGGTCTGTGGTGTATAACGAAACATCTTCATATAATAACTAGACAAAAGCATTCTGAGAAACTTCTTTGTGATGGGTGCACTCATCTCACGTAGTTGAACCTTTCTTTTGGTGGAGAAGCTTTGAAACACTCTTTTTGTAGAATCTGCAAGTGGACCCTTGGAGCGCTTTGAGGCCCATGGTGGGATAAAAAATATCTTTACATAAAAACCAGCCAGAAGCATTATGACGAACTTCTTTGTGATGTGTGCATTCGTCTCACAGGGTTGAACCTTTCTTTTGATTGAGCAGCTTTGAAAAACTCTTTTTGTAGAATCTGCAAGTGGACATTTGGTGCACATTTGAGCCTACGGTGGAAAAGGAACTATCTTCACATAATAATTAGACAGAAGCCTATGGGGGAAAAGGGAATATCTTCACTTAAAAAGTATACGGAAACATTCCATCAAACTCCTTTGTAATGTGTGCATTCATCTCACCGAGTAGAACCTTCCTTTCATTGAACAGTTTTGAAACCCTATTTTTGTAGAATCTACAAGTGGACGTTTGGAGGACTTTGAGGCCTATATTGGAAAAGAAAATTTCTTCACACAAAAAATAGACAGAAGCGTTCTGACAAACTCCTTTGGGATGTGTGCATTCATTGCAAAGAGTTGAACCTTTCTTTTTATTGAGCAGTTTGAAACACTCTTTTTGTAGAATCTGCAAGTGGACATTTGGAACGCTTTGAAGCCTATGGTTTAAAAGGAAATATCTTCACCTAAAAACCACCCAGAAGCATTCTGACAAAGTCCTTTGTGATGTGTGCATTCATCTCACGGAGTTGAACCTTTCTTTTGATTGAGCAGACTTGAAACACTATTTTTGTAGAATCTGAAAGTGGATATTTGGAGCGCATTTAGGCCTAGGGTGGAAAAGGAAGTATCTTGAAATAATAACTAGACAGAAGCATTCTGACACACTTCTTTGTGATGTGTGCATTCATCTCACAGAGTTGAACCCTACTTTTCATTGAGCTGTTTTGAAACACTCTTTTTGTTGAATCTTCCAGTGGTCATTTGGAGTGCTTTGAGGCCTATTGTGGAAATGGAAATATCTTCACAAAAAAATTAGACAGAAGCATTCCGACAATCTTCTTGGTTATATGTGCATTCTTCTCACAAAGTTCAAACTTCCTTTTGATTGAGCAGCCCACAAACACTCTTTTTGTAGAATCTGCATGTGGAGTTTTGGAGCACTTTGAGGTCTGTGGTGGAAAATGAAATATCCTCACATAAAAACTAGGCAGAAGAATTCTGACAAACTTCTTTGTGATGTGTACATTCACCTCACAGAGTTGAACCTTAGTTTTCATTGAGCAGTTTCAAACCCTCTTTTTGTAGAATCTACAAGTGGAGATTTGGAGTGCTTTGATACCTGTGTTGGAAAAGGAAATATATTTACATAAATAATAGACAGAAGCATTCTGACAAACTTCTTTGAAATGTGTGCTTTCATCTCACAGAGTTGGAGTTGAACCTTCCTTTTTATTGAGAAGTTTTGAAACATTTTTTTCATATAATCTGCAAGTAGACATTTGGAGCGCCTTGATGCCAATGGTGGAAAAGGAAATATCTTCATATAATAACTAGACAGAAGAGTAAACTATCGCAAGAACAAAAAACCAAACACCACGTATTCTCACTCACAGGTGAGAATTGAACAATGAGAACACATGGACACAGGAAGGGGAACATCACATTTCGGGGACTGTTGTGGGGTGGGGGGAGGGTGGAGGGATAGCATTGCGAGATATACCTAATGCTAGATGACGAGTTGGGAGGTGTAGCGCACCAGCATGGCACATGTATACATATGTAACTTACCTGCACGTTGCGCACATGTACCATAGAGCCTAAAGTATTATAATAATAATAATAATAATAATATTAATAATAAAAGAAGAAGCATTCTGAGAAACCTCTTTGTGATGGGTGCATTCATCTCACAGAGTGGAACATTTCTTTTGGTTGAGCAGCTTTGAATGACTTTTTGGAGAATCTTCAAGTGCACATTTGGAGCGCTTTGTGGCCTATGGTGAAAAAGCAAATATCTTCTCATAAAAACTAGACAGAAGCATTCTGAAAAACTTCTTAGTCATGTATACATTCATCTCAGAGAATTGTGCCTTACGTTTCATTGAGCAGTTTTGAAAAAGTCTTTCTGTAGTATCTACAATAGGCCGTTTGGAGCAATTTGAGGCCTATGGTGGAAAAGGAAATATCTTCACACAAAAACCAGACAGAAGCATTCTGACAAACATTTTGTGATGTGTGCATTCATCTCACAGGGTTGGACATTTCTTTTGATTGAGCAGCTTTGAAACACTCTTTTTGTAGGATTTGAAAGTGGACATTTGGAGTGCTTTGTGTCCTATGGTGGAAAAGGAATTATCTTCACATGAAAAATATACAGAAGCATTCTGACAAACTTCTTTGTGATGTGTGCATTCATCTCACAGAGTTGAACCTTACTTTTCATTGAGCAGTTTTGAAACTCTCTGTAGAATCTACAAGTGGACATTTGGAGCACTCTTGGGTCTATGGTGGAAAAGGAATTACCTTAATAATAACGAGACAGAAGGATTCTGACAAACTCCTTTGTTGTGTGTGCATTCATCTCACAGAGTTGAACCTTACTTTTCATTGAGCAGCTTTGAAACACTCTTTTTGTAGAATCTGCGAGTGGACATTTGTGGCACTTTGAGACCTATGGTGGAAAAGTAAACATGTTCACATAAAAACCAGACAGAAGCATTGTGACAAACTTCTTTGTGATGTGTGCAATTATCTCACAGAATTGAACCTTACTTTTCATTGAGCAGTTTTGTAACACTCTTTATGTAGAATCTGCCAGTGGACATTTGGAGTGCTTTGAGTCCTATTGTGTACATGGAAATATCTTCACATAAAAACTAGACAGAAGCATTCTGACAAACTTCTTGGTGAAGTGTGCATTCAACTCACAGAGTTGAAACTTTCTTTTGATTAAGCAACTTTTAAACACTCTTTTGTAGAATCTGCAAGTGGACATTTCGAGCGCTTTGAGACCAATGGTGGAAAAGGAAATACCTTCACATAAAATCTAGACAGAAGCATTCTGACAAACTACTTTGGATGTGTGCATTCATCTCACAGAGTAGAACTTTAGTTTTCAATGAGCAGTTTTAAAAAACTCTTTTTGTAGAATCTGCAAGTGAACATTTGGAGCACCTTTAGTCCTATGGTGGGAAAGGAAATATCTTCAAATAAAAACTAGACAGAAGGACTCTCACAAACTTCTCTGTGACGGGTGCATTCATCTCACAGAGTTGAACATTTCTTTTGATTGAGCAGCTTTGAAACACGCTTTTTGTAGAATCTGCGAGAGGACATTTGGAGCGTTTTAAAGCCTATTGTGGAAAAGGGAATATCTTCATATAAAAACTAGTCAGAAGAATTCTGACAAACTTCTTCATGATTTGTGAATTCCTCTCACAGAGTTGAACCTTACTTTTCATTGAGCAGCCTTGAAGCACTTTCTTTGTAGAATCTGCAAGTGGACATTTGGAGCGCTTTGAGGCCTATGGTGGAAAAAGAAATATCTTCACATAAAATTAGAGGGAAGTATTCTAACACACTTCTTTGTGATGTGTGCATTCACCTCACAGAGTTGAATGATACTTTTCATTGTGCAGTTTTGAAACACTCCTTCTGTAGTATCTGCAAGTGTATATTTGGAGCACTTTGATGCCAATGGTGGAAAAGGAAATGTTTTCACATTAAAAATATACTGAAGCATGCTCACAAACATCTTTGTGACTTGTGCATTCATCTCACAGAGTTGAACCTTTCCTTTGCTTGAGCAGCTCTGAAACAGCGTTTTTGTAGAATCTGCAAGTGGACATTTGGAGTGCTTTGAGGCCTATGGTGGAAAAGGTAATATCTTCACATAAATCTAGATTGAAGAATTCCGTCAAACTTCTTTGTGATGTGTGCATTCATCTCACAGAGTTGAACCTTAGTTTTCATTGAGCAGTTTTGAAACACTCTTTTTGTAGAATCTGCAAGTGGACATTTGGAGCTCTTGGAGGCCTGTAGTGGAAAAGGAGATATCTTCACATTAAAACCAGACAAATCATTCTCACAAACTTCTTTGTATTCTGTGCATTCATCTCACAGAGTTGAACCCTGGTTGTCATTGAGCAGTTTTGAAATCCTCTTTTTATAGAATCTGCAGGTAGACATTTGGAGCGCCTTGAGGCCTGTGGTGTATAAAGAAACATCTTCATATAATAACTAGACAAAAGCATTCTGAGAAACTTCTTTGTGATGGGTGCACTCATCTCACGTAGTTGAACCTTTCTTTTAGTGGAGAAGCTTTGAAACACTCTTTTTGTAGAATCTGCAAGTGGACACTTGGAGCGCTTTGAGGCCCATGGTGGGATAAAAAATATCTTCACATAAAAACCAGCCAGAAGCATTCTGACGAACTTCTTTGTGATGTGTGCATTCGTCTCACAGGGTTGAACCTTTCTTTTGATTGAGCAGCCTTGAAAAACTCTTTTTGTAGAATCTGCAAGTGGACATTTGGTGCACATTTGAGCCTATGGTGGAAAAGGAACTATCTTCACATAATAATTAGACAGAAGCCTATGGGGGAAAAGGGAATATCTTCACTTAAAAAGTATACGGAAACATTCCATCAAACTCCTTTGTAATGTGTGCATTCATCTCACCGAGTAGAACCTTCCTTTCATTGAAGAGTTTTGAAACCCTATTTTTGTAGAATCTACAAGTGGACGTTTGGAGGACTTTGAGGCCTATAATGGAAAAGAAAATTTCTTCACACAAAAAATGGACAGAAGCGTTCTGACAAACTCCTTTGGGATGTGTGCATTCATTGCACAGAGTTGAACCTTTCTTTTTATTGAGCAGTTTGAAACACTCTTTTTGTAGAATCTGCAAGTGGACATTTGGAACGCTTTGAAGCCTATGGTTTAAAAGGAAATATCTTCACCTAAAAACCACCCAGAAGCATTCTGACAAAGTTCTTGGTGATGTGTGCATTCATCTCACGGAGTTGAACCTTTCTTTTGATGGAGCAGACTTGAAACACTATTTTTGTAGAATCTGAAAGTGGATATTTGGAGCGCATTTAGGCCTAGGGTGGAAAAGGAAGTATCTTCAAATAATAACTAGACAGAAGCATTCTGACACACTTCTTTGTGATGTGTGCATTCATCTCACAGAGTTGAACCTTACTTTTCATTGAGCTGTTTTGAAACACTCTTTTTGTTGAATCTTCCAGTGGTCATTTGGAGTGCTTTGAGGCCTATTGTGGAAATGGAAATATCTTCACAAAAAAATTAGACAGAAGCATTCCGACAATCTTCTTGGTTATATGTGCATTCTTCTCACAAAGTTCAACCTTCCTTTTGATTGAGCAGCCCACAAACACTCTTTTTGTAGAATCTGCATGTGGAGTTTTGGAGCACTTTGAGGTCTGTGGTGGAAAATGAAATATCCTCACATAAAAACTAGGCAGAAGAATTCTGACAAACTTCTTTGTGATGTGTACATTCACCTCACAGAGTTGAACCTTAGTTTTCATTGAGCAGTTTTCAAACCCTCTTTTTGTAGAATCTACAAGTGGAGATTTGGAGTGCTTAGATACCTGTGTTGGAAAAGGAAATATATTTACATAAATACTAGACAGAAGCATTCTGACAAACTTCTTTGAAATGTGTGCTTTCATCTCACAGAGTTGGAGTTGAACCTTCCTTTTTATTGAGAAGTTTTGAAACATTTTTTTCATATAATCTGCAAGTAGACATTTGGAGCGCCTTGATGCCAATGGTGGAAAAGGAAATATCTTCATATAATAACTAGACAGAAGAGTAAACTATCGCAAGAACAAGAAACCAAACACCACGTATTCTCACTCACAGGTGAGAATTGAACAATGAGAACACATGGACACAGGAAGGGGAACATCACATTTCGGGGACTGTTGTGGGGTGGGGGGAGGGTGGAGGGATAGCATTGGGAGATATACCTAATGCTAGATGACGAGTTTGGAGGTGTAGCGCACCAGCATGGCACATGTATACATATGTAACTTACCTGCACGTTGCGCACATGTACCATAGAGCCTAAAGTATTATAATAATAATAATAATAATATTAATAATAAAAGAAGAAGCATTCTGACAAACTTCTTTGTGATGGGTGCATTCATCTCACAGAGTGGAACATTTCTTTTGGTTGAGCAGCTTTGAATGACTTTTTGGAGAATCTTCAAGTGCACATTTGGAGCGCTTTGTGGCCTATGGTGAAAAAGCAAATATCTTCTCATAAAAACTAGACAGAAGCATTCTGAAAAACTTCTTAGTCATGTATACATTCATCTCAGAGAATTGTACCATACGTTTCATTGAGCAGTTTTGAAAAACTCTTTCTGTAGTATCAACAAGTGGCCGTTTGGAGCACTTTGAGGCCTATGGTGGAAAAGGAAATATCTTCACACAAAAACCAGACAGAAGCATTCTGACAAACATTTTGTGATGTGTGCATTCATCTCACAGGATTGGACATTTCTTTTGATTGAGCAGCTTTGAAACACTCCTTTGTAGGATTTGAAAGTGGACATTTGGAGTGCTTTTTGTCCTATGGTGGAAAAGGAATTATCTTCACATGAAAAATATACAGAAGCATTCTGACAAACTTCTTTGTGATGTGTGCATTCATCTCACTGAGTTGAACCTTACTTTTCATTGAGCAGTTTTGAAACTCTCTGTAGAATCTACAAGTGGACATTTGGAGCACTCTTAGGTCTATGGTGGAAAAGGAATTACCTTAACATAATAACGAGACAGAAGGATTCTGACAAACTCCTTTGTCGTGTGTGCATTCATCTCACAGAGTTGAACCCTACTTTTCATTGAGCAGCTTTGAAACACTCTTTTTGTAGAATCTGCGAGTGGACATTTGTGGCACTTTCAGACCTATGGTGGAAAAGTAAACATGTTCACATAAAAACCAGACAGAAGCATTGTGACAAACTTCTTTGTGATGTGTGCAATTATCTCACAGAATTGAACCTTACTTTTCATTGAGCAGTTTTGTAACACTCTTTATGTAGAATCTGCCAGTGGACATTTGGAGTGCTTTGAGTCCTTTTGTGTACATGGAAATATCTTCACATAAAAACAAGACAGAAGCATTCTGACAAACTTCTTGGTGAAGTGTGCATTCATCTCACAGAGTTGAAACTTTCTTTTGATTAAACAACTTTTAAACACTCTTTTGTAGAATCTGCAAGTGGACATTTCGAGCGCTTTGAGACCAATGGTGGAAAAGGAAATACCTTCACATAAAATCTAGACAGAAGCATTCTGACAAACTACTTTGGATGTGTGCATTCATCTCACAGAGTAGAACTTTAGTTTTCAATGAGCAGTTTTAAAAAACTCTTTTTGTAGAATCTGCAAGTGAACATTTGGAGCACCTTTAGTCCTATGGTGGGAAAGGAAATATCTTCAAATAAAAACTAGACAGAAGGACTCTCACAAACTTCTCTGTGACGGGTGCATTCATCTCACAGAGTTGAACATTTCTTTTGATTGAGCAGCTTTGAAACACGCTTTTTGTAGAATCTGCGAGAGGACATTTGGAGCGTTTTAAAGCCTATTGTGGAAAAGGGAATATCTTCATATAAAAACTAGTCAGAAGAATTCTGACAAACTTCTTCATGATTTGTGAATTCCTCTCACAGAGTTGAACCTTACTTTTCATTGAGCAGCCTTGAAGCACTTTCTTTGTAGAATCTGCAAGTGGACATTTGGAGCGCTTTGAGGCCTATGGTGGAAAAAGAAATATCTTCACATAAAATTAGAGGGAAGTATTCTAACACACTTCTTTGTGATGTGTGCATTCACCTCACAGAGTTGAATGATACTTTTCATTGTGCAGTTTTGAAACACTCCTTCTGTAGTATCTGCAAGTGTATATTTGGAGCACTTTGATGCCAATGGTGGAAAAGGAAATGTTTTCACATTAAAAATATACTGAAGCATGCTCACAAACATCTTTGTGACTTGTGCATTCATCTCACAGAGTTGAACCTTTCCTTTGCTTGAGCAGCTCTGAAACAGCGTTTTTGTAGAATCTGCAAGTGGACATTTGGAGTGCTTTGAGGCCTATGGTGGAAAAGGTAATATCTTCACATAAATCTAGATTGAAGAATTCCGTCAAACTTCTTTGTGATGTGTGCATTCATCTCACAGAGTTGAACCTTAGTTTTCATTGAGCAGTTTTGAAACACTCTTTTTGTAGAATCTGCAAGTGGACATTTGGAGCTCTTGGAGGCCTGTAGTGGAAAAGGAGATATCTTCACATTAAAACCAGACAAATCATTCTCACAAACTTCTTTGTATTCTGTGCATTCATCTCACAGAGTTGAACCCTGGTTGTCATTGAGCAGTTTTGAAATCCTCTTTTTATAGAATCTGCAGGTAGACATTTGGAGCGCCTTGAGGCCTGTGGTGTATAAAGAAACATCTTCATATAATAACTAGACAAAAGCATTCTGAGAAACTTCTTTGTGATGGGTGCACTCATCTCACGTAGTTGAACCTTTCTTTTAGTGGAGAAGCTTTGAAACACTCTTTTTGTAGAATCTGCAAGTGGACACTTGGAGCGCTTTGAGGCCCATGGTGGGATAAAAAATATCTTCACATAAAAACCAGCCAGAAGCATTCTGACGAACTTCTTTGTGATGTGTGCATTCGTCTCACAGGGTTGAACCTTTCTTTTGATTGAGCAGCCTTGAAAAACTCTTTTTGTAGAATCTGCAAGTGGACATTTGGTGCACATTTGAGCCTATGGTGGAAAAGGAACTATCTTCACATAATAATTAGACAGAAGCCTATGGGGGAAAAGGGAATATCTTCACTTAAAAAGTATACGGAAACATTCCATCAAACTCCTTTGTAATGTGTGCATTCATCTCACCGAGTAGAACCTTCCTTTCATTGAAGAGTTTTGAAACCCTATTTTTGTAGAATCTACAAGTGGACGTTTGGAGGACTTTGAGGCCTATAATGGAAAAGAAAATTTCTTCACACAAAAAATGGACAGAAGCGTTCTGACAAACTCCTTTGGGATGTGTGCATTCATTGCACAGAGTTGAACCTTTCTTTTTATTGAGCAGTTTGAAACACTCTTTTTGTAGAATCTGCAAGTGGACATTTGGAACGCTTTGAAGCCTATGGTTTAAAAGGAAATATCTTCACCTAAAAACCACCCAGAAGCATTCTGACAAAGTTCTTGGTGATGTGTGCATTCATCTCACGGAGTTGAACCTTTCTTTTGATGGAGCAGACTTGAAACACTATTTTTGTAGAATCTGAAAGTGGATATTTGGAGCGCATTTAGGCCTAGGGTGGAAAAGGAAGTATCTTCAAATAATAACTAGACAGAAGCATTCTGACACACTTCTTTGTGATGTGTGCATTCATCTCACAGAGTTGAACCTTACTTTTCATTGAGCTGTTTTGAAACACTCTTTTTGTTGAATCTTCCAGTGGTCATTTGGAGTGCTTTGAGGCCTATTGTGGAAATGGAAATATCTTCACAAAAAAATTAGACAGAAGCATTCCGACAATCTTCTTGGTTATATGTGCATTCTTCTCACAAAGTTCAACCTTCCTTTTGATTGAGCAGCCCACAAACACTCTTTTTGTAGAATCTGCATGTGGAGTTTTGGAGCACTTTGAGGTCTGTGGTGGAAAATGAAATATCCTCACATAAAAACTAGGCAGAAGAATTCTGACAAACTTCTTTGTGATGTGTACATTCACCTCACAGAGTTGAACCTTAGTTTTCATTGAGCAGTTTTCAAACCCTCTTTTTGTAGAATCTACAAGTGGAGATTTGGAGTGCTTAGATACCTGTGTTGGAAAAGGAAATATATTTACATAAATACTAGACAGAAGCATTCTGACAAACTTCTTTGAAATGTGTGCTTTCATCTCACAGAGTTGGAGTTGAACCTTCCTTTTTATTGAGAAGTTTTGAAACATTTTTTTCATATAATCTGCAAGTAGACATTTGGAGCGCCTTGATGCCAATGGTGGAAAAGGAAATATCTTCATATAATAACTAGACAGAAGAGTAAACTATCGCAAGAACAAGAAACCAAACACCACGTATTCTCACTCACAGGTGAGAATTGAACAATGAGAACACATGGACACAGGAAGGGGAACATCACATTTCGGGGACTGTTGTGGGGTGGGGGGAGGGTGGAGGGATAGCATTGGGAGATATACCTAATGCTAGATGACGAGTTTGGAGGTGTAGCGCACCAGCATGGCACATGTATACATATGTAACTTACCTGCACGTTGCGCACATGTACCATAGAGCCTAAAGTATTATAATAATAATAATAATAATATTAATAATAAAAGAAGAAGCATTCTGACAAACTTCTTTGTGATGGGTGCATTCATCTCACAGAGTGGAACATTTCTTTTGGTTGAGCAGCTTTGAATGACTTTTTGGAGAATCTTCAAGTGCACATTTGGAGCGCTTTGTGGCCTATGGTGAAAAAGCAAATATCTTCTCATAAAAACTAGACAGAAGCATTCTGAAAAACTTCTTAGTCATGTATACATTCATCTCAGAGAATTGTACCATACGTTTCATTGAGCAGTTTTGAAAAACTCTTTCTGTAGTATCAACAAGTGGCCGTTTGGAGCACTTTGAGGCCTATGGTGGAAAAGGAAATATCTTCACACAAAAACCAGACAGAAGCATTCTGACAAACATTTTGTGATGTGTGCATTCATCTCACAGGATTGGACATTTCTTTTGATTGAGCAGCTTTGAAACACTCCTTTGTAGGATTTGAAAGTGGACATTTGGAGTGCTTTTTGTCCTATGGTGGAAAAGGAATTATCTTCACATGAAAAATATACAGAAGCATTCTGACAAACTTCTTTGTGATGTGTGCATTCATCTCACTGAGTTGAACCTTACTTTTCATTGAGCAGTTTTGAAACTCTCTGTAGAATCTACAAGTGGACATTTGGAGCACTCTTAGGTCTATGGTGGAAAAGGAATTACCTTAACATAATAACGAGACAGAAGGATTCTGACAAACTCCTTTGTCGTGTGTGCATTCATCTCACAGAGTTGAACCCTACTTTTCATTGAGCAGCTTTGAAACACTCTTTTTGTAGAATCTGCGAGTGGACATTTGTGGCACTTTCAGACCTATGGTGGAAAAGTAAACATGTTCACATAAAAACCAGACAGAAGCATTGTGACAAACTTCTTTGTGATGTGTGCAATTATCTCACAGAATTGAACCTTACTTTTCATTGAGCAGTTTTGTAACACTCTTTATGTAGAATCTGCCAGTGGACATTTGGAGTGCTTTGAGTCCTTTTGTGTACATGGAAATATCTTCACATAAAAACAAGACAGAAGCATTCTGACAAACTTCTTGGTGAAGTGTGCATTCATCTCACAGAGTTGAAACTTTCTTTTGATTAAACAACTTTTAAACACTCTTTTGTAGAATCTGCAAGTGGACATTTCGAGCGCTTTGAGACCAATGGTGGAAAAGGAAATACCTTCACATAAAATCTAGACAGAAGCATTCTGACAAACTACTTTGGATGTGTGCATTCATCTCACAGAGTAGAACTTTAGTTTTCAATGAGCAGTTTTAAAAAACTCTTTTTGTAGAATCTGCAAGTGAACATTTGGAGCACCTTTAGTCCTATGGTGGGAAAGGAAATATCTTCAAATAAAAACTAGACAGAAGGACTCTCACAAACTTCTCTGTGACGGGTGCATTCATCTCACAGAGTTGAACATTTCTTTTGATTGAGCAGCTTTGAAACACGCTTTTTGTAGAATCTGCGAGAGGACATTTGGAGCGTTTTAAAGCCTATTGTGGAAAAGGGAATATCTTCATATAAAAACTAGTCAGAAGAATTCTGACAAACTTCTTCATGATTTGTGAATTCCTCTCACAGAGTTGAACCTTACTTTTCATTGAGCAGCCTTGAAGCACTTTCTTTGTAGAATCTGCAAGTGGACATTTGGAGCGCTTTGAGGCCTATGGTGGAAAAAGAAATATCTTCACATAAAATTAGAGGGAAGTATTCTAACACACTTCTTTGTGATGTGTGCATTCACCTCACAGAGTTGAATGATACTTTTCATTGTGCAGTTTTGAAACACTCCTTCTGTAGTATCTGCAAGTGTATATTTGGAGCACTTTGATGCCAATGGTGGAAAAGGAAATGTTTTCACATTAAAAATATACTGAAGCATGCTCACAAACATCTTTGTGACTTGTGCATTCATCTCACAGAGTTGAACCTTTCCTTTGCTTGAGCAGCTCTGAAACAGCGTTTTTGTAGAATCTGCAAGTGGACATTTGGAGTGCTTTGAGGCCTATGGTGGAAAAGGTAATATCTTCACATAAATCTAGATTGAAGAATTCCGTCAAACTTCTTTGTGATGTGTGCATTCATCTCACAGAGTTGAACCTTAGTTTTCATTGAGCAGTTTTGAAACACTCTTTTTGTAGAATCTGCAAGTGGACATTTGGAGCTCTTGGAGGCCTGTAGTGGAAAAGGAGATATCTTCACATTAAAACCAGACAAATCATTCTCACAAACTTCTTTGTATTCTGTGCATTCATCTCACAGAGTTGAACCCTGGTTGTCATTGAGCAGTTTTGAAATCCTCTTTTTATAGAATCTGCAGGTAGACATTTGGAGCGCCTTGAGGCCTGTGGTGTATAAAGAAACATCTTCATATAATAACTAGACAAAAGCATTCTGAGAAACTTCTTTGTGATGGGTGCACTCATCTCACGTAGTTGAACCTTTCTTTTAGTGGAGAAGCTTTGAAACACTCTTTTTGTAGAATCTGCAAGTGGACACTTGGAGCGCTTTGAGGCCCATGGTGGGATAAAAAATATCTTCACATAAAAACCAGCCAGAAGCATTCTGACGAACTTCTTTGTGATGTGTGCATTCGTCTCACAGGGTTGAACCTTTCTTTTGATTGAGCAGCCTTGAAAAACTCTTTTTGTAGAATCTGCAAGTGGACATTTGGTGCACATTTGAGCCTATGGTGGAAAAGGAACTATCTTCACATAATAATTAGACAGAAGCCTATGGGGGAAAAGGGAATATCTTCACTTAAAAAGTATACGGAAACATTCCATCAAACTCCTTTGTAATGTGTGCATTCATCTCACCGAGTAGAACCTTCCTTTCATTGAAGAGTTTTGAAACCCTATTTTTGTAGAATCTACAAGTGGACGTTTGGAGGACTTTGAGGCCTATAATGGAAAAGAAAATTTCTTCACACAAAAAATGGACAGAAGCGTTCTGACAAACTCCTTTGGGATGTGTGCATTCATTGCACAGAGTTGAACCTTTCTTTTTATTGAGCAGTTTGAAACACTCTTTTTGTAGAATCTGCAAGTGGACATTTGGAACGCTTTGAAGCCTATGGTTTAAAAGGAAATATCTTCACCTAAAAACCACCCAGAAGCATTCTGACAAAGTTCTTGGTGATGTGTGCATTCATCTCACGGAGTTGAACCTTTCTTTTGATGGAGCAGACTTGAAACACTATTTTTGTAGAATCTGAAAGTGGATATTTGGAGCGCATTTAGGCCTAGGGTGGAAAAGGAAGTATCTTCAAATAATAACTAGACAGAAGCATTCTGACACACTTCTTTGTGATGTGTGCATTCATCTCACAGAGTTGAACCTTACTTTTCATTGAGCTGTTTTGAAACACTCTTTTTGTTGAATCTTCCAGTGGTCATTTGGAGTGCTTTGAGGCCTATTGTGGAAATGGAAATATCTTCACAAAAAAATTAGACAGAAGCATTCCGACAATCTTCTTGGTTATATGTGCATTCTTCTCACAAAGTTCAACCTTCCTTTTGATTGAGCAGCCCACAAACACTCTTTTTGTAGAATCTGCATGTGGAGTTTTGGAGCACTTTGAGGTCTGTGGTGGAAAATGAAATATCCTCACATAAAAACTAGGCAGAAGAATTCTGACAAACTTCTTTGTGATGTGTACATTCACCTCACAGAGTTGAACCTTAGTTTTCATTGAGCAGTTTTCAAACCCTCTTTTTGTAGAATCTACAAGTGGAGATTTGGAGTGCTTAGATACCTGTGTTGGAAAAGGAAATATATTTACATAAATACTAGACAGAAGCATTCTGACAAACTTCTTTGAAATGTGTGCTTTCATCTCACAGAGTTGGAGTTGAACCTTCCTTTTTATTGAGAAGTTTTGAAACATTTTTTTCATATAATCTGCAAGTAGACATTTGGAGCGCCTTGATGCCAATGGTGGAAAAGGAAATATCTTCATATAATAACTAGACAGAAGAGTAAACTATCGCAAGAACAAGAAACCAAACACCACGTATTCTCACTCACAGGTGAGAATTGAACAATGAGAACACATGGACACAGGAAGGGGAACATCACATTTCGGGGACTGTTGTGGGGTGGGGGGAGGGTGGAGGGATAGCATTGGGAGATATACCTAATGCTAGATGACGAGTTTGGAGGTGTAGCGCACCAGCATGGCACATGTATACATATGTAACTTACCTGCACGTTGCGCACATGTACCATAGAGCCTAAAGTATTATAATAATAATAATAATAATATTAATAATAAAAGAAGAAGCATTCTGACAAACTTCTTTGTGATGGGTGCATTCATCTCACAGAGTGGAACATTTCTTTTGGTTGAGCAGCTTTGAATGACTTTTTGGAGAATCTTCAAGTGCACATTTGGAGCGCTTTGTGGCCTATGGTGAAAAAGCAAATATCTTCTCATAAAAACTAGACAGAAGCATTCTGAAAAACTTCTTAGTCATGTATACATTCATCTCAGAGAATTGTACCATACGTTTCATTGAGCAGTTTTGAAAAACTCTTTCTGTAGTATCAACAAGTGGCCGTTTGGAGCACTTTGAGGCCTATGGTGGAAAAGGAAATATCTTCACACAAAAACCAGACAGAAGCATTCTGACAAACATTTTGTGATGTGTGCATTCATCTCACAGGATTGGACATTTCTTTTGATTGAGCAGCTTTGAAACACTCCTTTGTAGGATTTGAAAGTGGACATTTGGAGTGCTTTTTGTCCTATGGTGGAAAAGGAATTATCTTCACATGAAAAATATACAGAAGCATTCTGACAAACTTCTTTGTGATGTGTGCATTCATCTCACTGAGTTGAACCTTACTTTTCATTGAGCAGTTTTGAAACTCTCTGTAGAATCTACAAGTGGACATTTGGAGCACTCTTAGGTCTATGGTGGAAAAGGAATTACCTTAACATAATAACGAGACAGAAGGATTCTGACAAACTCCTTTGTCGTGTGTGCATTCATCTCACAGAGTTGAACCCTACTTTTCATTGAGCAGCTTTGAAACACTCTTTTTGTAGAATCTGCGAGTGGACATTTGTGGCACTTTCAGACCTATGGTGGAAAAGTAAACATGTTCACATAAAAACCAGACAGAAGCATTGTGACAAACTTCTTTGTGATGTGTGCAATTATCTCACAGAATTGAACCTTACTTTTCATTGAGCAGTTTTGTAACACTCTTTATGTAGAATCTGCCAGTGGACATTTGGAGTGCTTTGAGTCCTTTTGTGTACATGGAAATATCTTCACATAAAAACAAGACAGAAGCATTCTGACAAACTTCTTGGTGAAGTGTGCATTCATCTCACAGAGTTGAAACTTTCTTTTGATTAAACAACTTTTAAACACTCTTTTGTAGAATCTGCAAGTGGACATTTCGAGCGCTTTGAGACCAATGGTGGAAAAGGAAATACCTTCACATAAAATCTAGACAGAAGCATTCTGACAAACTACTTTGGATGTGTGCATTCATCTCACAGAGTAGAACTTTAGTTTTCAATGAGCAGTTTTAAAAAACTCTTTTTGTAGAATCTGCAAGTGAACATTTGGAGCACCTTTAGTCCTATGGTGGGAAAGGAAATATCTTCAAATAAAAACTAGACAGAAGGACTCTCACAAACTTCTCTGTGACGGGTGCATTCATCTCACAGAGTTGAACATTTCTTTTGATTGAGCAGCTTTGAAACACGCTTTTTGTAGAATCTGCGAGAGGACATTTGGAGCGTTTTAAAGCCTATTGTGGAAAAGGGAATATCTTCATATAAAAACTAGTCAGAAGAATTCTGACAAACTTCTTCATGATTTGTGAATTCCTCTCACAGAGTTGAACCTTACTTTTCATTGAGCAGCCTTGAAGCACTTTCTTTGTAGAATCTGCAAGTGGACATTTGGAGCGCTTTGAGGCCTATGGTGGAAAAAGAAATATCTTCACATAAAATTAGAGGGAAGTATTCTAACACACTTCTTTGTGATGTGTGCATTCACCTCACAGAGTTGAATGATACTTTTCATTGTGC
The DNA here is from genome assembly GCF_028885655.2 of Pongo abelii. Lineage (NCBI taxonomy): Eukaryota > Metazoa > Chordata > Mammalia > Primates > Hominidae > Pongo > Pongo abelii. The sequence continues at coordinate 10,448,761 of NC_072000.2, read as the reverse complement.
AGTTTTGAAACACTCCTTCTGTAGTATCTGCAAGTGTATATTTGGAGCACTTTGATGCCAATGGTGGAAAAGGAAATGTTTTCACATTAAAAATATACTGAAGCATGCTCACAAACATCTTTGTGACTTGTGCATTCATCTCACAGAGTTGAACCTTTCCTTTGCTTGAGCAGCTCTGAAACAGCGTTTTTGTAGAATCTGCAAGTGGACATTTGGAGTGCTTTGAGGCCTATGGTGGAAAAGGTAATATCTTCACATAAATCTAGATTGAAGAATTCCGTCAAACTTCTTTGTGATGTGTGCATTCATCTCACAGAGTTGAACCTTAGTTTTCATTGAGCAGTTTTGAAACACTCTTTTTGTAGAATCTGCAAGTGGACATTTGGAGCTCTTGGAGGCCTGTAGTGGAAAAGGAGATATCTTCACATTAAAACCAGACAAATCATTCTCACAAACTTCTTTGTATTCTGTGCATTCATCTCACAGAGTTGAACCCTGGTTGTCATTGAGCAGTTTTGAAATCCTCTTTTTATAGAATCTGCAGGTAGACATTTGGAGCGCCTTGAGGCCTGTGGTGTATAAAGAAACATCTTCATATAATAACTAGACAAAAGCATTCTGAGAAACTTCTTTGTGATGGGTGCACTCATCTCACGTAGTTGAACCTTTCTTTTAGTGGAGAAGCTTTGAAACACTCTTTTTGTAGAATCTGCAAGTGGACACTTGGAGCGCTTTGAGGCCCATGGTGGGATAAAAAATATCTTCACATAAAAACCAGCCAGAAGCATTCTGACGAACTTCTTTGTGATGTGTGCATTCGTCTCACAGGGTTGAACCTTTCTTTTGATTGAGCAGCCTTGAAAAACTCTTTTTGTAGAATCTGCAAGTGGACATTTGGTGCACATTTGAGCCTATGGTGGAAAAGGAACTATCTTCACATAATAATTAGACAGAAGCCTATGGGGGAAAAGGGAATATCTTCACTTAAAAAGTATACGGAAACATTCCATCAAACTCCTTTGTAATGTGTGCATTCATCTCACCGAGTAGAACCTTCCTTTCATTGAAGAGTTTTGAAACCCTATTTTTGTAGAATCTACAAGTGGACGTTTGGAGGACTTTGAGGCCTATAATGGAAAAGAAAATTTCTTCACACAAAAAATGGACAGAAGCGTTCTGACAAACTCCTTTGGGATGTGTGCATTCATTGCACAGAGTTGAACCTTTCTTTTTATTGAGCAGTTTGAAACACTCTTTTTGTAGAATCTGCAAGTGGACATTTGGAACGCTTTGAAGCCTATGGTTTAAAAGGAAATATCTTCACCTAAAAACCACCCAGAAGCATTCTGACAAAGTTCTTGGTGATGTGTGCATTCATCTCACGGAGTTGAACCTTTCTTTTGATGGAGCAGACTTGAAACACTATTTTTGTAGAATCTGAAAGTGGATATTTGGAGCGCATTTAGGCCTAGGGTGGAAAAGGAAGTATCTTCAAATAATAACTAGACAGAAGCATTCTGACACACTTCTTTGTGATGTGTGCATTCATCTCACAGAGTTGAACCTTACTTTTCATTGAGCTGTTTTGAAACACTCTTTTTGTTGAATCTTCCAGTGGTCATTTGGAGTGCTTTGAGGCCTATTGTGGAAATGGAAATATCTTCACAAAAAAATTAGACAGAAGCATTCCGACAATCTTCTTGGTTATATGTGCATTCTTCTCACAAAGTTCAACCTTCCTTTTGATTGAGCAGCCCACAAACACTCTTTTTGTAGAATCTGCATGTGGAGTTTTGGAGCACTTTGAGGTCTGTGGTGGAAAATGAAATATCCTCACATAAAAACTAGGCAGAAGAATTCTGACAAACTTCTTTGTGATGTGTACATTCACCTCACAGAGTTGAACCTTAGTTTTCATTGAGCAGTTTTCAAACCCTCTTTTTGTAGAATCTACAAGTGGAGATTTGGAGTGCTTTGATACCTGTGTTGGAAAAGGAAATATATTTACATAAATACTAGACAGAAGCATTCTGACAAACTTCTTTGAAATGTGTGCTTTCATCTCACAGAGTTGGAGTTGAACCTTCCTTTTTATTGAGAAGTTTTGAAACATTTTTTTCATATAATCTGCAAGTAGACATTTGGAGCGCCTTGATGCCAATGGTGGAAAAGGAAATATCTTCATATAATAACTAGACAGAAGAGTAAACTATCGCAAGAACAAGAAACCAAACACCACGTATTCTCACTCACAGGTGAGAATTGAACAATGAGAACACATGGACACAGGAAGGGGAACATCACATTTCGGGGACTGTTGTGGGGTGGGGGGAGGGTGGAGGGATAGCATTGGGAGATATACCTAATGCTAGATGACGAGTTTGGAGGTGTAGCGCACCAGCATGGCACATGTATACATATGTAACTTACCTGCACGTTGCGCACATGTACCATAGAGCCTAAAGTATTATAATAATAATAATAATAATATTAATAATAAAAGAAGAAGCATTCTGACAAACTTCTTTGTGATGGGTGCATTCATCTCACAGAGTGGAACATTTCTTTTGGTTGAGCAGCTTTGAATGACTTTTTGGAGAATCTTCAAGTGCACATTTGGAGCGCTTTGTGGCCTATGGTGAAAAAGCAAATATCTTCTCATAAAAACTAGACAGAAGCATTCTGAAAAACTTCTTAGTCATGTATACATTCATCTCAGAGAATTGTACCATACGTTTCATTGAGCAGTTTTGAAAAACTCTTTCTGTAGTATCAACAAGTGGCCGTTTGGAGCACTTTGAGGCCTATGGTGGAAAAGGAAATATCTTCACACAAAAACCAGACAGAAGCATTCTGACAAACATTTTGTGATGTGTGCATTCATCTCACAGGATTGGACATTTCTTTTGATTGAGCAGCTTTGAAACACTCCTTTGTAGGATTTGAAAGTGGACATTTGGAGTGCTTTTTGTCCTATGGTGGAAAAGGAATTATCTTCACATGAAAAATATACAGAAGCATTCTGACAAACTTCTTTGTGATGTGTGCATTCATCTCACTGAGTTGAACCTTACTTTTCATTGAGCAGTTTTGAAACTCTCTGTAGAATCTACAAGTGGACATTTGGAGCACTCTTAGGTCTATGGTGGAAAAGGAATTACCTTAACATAATAACGAGACAGAAGGATTCTGACAAACTCCTTTGTCGTGTGTGCATTCATCTCACAGAGTTGAACCCTACTTTTCATTGAGCAGCTTTGAAACACTCTTTTTGTAGAATCTGCGAGTGGACATTTGTGGCACTTTCAGACCTATGGTGGAAAAGTAAACATGTTCACATAAAAACCAGACAGAAGCATTGTGACAAACTTCTTTGTGATGTGTGCAATTATCTCACAGAATTGAACCTTACTTTTCATTGAGCAGTTTTGTAACACTCTTTATGTAGAATCTGCCAGTGGACATTTGGAGTGCTTTGAGTCCTTTTGTGTACATGGAAATATCTTCACATAAAAACAAGACAGAAGCATTCTGACAAACTTCTTGGTGAAGTGTGCATTCATCTCACAGAGTTGAAACTTTCTTTTGATTAAACAACTTTTAAACACTCTTTTGTAGAATCTGCAAGTGGACATTTCGAGCGCTTTGAGACCAATGGTGGAAAAGGAAATACCTTCACATAAAATCTAGACAGAAGCATTCTGACAAACTACTTTGGATGTGTGCATTCATCTCACAGAGTAGAACTTTAGTTTTCAATGAGCAGTTTTAAAAAACTCTTTTTGTAGAATCTGCAAGTGAACATTTGGAGCACCTTTAGTCCTATGGTGGGAAAGGAAATATCTTCAAATAAAAACTAGACAGAAGGACTCTCACAAACTTCTCTGTGACGGGTGCATTCATCTCACAGAGTTGAACATTTCTTTTGATTGAGCAGCTTTGAAACACGCTTTTTGTAGAATCTGCGAGAGGACATTTGGAGCGTTTTAAAGCCTATTGTGGAAAAGGGAATATCTTCATATAAAAACTAGTCAGAAGAATTCTGACAAACTTCTTCATGATTTGTGAATTCCTCTCACAGAGTTGAACCTTACTTTTCATTGAGCAGCCTTGAAGCACTTTCTTTGTAGAATCTGCAAGTGGACATTTGGAGCGCTTTGAGGCCTATGGTGGAAAAAGAAATATCTTCACATAAAATTAGAGGGAAGTATTCTAACACACTTCTTTGTGATGTGTGCATTCACCTCACAGAGTTGAATGATACTTTTCATTGTGCAGTTTTGAAACACTCCTTCTGTAGTATCTGCAAGTGTATATTTGGAGCACTTTGATGCCAATGGTGGAAAAGGAAATGTTTTCACATTAAAAATATACTGAAGCATGCTCACAAACATCTTTGTGACTTGTGCATTCATCTCACAGAGTTGAACCTTTCCTTTGCTTGAGCAGCTCTGAAACAGCGTTTTTGTAGAATCTGCAAGTGGACATTTGGAGTGCTTTGAGGCCTATGGTGGAAAAGGTAATATCTTCACATAAATCTAGATTGAAGAATTCCGTCAAACTTCTTTGTGATGTGTGCATTCATCTCACAGAGTTGAACCTTAGTTTTCATTGAGCAGTTTTGAAACACTCTTTTTGTAGAATCTGCAAGTGGACATTTGGAGCTCTTGGAGGCCTGTAGTGGAAAAGGAGATATCTTCACATTAAAACCAGACAAATCATTCTCACAAACTTCTTTGTATTCTGTGCATTCATCTCACAGAGTTGAACCCTGGTTGTCATTGAGCAGTTTTGAAATCCTCTTTTTATAGAATCTGCAGGTAGACATTTGGAGCGCCTTGAGGCCTGTGGTGTATAAAGAAACATCTTCATATAATAACTAGACAAAAGCATTCTGAGAAACTTCTTTGTGATGGGTGCACTCATCTCACGTAGTTGAACCTTTCTTTTAGTGGAGAAGCTTTGAAACACTCTTTTTGTAGAATCTGCAAGTGGACACTTGGAGCGCTTTGAGGCCCATGGTGGGATAAAAAATATCTTCACATAAAAACCAGCCAGAAGCATTCTGACGAACTTCTTTGTGATGTGTGCATTCGTCTCACAGGGTTGAACCTTTCTTTTGATTGAGCAGCCTTGAAAAACTCTTTTTGTAGAATCTGCAAGTGGACATTTGGTGCACATTTGAGCCTATGGTGGAAAAGGAACTATCTTCACATAATAATTAGACAGAAGCCTATGGGGGAAAAGGGAATATCTTCACTTAAAAAGTATACGGAAACATTCCATCAAACTCCTTTGTAATGTGTGCATTCATCTCACCGAGTAGAACCTTCCTTTCATTGAAGAGTTTTGAAACCCTATTTTTGTAGAATCTACAAGTGGACGTTTGGAGGACTTTGAGGCCTATATTGGAAAAGAAAATTTCTTCACACAAAAAATGGACAGAAGCGTTCTGACAAACTCCTTTGGGATGTGTGCATTCATTGCACAGAGTTGAACCTTTCTTTTTATTGAGCAGTTTGAAACACTCTTTTTGTAGAATCTGCAAGTGGACATTTGGAACGCTTTGAAGCCTATGGTTTAAAAGGAAATATCTTCACCTAAAAACCACCCAGAAGCATTCTGACAAAGTTCTTGGTGATGTGTGCATTCATCTCACGGAGTTGAACCTTTCTTTTGATGGAGCAGACTTGAAACACTATTTTTGTAGAATCTGAAAGTGGATATTTGGAGCGCATTTAGGCCTAGGGTGGAAAAGGAAGTATCTTCAAATAATAACTAGACAGAAGCATTCTGACACACTTCTTTGTGATGTGTGCATTCATCTCACAGAGTTGAACCTTACTTTTCATTGAGCTGTTTTGAAACACTCTTTTTGTTGAATCTTCCAGTGGTCATTTGGAGTGCTTTGAGGCCTATTGTGGAAATGGAAATATCTTCACAAAAAAATTAGACAGAAGCATTCCGACAATCTTCTTGGTTATATGTGCATTCTTCTCACAAAGTTCAACCTTCCTTTTGATTGAGCAGCCCACAAACACTCTTTTTGTAGAATCTGCATGTGGAGTTTTGGAGCACTTTGAGGTCTGTGGTGGAAAATGAAATATCCTCACATAAAAACTAGGCAGAAGAATTCTGACAAACTTCTTTGTGATGTGTACATTCACCTCACAGAGTTGAACCTTAGTTTTCATTGAGCAGTTTTCAAACCCTCTTTTTGTAGAATCTACAAGTGGAGATTTGGAGTGCTTTGATACCTGTGTTGGAAAAGGAAATATATTTACATAAATACTAGACAGAAGCATTCTGACAAACTTCTTTGAAATGTGTGCTTTCATCTCACAGAGTTGGAGTTGAACCTTCCTTTTTATTGAGAAGTTTTGAAACATTTTTTTCATATAATCTGCAAGTAGACATTTGGAGCGCCTTGATGCCAATGGTGGAAAAGGAAATATCTTCATATAATAACTAGACAGAAGAGTAAACTATCGGAAGAACAAGAAACCAAACACCACGTATTCTCACTCACAGGTGAGAATTGAACAATGAGAACACATGGACACAGGAAGGGGAACATCACATTTCGGGGACTGTTGTGGGGTGGGGGGAGGGTGGAGGGATAGCATTGGGAGATATACCTAATGCTAGATGACGAGTTTGGAGGTGTAGCGCACCAGCATGGCACATGTATACATATGTAACTTACCTGCACGTTGCGCACATGTACCATAGAGCCTAAAGTATTATAATAATAATAATAATAATATTAATAATAAAAGAAGAAGCATTCTGACAAACTTCTTTGTGATGGGTGCATTCATCTCACAGAGTGGAACATTTCTTTTGGTTGAGCAGCTTTGAATGACTTTTTGGAGAATCTTCAAGTGCACATTTGGAGCGCTTTGTGGCCTATGGTGAAAAAGCAAATATCTTCTCATAAAAACTAGACAGAAGCATTCTGAAAAACTTCTTAGTCATGTATACATTCATCTCAGAGAATTGTACCATACGTTTCATTGAGCAGTTTTGAAAAACTCTTTCTGTAGTATCAACAAGTGGCCGTTTGGAGCACTTTGAGGCCTATGGTGGAAAAGGAAATATCTTCACACAAAAACCAGACAGAAGCATTCTGACAAACATTTTGTGATGTGTGCATTCATCTCACAGGATTGGACATTTCTTTTGATTGAGCAGCTTTGAAACACTCCTTTGTAGGATTTGAAAGTGGACATTTGGAGTGCTTTTTGTCCTATGGTGGAAAAGGAATTATCTTCACATGAAAAATATACAGAAGCATTCTGACAAACTTCTTTGTGATGTGTGCATTCATCTCACTGAGTTGAACCTTACTTTTCATTGAGCAGTTTTGAAACTCTCTGTAGAATCTACAAGTGGACATTTGGAGCACTCTTAGGTCTATGGTGGAAAAGGAATTACCTTAACATAATAACGAGACAGAAGGATTCTGACAAACTCCTTTGTCGTGTGTGCATTCATCTCACAGAGTTGAACCCTACTTTTCATTGAGCAGCTTTGAAACACTCTTTTTGTAGAATCTGCGAGTGGACATTTGTGGCACTTTCAGACCTATGGTGGAAAAGTAAACATGTTCACATAAAAACCAGACAGAAGCATTGTGACAAACTTCTTTGTGATGTGTGCAATTATCTCACAGAATTGAACCTTACTTTTCATTGAGCAGTTTTGTAACACTCTTTATGTAGAATCTGCCAGTGGACATTTGGAGTGCTTTGAGTCCTTTTGTGTACATGGAAATATCTTCACATAAAAACAAGACAGAAGCATTCTGACAAACTTCTTGGTGAAGTGTGCATTCATCTCACAGAGTTGAAACTTTCTTTTGATTAAACAACTTTTAAACACTCTTTTGTAGAATCTGCAAGTGGACATTTCGAGCGCTTTGAGACCAATGGTGGAAAAGGAAATACCTTCACATAAAATCTAGACAGAAGCATTCTGACAAACTACTTTGGATGTGTGCATTCATCTCACAGAGTAGAACTTTAGTTTTCAATGAGCAGTTTTAAAAAACTCTTTTTGTAGAATCTGCAAGTGAACATTTGGAGCACCTTTAGTCCTATGGTGGGAAAGGAAATATCTTCAAATAAAAACTAGACAGAAGGACTCTCACAAACTTCTCTGTGACGGGTGCATTCATCTCACAGAGTTGAACATTTCTTTTGATTGAGCAGCTTTGAAACACGCTTTTTGTAGAATCTGCGAGAGGACATTTGGAGCGTTTTAAAGCCTATTGTGGAAAAGGGAATATCTTCATATAAAAACTAGTCAGAAGAATTCTGACAAACTTCTTCATGATTTGTGAATTCCTCTCACAGAGTTGAACCTTACTTTTCATTGAGCAGCCTTGAAGCACTTTCTTTGTAGAATCTGCAAGTGGACATTTGGAGCGCTTTGAGGCCTATGGTGGAAAAAGAAATATCTTCACATAAAATTAGAGGGAAGTATTCTAACACACTTCTTTGTGATGTGTGCATTCACCTCACAGAGTTGAATGATACTTTTCATTGTAAAGTTTTGAAACACTCCTTTTGTAGTATCTGCAAGTGTACATTTGGAGCACTTTGATGCCAATGGTGGAAAAGGAAATATTTTCACATTAGAAATATACTGAAGCATGCTCACAAACTTCTTTGTGACCTGTGCATTCATCTCACAGAGTTGAACCTTTCCTTTGCTTGAGCAGCTCTGAAACAGCGTTTTTGTAGAATCTGCAAGTGGACATTTGGAGTGCTTTGAGGCCTATGGTGGAAAAGGTAATATCTTCACATATATCTGGATTGAAGAATTCCGTCAAACTTCTTTGTGATGTGTGCATTCATCTCACTGTGTTGAACCTTTGTTTTCCTTGAGCAGTTTTGAAACACTCTTTTTGTAGAATCTGCAAGTGGACATTTGGAGCTCTTGGAGGCCTGTAGTGGAAAAGGAGTTATCTTCACATTAAAACCAGACAAATCATTCTCACAAACTTCTTTGTATTCTGTGCATTCATCTCACAGAGTTGAACCTTGGTTGTCATTGAGCAGTTTTGAAATCCTCTTTTTATAGAATCTGCAGGTAGACATTTGGAGCGCCTTGAGGCCTGTGGTGTATAACGAAACATCTTCATATAATAACTAGACAAAAGCATTCTGAGAAACTTCTTTGTGATGGGTGCACTCATCTCACGTAGTTGAACCTTTCTTTTGGTGGAGAAGCTTTGAAACACTCTTTTTGTAGAATCTGCAAGTGGACACTTGGAGCGCTTTGAGGCCCATGGTGGGATAAAAAATATCTTCACATAAAAACCAGCCAGAAGCATTCTGAAGAACTTCTTTGTGATGTGTGCATTCGTCTCACAGGGTTGAACCTTTCTTTTGATTGAGCAGCCTTGAAATACTCTTTTTGTAGAATCTGCAAGAGGACATTTGGTGCACATTTGAGCCTATGATGGAAAAGGAACTATCTTCACATAATAATTAGACAGAAGCCTATGGGGGAAAAGGGAATATCTTCACTTAAAAAGTATACGGAAACATTCCATCAAACTCCTTTGTAATGTGTGCATTCATCTCACCGAGTAGAACCTTCCTTTCATTGAAGAGTTTTGAAACCCTATTTTTGTAGAATCTACAAGTGGACGTTTGGAGGACTTTGAGGCCTATATTGGAAAAGAAAATTTCTTCACACAAAAAATGGACAGAAGCGTTCTGACAAACACCTTTGGGATGTGTGCATTCATTGCACAGAGTTGAACCTTTCTTTTTATTGAGCAGTTTGAAACACTCTTTTTGTAGAATCTGCAAGGGGACATTTGGAACGCTTTGAAGCCTATGGTTTAAAAGGAAATATCTTCACCTAAAAACCACCCAGAAGCATTCTGACAAAGTTCTTGGTGATGTGTGCATTCATCTCACGGAGTTGAACCTTTCTTTTGATTGAGCAGACTTGAAACACTATTTTTGTAGAATCTGAAAGTGGATATTTGGAGCGCATTTAGGCCTAGGGTGGAAAAGGAAGTATCTTCAAATAATAACTAGACAGAAGCATTCTGACACACTTCTTTGTGATGTGTGCATTCATCTCACAGAGTTGAACCTTACTTTTCATTGAGCTGTTTTGAAACACTCTTTTTGTTGAATCTTCCAGTGGTCATTTGGAGTGCTTTGAGGCCTATTGTGGAAATGGAAATATCTTCACAAAAAAATTAGACAGAAGCATTCCGACAATCTTCTTGGTTATATGTGCATTCTTCTCACAAAGTTCAACCTTCCTTTTGATTGAGCAGCCCACAAACACTCTTTTTGTAGAATCTGCATGTGGAGTTTTGGAGCACTTTGAGGTCTGTGGTGGAAAATGAAATATCCTCACATAAAATCTAGGCAGAAGAATTCTGACAAACTTCTTTGTGATGTGTACATTCACCTCACAGAGTTGAACCTTAGTTTTCATTGAGCAGTTTTCAAACCCTCTTTTTGTAGAATCTACAAGTGGAGATTTGGAGTGCTTTGATACCTGTGTTGGAAAAGGAAATATATTTACATAAATACTAGACAGAAGCATTCTGACAAACTTCTTTGAAATGTGTGCTTTCATCTCACAGAGTTGGAGTTGAACCTTCCTTTTTATTGAGAAGTTTTGAAACATTTTTTTCATATAATCTGCAAGTAGACATTTGGAGCGCCTTGATGCCAATGGTGGAAAAGGAAATATCTTCATATAATAACTAGACAGAAGAGTAAACTATCGGAAGAACAAGAAACCAAACACCACGTATTCTCACTCACAGGTGAGAATTGAACAATGAGAACACATGGACACAGGAAGGGGAACATCACATTTCGGGGACTGTTGTGGGGTGGGGGGAGGGTGGAGGGATAGCATTGGGAGATATACCTAATGCTAGATGACGAGTTTGGAGGTGTAGCGCACCAGCATGGCACATGTATACATATGTAACTTACCTGCACGTTGCGCACATGTACCATAGAGCCTAAAGTATTATAATAATAATAATAATAATATTAATAATAAAAGAAGAAGCATTCTGACAAACTTCTTTGTGATGGGTGCATTCATCTCACAGAGTGGAACATTTCTTTTGGTTGAGCAGCTTTGAATGACTTTTTGGAGAATCTTCAAGTGCACATTTGGAGCGCTTTGTGGCCTATGGTGAAAAAGCAAATATCTTCTCATAAAAACTAGACAGAAGCATTCTGAAAAACTTCTTAGTCATGTATACATTCATCTCAGAGAATTGTACCATACGTTTCATTGAGCAGTTTTGAAAAACTCTTTCTGTAGTATCAACAAGTGGCCGTTTGGAGCACTTTGAGGCCTATGGTGGAAAAGGAAATATCTTCACACAAAAACCAGACAGAAGCATTCTGACAAACATTTTGTGATGTGTGCATTCATCTCACAGGATTGGACATTTCTTTTGATTGAGCAGCTTTGAAACACTCCTTTGTAGGATTTGAAAGTGGACATTTGGAGTGCTTTTTGTCCTATGGTGGAAAAGGAATTATCTTCACATGAAAAATATACAGAAGCATTCTGACAAACTTCTTTGTGATGTGTGCATTCATCTCACTGAGTTGAACCTTACTTTTCATTGAGCAGTTTTGAAACTCTCTGTAGAATCTACAAGTGGACATTTGGAGCACTCTTAGGTCTATGGTGGAAAAGGAATTACCTTAACATAATAACGAGACAGAAGGATTCTGACAAACTCCTTTGTCGTGTGTGCATTCATCTCACAGAGTTGAACCCTACTTTTCATTGAGCAGCTTTGAAACACTCTTTTTGTAGAATCTGCGAGTGGACATTTGTGGCACTTTCAGACCTATGGTGGAAAAGTAAACATGTTCACATAAAAACCAGACAGAAGCATTGTGACAAACTTCTTTGTGATGTGTGCAATTATCTCACAGAATTGAACCTTACTTTTCATTGAGCAGTTTTGTAACACTCTTTATGTAGAATCTGCCAGTGGACATTTGGAGTGCTTTGAGTCCTTTTGTGTACATGGAAATATCTTCACATAAAAACAAGACAGAAGCATTCTGACAAACTTCTTGGTGAAGTGTGCATTCATCTCACAGAGTTGAAACTTTCTTTTGATTAAACAACTTTTAAACACTCTTTTGTAGAATCTGCAAGTGGACATTTCGAGCGCTTTGAGACCAATGGTGGAAAAGGAAATACCTTCACATAAAATCTAGACAGAAGCATTCTGACAAACTACTTTGGATGTGTGCATTCATCTCACAGAGTAGAACTTTAGTTTTCAATGAGCAGTTTTAAAAAACTCTTTTTGTAGAATCTGCAAGTGAACATTTGGAGCACCTTTAGTCCTATGGTGGGAAAGGAAATATCTTCAAATAAAAACTAGACAGAAGGACTCTCACAAACTTCTCTGTGACGGGTGCATTCATCTCACAGAGTTGAACATTTCTTTTGATTGAGCAGCTTTGAAACACGCTTTTTGTAGAATCTGCGAGAGGACATTTGGAGCGTTTTAAAGCCTATTGTGGAAAAGGGAATATCTTCATATAAAAACTAGTCAGAAGAATTCTGACAAACTTCTTCATGATTTGTGAATTCCTCTCACAGAGTTGAACCTTACTTTTCATTGAGCAGCCTTGAAGCACTTTCTTTGTAGAATCTGCAAGTGGACATTTGGAGCGCTTTGAGGCCTATGGTGGAAAAAGAAATATCTTCACATAAAATTAGAGGGAAGTATTCTAACACACTTCTTTGTGATGTGTGCATTCACCTCACAGAGTTGAATGATACTTTTCATTGTGCAGTTTTGAAACACTCCTTTTGTAGTATCTGCAAGTGTACATTTGGAGCACTTTGATGCCAATGGTGGAAAAGGAAATATTTTCACATTAGAAATATACTGAAGCATGCTCACAAACTTCTTTGTGACCTGTGCATTCATCTCACAGAGTTGAACCTTTCCTTTGCTTGAGCAGCTCTGAAACACCGTTTTTGTAGAATCTGCAAGTGGACATTTGGAGTGCTTTGAGGCCTATGGTGGAAAAGGTAATATCTTCACATATATCTGGATTGAAGAATTCCGTCAAACTTCTTTGTGATGTGTGCATTCATCTCACTGTGTTGAACCTTTGTTTTCCTTGAGCAGTTTTGAAACACTCTTTTTGTAGAATCTGCAAGTGGACATTTGGAGCTCTTGGAGGCCTGTAGTGGAAAAGGAGTTATCTTCACATTAAAACCAGACAAATCATTCTCACAAACTTCTTTGTATTCTGTGCATTCATCTCACAGAGTTGAACCTTGGTTGTCATTGAGCAGTTTTGAAATCCTCTTTTTATAGAATCTGCAGGTAGACATTTGGAGCGCCTTGAGGCCTGTGGTGTATAACGAAACATCTTCATATAATAACTAGACAAAAGCATTCTGAGAAACTTCTTTGTGATGGGTGCACTCATCTCACGTAGTTGAACCTTTCTTTTGGTGGAGAAGCTTTGAAACACTCTTTTTGTAGAATCTGCAAGTGGACACTTGGAGCGCTTTGAGGCCCATGGTGGGATAAAAAATATCTTCACATAAAAACCAGCCAGAAGCATTCTGAAGAACTTCTTTGTGATGTGTGCATTCGTCTCACAGGGTTGAACCTTTCTTTTGATTGAGCAGCCTTGAAAAACTCTTTTTGTAGAATCTGCAAGAGGACATTTGGTGCACATTTGAGCCTATGATGGAAAAGGAACTATCTTCACATAATAATTAGACAGAAGCCTATGGGGGAAAAGGGAATATCTTCACTTAAAAAGTATACGGAAACATTCCATCAAACTCCTTTGTAATGTGTGCATTCATCTCACCGAGTAGAACCTTCCTTTCATTGAAGAGTTTTGAAACCCTATTTTTGTAGAATCTACAAGTGGACGTTTGGAGGACTTTGAGGCCTATATTGGAAAAGAAAATTTCTTCACACAAAAAATGGACAGAAGCGTTCTGACAAACACCTTTGGGATGTGTGCATTCATTGCACAGAGTTGAACCTTTCTTTTTATTGAGCAGTTTGAAACACTCTTTTTGTAGAATCTGCAAGGGGACATTTGGAAAGCTTTGAAGCCTATGGTTTAAAAGGAAATATCTTCACCTAAAAACCACCCAGAAGCATTCTGACAAAGTTCTTGGTGATGTGTGCATTCATCTCACGGAGTTGAACCTTTCTTTTGATTGAGCAGACTTGAAACACTATTTTTGTAGAATCTGAAAGTGGATATTTGGAGCGCATTTAGGCCTAGGGTGGAAAAGGAAGTATCTTCAAATAATAACTAGACAGAAGCATTCTGACACACTTCTTTGTGATGTGTGCATTCATCTCACAGAGTTGAACCTTACTTTTCATTGAGCTGTTTTGAAACACTCTTTTTGTTGAATCTTCCAGTGGTCATTTGGAGTGCTTTGAGGCCTATTGTGGAAATGGAAATATCTTCACAAAAAAATTAGACAGAAGCATTCCGACAATCTTCTTGGTTATATGTGCATTCTTCTCACAAAGTTCAACCTTCCTTTTGATTGAGCAGCCCACAAACACTCTTTTTGTAGAATCTGCATGTGGAGATTTGGAGCACTTTGAGGTCTGTGGTGGAAAATGAAATATCCTCACATAAAAACTAGGCAGAAGAATTCTGACAAACTTCTTTGTGATGTGTACATTCACCTCACAGAGTTGAACCTTAGTTTTCATTGAGCAGTTTTCAAACCCTCTTTTTGTAGAATCTACAAGTGGAGATTTGGAGTGCTTTGATACCTGTGTTGGAAAAGGAAATATATTTACATAAATACTAGACAGAAGCATTCTGACAAACTTCTTTGAAATGTGTGCTTTCATCTCACAGAGTTGGAGTTGAACCTTCCTTTTTATTGAGAAGTTTTGAAACATTTTTTTCATATAATCTGCAAGTAGACATTTGGAGCGCCTTGATGCCAATGGTGGAAAAGGAAATATCTTCATATAATAACTAGACAGAAGAGTAAACTATCGCAAGAACAAGAAACCAAACACCACGTATTCTCACTCACAGGTGAGAATTGAACAATGAGAACACATGGACACAGGAAGGGGAACATCACATTTCGGGGACTGTTGTGG
This sequence comes from Pongo abelii, assembly GCF_028885655.2. Taxonomy (NCBI): domain Eukaryota; kingdom Metazoa; phylum Chordata; class Mammalia; order Primates; family Hominidae; genus Pongo; species Pongo abelii. Next base: position 10,433,610 of record NC_072000.2, on the reverse strand, counting down.
GGTGGGGGGAGGGTGGAGGGATAGCATTGGGAGATATACCTAATGCTAGATGACGAGTTGGGAGGTGTAGCGCACCAGCATGGCACATGTATACATATGTAACTTACCTGCACGTTGCGCACACGTACCATAGAGCCTAAATAATTATAATAATAATAATAATAATAATAATAATATTAATAATAAAAGAAGAAGCATTCTGAGAAACTTCTTTGTGATGGGTGCATTCATCTCACAGAGTGGAACATTTCTTTTGGTTGAGCAGCTTTGAATGACTTTTTGGAGAATCTTCAAGTGCACATTTGCAGCGCTTTGTGGCCTATGGTGAAAAAGCAAATATCTTCTCATAAAAACTAGACAGAAGCATTCTGAAAAACTTCTTAGTCATGTATACATTCATCTCAGAGAATTGTACCTTACGTTTCATTGAGCAGTTTTGAAAAACTCTTTCTGTAGTATCTACAAGTGGCCGTTTGGAGCACTTTGAGGCCTATGGTGGAAAAGGAAATATCTTCACATAAAAACCAGACAGAAGCATTCTGACAAACATTATGTGATGTGTGCATTCATCTCACAGGGTTGGACATTTCTTTTGATTGAGCAGCTTTGAAACACTCTTTTTGTAGTATTTGAAAGTGGATATTTGGAGTGCTTTGTGTCCTATGGTGGAAAAGGAATTATCTTCACATGAAAAATATACAGAAGCATTCTGACAAACTTCTTTGTGATGTGTGCATTCATCTCACAGAGTTGAACCTTTGTTTTCATTGAGCAGTTTTGAAACTCTCTGTAGAATCTACAAGTGGACATTTGGTGCACTCTTAGGTCTATGGTGGAAAAGGAATTACCTTAACATAATAACGAGACAGAAGGATTCTGACAAACTCCTTTGTCGTGTGTGCATTCATCTCACAGAGTTGAACCTTACTTTTCATTGAGCAGCTTTGAAACACTCTTTTTGTAGAATCTGCGAGTGGACATTTGTGGCACTTTGAGACCTATGGTGGAAAAGTAAACATGTTCACATAAAAACCAGACAGAAGCATTGTGACAAACTTCTTTGTGATGTGTGCAATTATCTCACAGAATTGAACCTTACTTTTCATTGAGCAGTTTTGTAACACTCTTTATGTAGAATCTGCCAGTGGACATTTGGAGTGCTTTGAGTCCTATTGTGTACATGGAAATATCTTCACATAAAAACTAGACAGAAGCATTCTGACAAACTTCTTGGTGAAGTGTGCATTCATCTCACAGAGTTGAAACTTTCTTTTGATTAAGCAACTTTTAAACACTCTTTTGTAGAATCTGCAAGTGGACATTTCGAGCGCTTTGAGACCAATGGTGGAAAAGGAAATACCTTCACATAAAATCTAGACAGAAGCATTCTGACAAACTACTTTGGATGTGTGCATTCATCTCACAGAGTAGAACTTTAGTTTTCAATGAGCAGTTTTAAAAAACTCTTTTTGTAGAATCTGCAAGTGAACATTTGGAGCACCTTTAGTCCTATGGTGGGAAAGGAAATATCTTCAAATAAAAACTAGACAGAAGGACTCTCACAAACTTCTCTGTGACGGGTGCATTCATCTCACAGAGTTGAACATTTCTTTTGATTGAGCAGCTTTGAAACACGCCTTTGTAGAATCTGCGAGAGGACATTTGGAGCGTTTTAAAGCCTATTGTGGAAAAGGGAATATCTTCATATAAAAACTAGTCAGAAGAATTCTGACAAACTTCTTCATGATTTGTGAATTCCTCTCACAGAGTTGAATCTTACTTTTCATTGAGCAGCCTTGAAGCACTTTCTTTGTAGAATCTGCAAGTGGACATTTGGAGTGCTTTGAGGCCTATGGTGGAAAAAGAAATATCTTCCCATAAAATTAGAGGGAAGTATTCTAACATACTTCTTTGTGATGTGTGCATTCACCTCACAGAGTTGAATGATACTTTTCATTGTAAAGTTTTGAAACACTCCTTTTGTAGTATCTGCAAGTGTACATTTGGAGCACTTTGATGCCAATGGTGGAAAAGGAAATATTTTCACATTAAAAATATACTGAAGCATGCTCACAAACATCTTCGTGGCTTGTGCATTCACCTCACAGAGTTGAACCTTTCCTTTGCTTGAGCAGCTCTGAAACACCGTTTTTGTAGAATCTGCAAGTGGACATTTGGAGTGCTTTGAGGCCTATGGTGAAAAAGGTAATATCTTCACATAAATCTAGATTGAAGAATTCCGTCAAACTTCTTTGTGATGTGTGCATTCATCTCACAGAGTTGAACCTTAGCTTTCCTTGAGCAGTTTTGAAACACTCTTTTTGTAGAATCTGCAAGTGGACATTTGGAGCTCTTGGAGGCCTGTAGTGGAAAAGGAGATATCTTCACATTAAAACCAGACAAATCATTCTCACAAACTTGTTTCTATTCTGTGCTTTCATCTCACAGAGTTGAACCTTGGTTTTCATTGAGCAGTTTTGAAATCCTCTTTTTGTAGAATCTGCAGGTAGACATTTGGAGCGCCTTGAGGTCTGTGGTGTATAACGAAACATCTTCATATAATAACTAGACAAAAGCATTCTGAGAAACTTCTTTGTGATGGGTGCACTCATCTCACGTAGTTGAACCTTTCTTTTGGTGGAGAAGCTTTGAAACACTCTTTTTGTAGAATCTGCAAGTGGACCCTTGGAGCGCTTTGAGGCCCATGGTGGGATAAAAAATATCTTTACATAAAAACCAGCCAGAAGCATTATGACGAACTTCTTTGTGATGTGTGCATTCGTCTCACAGGGTTGAACCTTTCTTTTGATTGAGCAGCTTTGAAAAACTCTTTTTGTAGAATCTGCAAGTGGACATTTGGTGCACATTTGAGCCTACGGTGGAAAAGGAACTATCTTCACATAATAATTAGACAGAAGCCTATGGGGGAAAAGGGAATATCTTCACTTAAAAAGTATACGGAAACATTCCATCAAACTCCTTTGTAATGTGTGCATTCATCTCACCGAGTAGAACCTTCCTTTCATTGAAGAGTTTTGAAACCCTATTTTTGTAGAATCTACAAGTGGACGTTTGGAGGACTTTGAGGCCTATATTGGAAAAGAAAATTTCTTCACACAAAAAATAGACAGAAGCGTTCTGACAAACTCCTTTGGGATGTGTGCATTCATTGCAAAGAGTTGAACCTTTCTTTTTATTGAGCAGTTTGAAACACTCTTTTTGTAGAATCTGCAAGTGGACATTTGGAACGCTTTGAAGCCTATGGTTTAAAAGGAAATATCTTCACCTAAAAACCACCCAGAAGCATTCTGACAAAGTCCTTTGTGATGTGTGCATTCATCTCACGGAGTTGAACCTTTCTTTTGATTGAGCAGACTTGAAACACTATTTTTGTAGAATCTGAAAGTGGATATTTGGAGCGCATTTAGGCCTAGGGTGGAAAAGGAAGTATCTTGAAATAATAACTAGACAGAAGCATTCTGACACACTTCTTTGTGATGTGTGCATTCATCTCACAGAGTTGAACCCTACTTTTCATTGAGCTGTTTTGAAACACTCTTTTTGTTGAATCTTCCAGTGGTCATTTGGAGTGCTTTGAGGCCTATTGTGGAAATGGAAATATCTTCACAAAAAAATTAGACAGAAGCATTCCGACAATCTTCTTTGTTATATGTGCATTCTTCTCACAAAGTTCAACCTTCCTTTTGATTGAGCAGCCCACAAACACTCTTTTTGTAGAATCTGCATGTGGAGTTTTGGAGCACTTTGAGGTCTGTGGTGGAAAATGAAATATCCTCACATAAAAACTAGGCAGAAGAATTCTGACAAACTTCTTTGTGATGTGTACATTCACCTCACAGAGTTGAACCTTAGTTTTCATTGAGCAGTTTCAAACCCTCTTTTTGTAGAATCTACAAGTGGAGATTTGGAGTGCTTTGATACCTGTGTTGGAAAAGGAAATATATTTACATAAATAATAGACAGAAGCATTCTGACAAACTTCTTTGAAATGTGTGCTTTCATCTCACAGAGTTGGAGTTGAACCTTCCTTTTTATTGAGAAGTTTTGAAACATTTTTTTCATATAATCTGCAAGTAGACATTTGGAGCGCCTTGATGCCAATGGTGGAAAAGGAAATATCTTCATATAATAACTAGACAGAAGAGTAAACCATCGCAAGAACAAAAAACCAAACACCACGTATTCTCACTCACAGGTGAGAATTGAAAAATGAGAACACATGGACACAGGAAGGGGAACATCACATTTCGGGGACTGTTGTGGGGTGGGGGGAGGGTGGAGGGATAGCATTGCGAGATATACCTAATGCTAGATGACGAGTTGGGAGGTGTAGCGCACCAGCATGGCACATGTATACATATGTAACTTACCTGCACGTTGCGCACATGTACCATAGAGCCTAAAGTATTATAATAATAATAATAATAATAATAATATTAATAATAAAAGAAGAAGCATTCTGAGAAACTTCTTTGTGATGGGTGCATTCATCTCACAGAGTGGAACATTTCTTTTGGTTGAGCAGCTTTGAATGACTTTTTGGAGAATCTTCAAGTGCACATTTGGAGCGCTTTGTGGCCTATGGTGAAAAAGCAAATATCTTCTCATAAAAACTAGACAGAAGCATTCTGAAAAACTTCTTAGTCATGTATACATTCATCTCAGAGAATTGTACCTTACGTTTCATTGAGCAGTTTTGAAAAACTCTTTCTGTAGTATCTACAAGTGGCCGTTTGGAGCACTTTGAGGCCTATGGTGGAAAAGGAAATATCTTCACATAAAAACCAGACAGAAGCATTCTGACAAACATTATGTGATGTGTGCATTCATCTCACAGGGTTGGACATTTCTTTTGATTGAGCAGCTTTGAAACACTCTTTTTGTAGTATTTGAAAGTGGATATTTGGAGTGCTTTGTGTCCTATGGTGGAAAAGGAATTATCTTCACATGAAAAATATACAGAAGCATTCTGACAAACTTCTTTGTGATGTGTGCATTCATCTCACAGAGTTGAACCTTAGTTTTCATTGAGCAGTTTTGAAACTCTCTGTAGAATCTACAAGTGGACATTTGGTGCACTCTTAGGTCTATGGTGGAAAAGGAATTACCTTAACATAATAACGAGACAGAAGGATTCTGACAAACTCCTTTGTCGTGTGTGCATTCATCTCACAGAGTTGAACCTTACTTTTCATTGAGCAGCTTTGAAACACTCTTTTTGTAGAATCTGCGAGTGGACATTTGTGGCACTTTGAGACCTATGGTGGAAAAGTAAACATGTTCACATAAAAACCAGACAGAAGCATTGTGACAAACTTCTTTGTGATGTGTGCAATTATCTCACAGAATTGAACCTTACTTTTCATTGAGCAGTTTTGTAACACTCTTTATGTAGAATCTGCCAGTGGACATTTGGAGTGCTTTGAGTCCTATTGTGTACATGGAAATATCTTCACATAAAAACTAGACAGAAGCATTCTGACAAACTTCTTGGTGAAGTGTGCATTCATCTCACAGAGTTGAAACTTTCTTTTGATTAAGCAACTTTTAAACACTCTTTTGTAGAATCTGCAAGTGGACATTTCGAGCGCTTTGAGACCAATGGTGGAAAAGGAAATACCTTCACATAAAATCTAGACAGAAGCATTCTGACAAACTACTTTGGATGTGTGCATTCATCTCACAGAGTAGAACTTTAGTTTTCAATGAGCAGTTTTAAAAAACTCTTTTTGTAGAATCTGCAAGTGAACATTTGGAGCACCTTTAGTCCTATGGTGGGAAAGGAAATATCTTCAAATAAAAACTAGACAGAAGGACTCTCACAAACTTCTCTGTGACGGGTGCATTCATCTCACAGAGTTGAACATTTCTTTTGATTGAGCAGCTTTGAAACACGCCTTTGTAGAATCTGCGAGAGGACATTTGGAGCGTTTTAAAGCCTATTGTGGAAAAGGGAATATCTTCATATAAAAACTAGTCAGAAGAATTCTGACAAACTTCTTCATGATTTGTGAATTCCTCTCACAGAGTTGAACCTTACTTTTCATTGAGCAGCCTTGAAGCACTTTCTTTGTAGAATCTGCAAGTGGACATTTGGAGTGCTTTGAGGCCTATGGTGGAAAAAGAAATATCTTCCCATAAAATTAGAGGGAAGTATTCTAACATACTTCTTTGTGATGTGTGCATTCACCTCACAGAGTTGAATGATACTTTTCATTGTAAAGTTTTGAAACACTCCTTTTGTAGTATCTGCAAGTGTACATTTGGAGCACTTTGATGCCAATGGTGGAAAAGGAAATATTTTCACATTAAAAATATACTGAAGCATGCTCACAAACATCTTCGTGGCTTGTGCATTCACCTCACAGAGTTGAACCTTTCCTTTGCTTGAGCAGCTCTGAAACACCGTTTTTGTATAATCTGCAAGTGGACATTTGGAGTGCTTTGAGGCCTATGGTGAAAAAGGTAATATCTTCACATAAATCTAGATTGAAGAATTCCGTCAAACTTCTTTGTGATGTGTGCATTCATCTCACAGAGTTGGACCTTAGCTTTCCTTGAGCAGTTTTGAAACACTCTTTTTGTAGAATCTGCAAGTGGACATTTGGAGCTCTTGGAGGCCTGTAGTGGAAAAGGAGATATCTTCACATTAAAACCAGACAAATCATTCTCACAAACTTGTTTCTATTCTGTGCTTTCATCTCACAGAGTTGAACCTTGGTTTTCATTGAGCAGTTTTGAAATCCTCTTTTTGTAGAATCTGCAGGTAGACATTTGGAGCGCCTTGAGGTCTGTGGTGTATAACGAAACATCTTCATATAATAACTAGACAAAAGCATTCTGAGAAACTTCTTTGTGATGGGTGCACTCATCTCACGTAGTTGAACCTTTCTTTTGGTGGAGAAGCTTTGAAACACTCTTTTTGTAGAATCTGCAAGTGGACCCTTGGAGCGCTTTGAGGCCCATGGTGGGATAAAAAATATCTTTACATAAAAACCAGCCAGAAGCATTATGACGAACTTCTTTGTGATGTGTGCATTCGTCTCACAGGGTTGAACCTTTCTTTTGATTGAGCAGCTTTGAAAAACTCTTTTTGTAGAATCTGCAAGTGGACATTTGGTGCACATTTGAGCCTACGGTGGAAAAGGAACTATCTTCACATAATAATTAGACAGAAGCCTATGGGGGAAAAGGGAATATCTTCACTTAAAAAGTATACGGAAACATTCCATCAAACTCCTTTGTAATGTGTGCATTCATCTCACCGAGTAGAACCTTCCTTTCATTGAAGAGTTTTGAAACCCTATTTTTGTAGAATCTACAAGTGGACGTTTGGAGGACTTTGAGGCCTATATTGGAAAAGAAAATTTCTTCACACAAAAAATAGACAGAAGCGTTCTGACAAACTCCTTTGGGATGTGTGCATTCATTGCAAAGAGTTGAACCTTTCTTTTTATTGAGCAGTTTGAAACACTCTTTTTGTAGAATCTGCAAGTGGACATTTGGAACGCTTTGAAGCCTATGGTTTAAAAGGAAATATCTTCACCTAAAAACCACCCAGAAGCATTCTGACAAAGTCCTTTGTGATGTGTGCATTCATCTCACGGAGTTGAACCTTTCTTTTGATTGAGCAGACTTGAAACACTATTTTTGTAGAATCTGAAAGTGGATATTTGGAGCGCATTTAGGCCTAGGGTGGAAAAGGAAGTATCTTGAAATAATAACTAGACAGAAGCATTCTGACACACTTCTTTGTGATGTGTGCATTCATCTCACAGAGTTGAACCCTACTTTTCATTGAGCTGTTTTGAAACACTCTTTTTGTTGAATCTTCCAGTGGTCATTTGGAGTGCTTTGAGGCCTATTGTGGAAATGGAAATATCTTCACAAAAAAATTAGACAGAAGCATTCCGACAATCTTCTTTGTTATATGTGCATTCTTCTCACAAAGTTCAACCTTCCTTTTGATTGAGCAGCCCACAAACACTCTTTTTGTAGAATCTGCATGTGGAGTTTTGGAGCACTTTGAGGTCTGTGGTGGAAAATGAAATATCCTCACATAAAAACTAGGCAGAAGAATTCTGACAAACTTCTTTGTGATGTGTACATTCACCTCACAGAGTTGAACCTTAGTTTTCATTGAGCAGTTTCAAACCCTCTTTTTGTAGAATCTACAAGTGGAGATTTGGAGTGCTTTGATACCTGTGTTGGAAAAGGAAATATATTTACATAAATAATAGACAGAAGCATTCTGACAAACTTCTTTGAAATGTGTGCTTTCATCTCACAGAGTTGGAGTTGAACCTTCCTTTTTATTGAGAAGTTTTGAAACATTTTTTTCATATAATCTGCAAGTAGACATTTGGAGCGCCTTGATGCCAATGGTGGAAAAGGAAATATCTTCATATAATAACTAGACAGAAGAGTAAACCATCGCAAGAACAAAAAACCAAACACCACGTATTCTCACTCACAGGTGAGAATTGAAAAATGAGAACACATGGACACAGGAAGGGGAACATCACATTTCGGGGACTGTTGTGGGGTGGGGGGAGGGTGGAGGGATAGCATTGCGAGATATACCTAATGCTAGATGACGAGTTGGGAGGTGTAGCGCACCAGCATGGCACATGTATACATATGTAACTTACCTGCACGTTGCGCACATGTACCATAGAGCCTAAAGTATTATAATAATAATAATAATAATAATAATAATATTAATAATAAAAGAAGAAGCATTCTGAGAAACTTCTTTGTGATGGGTGCATTCATCTCACAGAGTGGAACATTTCTTTTGGTTGAGCAGCTTTGAATGACTTTTTGGAGAATCTTCAAGTGCACATTTGGAGCGCTTTGTGGCCTATGGTGAAAAAGCAAATATCTTCTCATAAAAACTAGACAGAAGCATTCTGAAAAACTTCTTAGTCATGTATACATTCATCTCAGAGAATTGTACCTTACGTTTCATTGAGCAGTTTTGAAAAACTCTTTCTGTAGTATCTACAAGTGGCCGTTTGGAGCACTTTGAGGCCTATGGTGGAAAAGGAAATATCTTCACATAAAAACCAGACAGAAGCATTCTGACAAACATTATGTGATGTGTGCATTCATCTCACAGGGTTGGAGATTTCTTTTGATTGAGCAGCTTTGAAACACTCTTTTTGTAGTATTTGAAAGTGGATATTTGGAGTGCTTTGTGTCCTATGGTGGAAAAGGAATTATCTTCACATGAAAAATATACAGAAGCATTCTGACAAACTTCTTTGTGATGTGTGCATTCATCTCACAGAGTTGAACCTTAGTTTTCATTGAGCAGTTTTGAAACTCTCTGTAGAATCTACAAGTGGACATTTGGTGCACTCTTAGGTCTATGGTGGAAAAGGAATTACCTTAACATAATAACGAGACAGAAGGATTCTGACAAACTCCTTTGTCGTGTGTGCATTCATCTCACAGAGTTGAACCTTACTTTTCATTGAGCAGCTTTGAAACACTCTTTTTGTAGAATCTGCGAGTGGACATTTGTGGCACTTTGAGACCTATGGTGGAAAAGTAAACATGTTCACATAAAAACCAGACAGAAGCATTGTGACAAACTTCTTTGTGATGTGTGCAATTATCTCACAGAATTGAACCTTACTTTTCATTGAGCAGTTTTGTAACACTCTTTATGTAGAATCTGCCAGTGGACATTTGGAGTGCTTTGAGTCCTATTGTGTACATGGAAATATCTTCACATAAAAACTAGACAGAAGCATTCTGACAAACTTCTTGGTGAAGTGTGCATTCATCTCACAGAGTTGAAACTTTCTTTTGATTAAGCAACTTTTAAACACTCTTTTGTAGAATCTGCAAGTGGACATTTCGAGCGCTTTGAGACCAATGGTGGAAAAGGAAATACCTTCACATAAAATCTAGACAGAAGCATTCTGACAAACTACTTTGGATGTGTGCATTCATCTCACAGAGTAGAACTTTAGTTTTCAATGAGCAGTTTTAAAAAACTCTTTTTGTAGAATCTGCAAGTGAACATTTGGAGCACCTTTAGTCCTATGGTGGGAAAGGAAATATCTTCAAATAAAAACTAGACAGAAGGACTCTCACAAACTTCTCTGTGACGGGTGCATTCATCTCACAGAGTTGAACATTTCTTTTGATTGAGCAGCTTTGAAACACGCCTTTGTAGAATCTGCGAGAGGACATTTGGAGCGTTTTAAAGCCTATTGTGGAAAAGGGAATATCTTCATATAAAAACTAGTCAGAAGAATTCTGACAAACTTCTTCATGATTTGTGAATTCCTCTCACAGAGTTGAACCTTACTTTTCATTGAGCAGCCTTGAAGCACTTTCTTTGTAGAATCTGCAAGTGGACATTTGGAGTGCTTTGAGGCCTATGGTGGAAAAAGAAATATCTTCCCATAAAATTAGAGGGAAGTATTCTAACATACTTCTTTGTGATGTGTGCATTCACCTCACAGAGTTGAATGATACTTTTCATTGTAAAGTTTTGAAACACTCCTTTTGTAGTATCTGCAAGTGTACATTTGGAGCACTTTGATGCCAATGGTGGAAAAGGAAATATTTTCACATTAAAAATATACTGAAGCATGCTCACAAACATCTTCGTGGCTTGTGCATTCACCTCACAGAGTTGAACCTTTCCTTTGCTTGAGCAGCTCTGAAACACCGTTTTTGTAGAATCTGCAAGTGGACATTTGGAGTGCTTTGAGGCCTATGGTGAAAAAGGTAATATCTTCACATAAATCTAGATTGAAGAATTCCGTCAAACTTCTTTGTGATGTGTGCATTCATCTCACAGAGTTGAACCTTAGCTTTCCTTGAGCAGTTTTGAAACACTCTTTTTGTAGAATCTGCAAGTGGACATTTGGAGCTCTTGGAGGCCTGTAGTGGAAAAGGAGATATCTTCACATTAAAACCAGACAAATCATTCTCACAAACTTGTTTCTATTCTGTGCTTTCATCTCACAGAGTTGAACCTTGGTTTTCATTGAGCAGTTTTGAAATCCTCTTTTTGTAGAATCTGCAGGTAGACATTTGGAGCGCCTTGAGGTCTGTGGTGTATAACGAAACATCTTCATATAATAACTAGACAAAAGCATTCTGAGAAACTTCTTTGTGATGGGTGCACTCATCTCACGTAGTTGAACCTTTCTTTTGGTGGAGAAGCTTTGAAACACTCTTTTTGTAGAATCTGCAAGTGGACCCTTGGAGCGCTTTGAGGCCCATGGTGGGATAAAAAATATCTTTACATAAAAACCAGCCAGAAGCATTATGACGAACTTCTTTGTGATGTGTGCATTCGTCTCACAGGGTTGAACCTTTCTTTTGATTGAGCAGTTTTGAAAAACTCTTTTTGTAGAATCTGCAAGTGGACATTTGGTGCACATTTGAGCCTACGGTGGAAAAGGAACTATCTTCACATAATAATTAGACAGAAGCCTATGGGGGAAAAGGGAATATCTTCACTTAAAAAGTATACGGAAACATTCCATCAAACTCCTTTGTAATGTGTGCATTCATCTCACCGAGTAGAACCTTCCTTTCATTGAAGAGTTTTGAAACCCTATTTTTGTAGAATCTACAAGTGGACGTTTGGAGGACTTTGAGGCCTATATTGGAAAAGAAAATTTCTTCACACAAAAAATAGACAGAAGCGTTCTGACAAACTCCTTTGGGATGTGTGCATTCATTGCAAAGAGTTGAACCTTTCTTTTTATTGAGCAGTTTGAAACACTCTTTTTGTAGAATCTGCAAGTGGACATTTGGAACGCTTTGAAGCCTATGGTTTAAAAGGAAATATCTTCACCTAAAAACCACCCAGAAGCATTCTGACAAAGTCCTTTGTGATGTGTGCATTCATCTCACGGAGTTGAACCTTTCTTTTGATTGAGCAGACTTGAAACACTATTTTTGTAGAATCTGAAAGTGGATATTTGGAGCGCATTTAGGCCTAGGGTGGAAAAGGAAGTATCTTGAAATAATAACTAGACAGAAGCATTCTGACACACTTCTTTGTGATGTGTGCATTCATCTCACAGAGTTGAACCCTACTTTTCATTGAGCTGTTTTGAAACACTCTTTTTGTTGAATCTTCCAGTGGTCATTTGGAGTGCTTTGAGGCCTATTGTGGAAATGGAAATATCTTCACAAAAAAATTAGACAGAAGCATTCCGACAATCTTCTTGGTTATATGTGCATTCTTCTCACAAAGTTCAAACTTCCTTTTGATTGAGCAGCCCACAAACACTCTTTTTGTAGAATCTGCATGTGGAGTTTTGGAGCACTTTGAGGTCTGTGGTGGAAAATGAAATATCCTCACATAAAAACTAGGCAGAAGAATTCTGACAAACTTCTTTGTGATGTGTACATTCACCTCACAGAGTTGAACCTTAGTTTTCATTGAGCAGTTTCAAACCCTCTTTTTGTAGAATCTACAAGTGGAGATTTGGAGTGCTTTGATACCTGTGTTGGAAAAGGAAATATATTTACATAAATACTAGACAGAAGCATTCTGACAAACTTCTTTGAAATGTGTGCTTTCATCTCACAGAGTTGGAGTTGAACCTTCCTTTTTATTGAGAAGTTTTGAAACATTTTTTTCATATAATCTGCAAGTAGACATTTGGAGCGCCTTGATGCCAATGGTGGAAAAGGAAATATCTTCATATAATAACTAGACAGAAGAGTAAACTATCGCAAGAACAAAAAACCAAACACCACGTATTCTCACTCACAGGTGAGAATTGAACAATGAGAACACATGGACACAAGAAGGGGAACATCACATTTCGGGGACTGTTGTGGGGTGGGGGGAGGGTGGAGGGATAGCATTGCGAGATATACCTAATGCTAGATGACGAGTTGGGAGGTGTAGCGCACCAGCATGGCACATGTATACATATGTAACTTACCTGCACGTTGCGCACATGTACCATAGAGCCTAAAGTATTATAATAATAATAATAATAATAATATTAATAATAAAAGAAGAAGCATTCTGAGAAACCTCTTTGTGATGGGTGCATTCATCTCACAGAGTGGAACATTTCTTTTGGTTGAGCAGCTTTGAATGACTTTTTGGAGAATCTTCAAGTGCACATTTGGAGCGCTTTGTGGCCTATGGTGAAAAAGCAAATATCTTCTCATAAAAACTAGACAGAAGCATTCTGAAAAACTTCTTAGTCATGTATACATTCATCTCAGAGAATTGTGCCTTTCGTTTCATTGAGCAGTTTTGAAAAAGTCTTTCTGTAGTATCTACAATAGGCCGTTTGGAGCACCTTGAGGCCTATGGTGGAAAAGGAAATATCTTCACACAAAAACCAGACAGAAGCATTCTGACAAACATTTTGTGATGTGTGCATTCATCTCACAGGGTTGGACATTTCTTTTGATTGAGCAGCTTTGAAACACTCTTTTTGTAGGATTTGAAAGTGGACATTTGGAGTGCTTTGTGTCCTATGGTGGAAAAGGAATTATCTTCACATGAAAAATATACAGAAGCATTCTGACAAACTTCTTTGTGATGTGTGCATTCATCTCACAGAGTTGAACCTTAGTTTTCATTGAGCAGTTTTGAAACTCTCTGTAGAATCTACAAGTGGACATTTGGAGCACTCTTGGGTCTATGGTGGAAAAGGAATTACCTTAACATAATAACGAGACAGAAGGATTCTGACAAACTCCTTTGTCGTGTGTGCATTCATCTCACAGAGTTGAACCTTACTTTTCATTGAGCAGCTTTGAAACACTCTTTTTGTAGAATCTGCGAGTGGACATTTGTGGCACTTTGAGACCTATGGTGGAAAAGTAAACATGTTCACATAAAAACCAGACAGAAGCATTGTGACAAACTCCTTTGTGACGTGTGCAATTATCTCACAGAATTGAACCTTACTTTTCATTGAGCAGTTTTGTAACACTCTTTATGTAGAATCTGCCAGTGGACATTTGGAGTGCTTTGAGTCCTATTGTGTACATGGAAATATCTTCACATAAAAACTAGACAGAAGCATTCTGACAAACTTCTTGGTGAAGTGTGCATTCATCTCACAGAGTTGAAACTTTCTTTTGATTAAGCAACTTTTAAACACTCTTTTGTAGAATCTGCAAGTGGACATTTCGAGCGCTTTGAGACCAATGGTGGAAAAGGAAATACCTTCACATAAAATCTAGACAGAAGCATTCTGACAAACTACTTTGGATGTGTGCATTCATCTCACAGAGTAGAACTTTAGTTTTCAATGAGCAGTTTTAAAAAACTCTTTTTGTAGAATCTGCAAGTGAACATTTGGAGCACCTTTAGTCCTATGGTGGGAAAGGAAATATCTTCAAATAAAAACTAGACAGAAGGACTCTCACAAACTTCTCTGTGACGGGTGCATTCATCTCACAGAGTTGAACATTTCTTTTGATTGAGCAGCTTTGAAACACGCTTTTTGTAGAATCTGCGAGAGGACATTTGGAGCGTTTTAAAGCCTATTGTGGAAAAGGGAATATCTTCATATAAAAACTAGTCAGTTTTGGATCTTTCCTGCTTTCTCTTGTGGGCATTTAGTGCTATAAATTTCCCTCTACACACTGCTTTGAATGCATCCCAGAGATTCTGGTATGTTGTGTCTTGGTTCTCGTTGGTTTCAAAGAACATCTTTATTTCTGCCTTCATTTCGTTATGTACCCAGTAGTCATTCAGGAGCAGGTTGTTCAGTTTCCACAATTAAAAGAACTAGAAAAGCAAGAGCAAACACATTCAAAAGCTAGCAGAAGGCAAGAAATAACTAAAATCAGAGCAGAACTGAAGGAAATAGAGACACAAAAAACCCTTGAAAAAATAAATGAATCCAGGAGCTGGTTTTTTGAAAGGATCAACAAAATTGATAGACCGCTAGCAAGATTAATAAAGAAAAAAAGAGAGAAGAATCAAATAGATGCAATAAAAAATGATAAAGGGGATATCACCACCGATCCCACAGAAATACAAACTACCATCAGAGAATATTACAAACACCTCTATGCAAATAAACTAGAAAATCTAGAAGAAATGGATAAATTCCTCAACACATACACCCTCCCAAGACTAAACCAGGAAGAAGTTGAATCTCTGAATAGACCAATAACAGGAGCTGAAATTGTGGCAATAATCAATAGCTTACCAACCAAAAAAAGTCCAGGACCAGATGGATTCACAGCCGAATTCTACCAGAGGTACAAGGAGGAGCTGGTACCATTCCTTCTGAAACTATTCCAATCAATAGAAAAAGAGGGAATCCTCCCTAACTCATTTTATGAGGCCAGCATCATCCTGATACCAAAGCCTGGCAGAGACACAACAAAAAAAGAGAATTTTAGACCAATATCCTTGATGAACATTGATGCAAAAATCCTCAATAAAATACTGGCAAACAGAATCCAGCAGCACATCAAAAAGCTTATCCACCATGATCAAGTGGGCTTCATCCCTGGGATTCAAGGCTGGTTCAATATACGCAAATCAATAAATGTAATACAGCATATAAACAGAACGAAAGACAAAAACCACATGATTATCTCAATAGATGCAGAAAAGGCCTTTGACAAAATTCAACAACCCTTCATGCTAAAAACTCTCAATAAATTAGGAATTGATGGGACGTATCTCAAAATAATAAGAGCTATTTATGACAAACCCACAGCCAATATCATACTGAATGGGCAAAAACTGGAAGCATTCCCTTTGAAAACTGGCACAAGACAGGGATGCCCTCTCTCACCACTTCTATTCAACATAGTGTTGGAAGTTCTGGCCAGGGCAATTAGGCAGGAGAAGGAAATCAAGAGTATTCAATTAGGAAAAGAGGAAGTCAAATTGTCCCTGTTTGCAGATGACATGATAGTATATCTAGAAAACCCCATTGTCTCAGCCCAAAATCTCCTTAAGCTGATAAGCAACTTCAGCAAAGTCTCAGGATACAAAATCAATGTGCAAAAATCACAAGCATTCTTATACATCAATAACAGACAAACAGAGAGCCAAATCATGAGTGAACTCCCATTCACAATTGCTTCAAAGAGAATCAAATACCTAGGAATCCAACTTACAAGGGATGTCAAAGACCTCTTCAAGGAGAACTACAAACCACTGCTCAGGGAAATAAAAGAGGATACAAACAAATGGAAGAACATTCCATGCTCATGGGTAGGAAGAATCAATATCATGAAAATGGCCATCAATCCCAAGGTAATTTACAGATTCAATGCCATCCCCATCAAGCTACCAATGACTTTCTTCACAGAATTGGAAAAAACTACTTTAAAGTTCATATGGAACCAAAAAAGAGCCCGCATCGCCAAGTCAATCCTAAGCCAAAAGAACAAAGCTGGAGGCATCACACTACCTGACTTCAAACTATACTACACGGCTACAGTAACCAAAACAGCATGGTACTGGTACCAAAACAGAGATATAGATCAATGGAACAGAACAGAGCCGTCAGAAATAATGCCACATATCTACAAGTATCTGATCTTTGACAAACCTGACAAAAACAAGAAATGGGGAAAGGATTCCCTATTTAATAAATGGTGCTGGGAAAACTGGCTAGCCATATGTAGAAAGCTGAAACTGGATCCCTTCCTTACACCTTATACAAAAATCAATTCAAGATGGATTAAAGACTTAAATGTTAGACCTAAAACCATAAAAACCCTAGAAGAAAACCTAGGCATTACCATTCAGGACATAGGCATGGGCAAGGACTTCATGTCTAAAACACCAAAAGCAATGGCAACAAAAGCCAAAATTGACAAATGGGATCTAATTAAACTAAAGAGCTTCTGCACAGCAAAAGAAACTACCATCAGAGTGAACAGGCAACCTACAAAATGGGAGAAAATTTTCGCAACCTACTCATCTGACAAAGGGCTAATATCCAGAATCTACAATGAACTCCAACAAATTTACAAGAAAAAAACAAACAACCCCATCAAAAAGTGGGCGAAGGACATGAACAGACACTTCTGAAAAGAAGACATTTATGCAGCCAAAAAACACATGAAAAAATGCTCACCATCACTGGCCATCAGAGAAATGCAAATCAAAACCACAATGAGATACCATCTCACACCAGTTAGAATGGCAATCATTAAAAAGTCAGGAAACAACAGGTGCTGGAGAGGATGTGGAGAAATAGGAACACTTTTACACTGTTGGTGGGACTGTAAACTAGTTCAACCCTTGTGGAAGTCAGTGTGGCGATTCCTCAGGGATCTAGAACTAGAAATTCCATTGGACCCAGCCATCCCATTACTGGGTATATACCCAAAGGACTATAAATCATGCTGCTATAAAGACACATGCACACGTATGTTTATTGTGGCATTATTCACAATAGCAAAGACTTGGAACCAACCCAAATGTCCAACAATGATAGACTGGATTAAGAAAATGTGGCACATATGCACCATGGAATACTATGCAGCCATAAAAAATGATGAGTTCACGTCCTTTGTAGGGACATGGATGAAATTGGAAATCATCATTCTCAGTAAACTATCGCAAGAACAAAAAACCAAACACCGCATATCCTCACTCATAGGTGGGAATTAAACAATGAGAACACATGGACACAGGAAGGGGAACATCACACTCTGGGGACTGTTGTGGGGTGGGGGGAGGGGGGAGGGATAGCATTGGGAGATATACCTAATGCTAGATGACGAGTTGGTGGGTGCAGCGCACCAGCATGGCACATGTATACATATGTAACTTACCTGCACATTGTGCACATGTACCATAAAACCTAAAGTATAATAATAATAATAATAAAAGAAAAAAAAAAAGAAAAAAAAATAAAAAATAAAAACTAGTCAGAAGAATTCTGACAAACTTCTTCATGATTTGTGAATTCCTCTCACAGAGTTGAACCTTACTTTTCATTGAGCAGCCTTGAAGCACTTTCTTTGTAGAATCTGCAAGTGGACATTTGGAGCGCTTTGAGGCCTATGGTGGAAAAAGAAATATCTTCACATAAAATTAGAGGGAAGTATTGTAACACACTTCTTTGTGATGTGTGCATTCACCTCACAGAGTTGAATGATACTTTTCATTGTGCAGTTTTGAAACACTCCTTTTGTAGTATCTGCAAGTGTACATTTGGAGCACTTTGATGCCAATGGTGGAAAAGGAAATATTTTCACATTAAAAATATACTGAAGCATGCTCACAAACATCTTTGTGACTTGTGCATTCATCTCACAGAGTTGAACCTTTCCTTTGCTTGAGCAGCTCTGAAACAGCGTTTTTGTAGAATCTGCAAGTGGACATTTGGAGTGCTTTGAGGCCTATGGTGGAAAAGGTAATATCTTCACATAAATCTAGATTGAAGAATTCCGTCAAACTTCTTTGTGATGTGTGCATTCATCTCACAGAGTTGAACCTTAGTTTTCATTGAGCAGTTTTGAAACACTCTTTTTGTAGAATCTGCAAGTGGACATTTGGAGCTCTTGGAGGCCTGTAGTGGAAAAGGAGATATCTTCACATTAAAACCAGACAAATCAATCTCACAAACTTCCTTGTATTCTGTGCATTCATCTCACAGAGTTGAACCTTGGTTGTCATTGAGCAGTTTTGAAATCCTCTTTTTATAGAATCTGCAGGTAGACATTTGGAGCGCCTTGAGGCCTGTGGTGTATAACGAAACATCTTCATATAATAACTAGACAAACGCATTCTGAGAAACTTCTTTGTGATGGGTGCACTCATCTCACGTAGTTGAACCTTTCTTTTGGTGGAGAAGCTTTGAAACACTCTTTTTGTAGAATCTGCAAGTGGACACTTGGAGCGCTTTGAGGCCCATGGTGGGATAAAAAATATCTTCACATAAAAACCAGCCAGAAGCATTCTGACGAACTTCTTGGTGATGTGTGCATTCGTCTCACAGGGTTGAACCTTTCTTTTGATTGAGCAGCTTTGAAAAACTCTTTTTCTAGAATCTGCAAGTGGACATTTGGTGCACATTTGAGCCTATGGTGGAAAAGGAGCTATGTTCACATAATAATTAGACAGAAGCCTATGGGGGAAAAGGGAATATCTTCACTTAAAAAGTATACGGAAACATTCCATCCAACTCCTTTGTAATGTGTGCATTCATCTCACCGAGTAGAACCTTCCTTTCATTGCAGCGTTTTGAAACCCTATTTTTGTAGAATCTACAAGTGGACGTTTGGAGGACTTTGAGGCCTATATTGGAAAAGAAAATTTCTTCACACAAAAAATAGACAGAAGCGTTCTGACAAACTCCTTTGGGATGTGTGCATTCATTGCACAGAGTTGAACCTTTCTTTTTATTGAGCAGTTTGAAACACTCTTTTTGTAGAATCTGCAAGTGGACATTTGGAACGCTTTGAAGCCTATGGTTTAAAAGGAAATATCTTCACCTAAAAACCACCCAGAAGCATTCTGACAAAGTTCTTGGTGATGTGTGCATTCATCTCACGGAGTTGAACCTTTCTTTTGATTGAGCAGACTTGAAACACTATTTTTGTAGAATCTGAAAGTGGATATTTGGAGCGCATTTAGGCCTAGGGTGGAAAAGGACGTATCTTCAAATAATAACTAGACAGAAGCATTCTGACACACTTCTTTGTGATGTGTGCATTCATCTCACAGAGTTGAACCTTACTTTTCATTGAGCTGTTTTGAAACACTCTTTTTGTTGAATCTTCCAGTGGTCATTTGGAGTGCTTTGAGGCCTATTGTGGAAATGGAAATATCTTCACAAAAAAATTAGACAGAAGCATTCCGACAATCTTCTTGGTTATATGTGCATTCTTCTCACAAAGTTCAACCTTCCTTTTGATTGAGCAGCCCACAAACACTCTTTTTGTAGAATCTGCATGTGGAGTTTTGGAGCACTTTGAGGTCTGTGGTGGAAAATGAAATATCCTCACATAAAAACTAGGCAGAAGAATTCTGACAAACTTCTTTGTGATGTGTACATTCACCTCACAGAGTTGAACCTTAGTTTTCATTGAGCAGTTTTCAAACCCTCTTTTTGTAGAATCTACAAGTGGAGATTTGGAGTGCTTTGATACCTGTGTTGGAAAAGGAAATATATTTACATAAATACTAGACAGAAGGATTCTGACAAACTTCTTTGAAATGTGTGCTTTCATCTCACAGAGTTGGAGTTGAACCTTGCTTTTTATTGAGAAGTTTTGAAACATTTTTTTCATATAATCTGCAAGTAGACATTTGGAGCGCCTTGATGCCAATGGTGGAAAAGGAAATATCTTCATATAATAACTAGACAGAAGAGTAAACTATCACAAGAACAAAAAACCAAACACCACGTATTCTCACTCACAGGTGAGAATTGAACAATGAGAACACATGGACACAGGAAGGGGAACATCACATTTCGGGGACTGTTGTGGGGTGGGGGGAGGGTGGAGGGATAGCATTGGGAGATATACCTAATGCTAGATGACGAGTTGGGAGGTGTAGCGCACCAGCATGGCACATGTATACATATGTAACTTACCTGCACGTTGCGCACAGGTACCATAGAGCCAAAAGAATTATAATAATAATAATAATAATAATAATAATAATAATAATAAAAGAAGAAGCATTCTGAGAAACTTCTTTGTGATGGGTGCATTCATCTCACAGAGTGGAACATTTCTTTTGGTTGAGCAGCTTTGAATGACTTTTTGGAGAATCTTCAAGTGCACATTTGGAGCGCTTTGTGGCCTATGGTGAAAAAGCAAATATCTTCTCATAAAAACTAGACAGAAGCATTCTGAAAAACGTCTTAGTCATGTATACATTCATCTCAGAGAATTGTACCTTACGTTTCATTGAGCAGTTTTGAAAAACTCTTTCTGTAGTATCTAGAAGTGGCCATTTGGAGCACTTTGAGGCCTATGGTGGAAAAGGAAATATCTTCACATAAAAACCAGACAGAAGCATTGTGACAAACTTCTTTGTGATGTGTGCAATTATCTCACAGAATTGAACCTTACTTTTCATTGAGCAGTTTTGTAACACTCTTTATGTAGAATCTGCCAGTGGACATTTGGAGTGCTTTGAGTCCTATTGTGTACATGGAAATATCTTCACATAAAAACTAGACAGAAGCATTCTGACAAACTTCTTGGTGAAGTGTGCATTCATCTCACAGAGTTGAAACTTTCTTTTGATTAAGCAACTTTTAAACACTCTTTTGTAGAATCTGCAAGTGGACATTTCGAGCGCTTTGAGACCAGTGGTGGAAAAGGAAATACCTTCACATAACATCTAGACAGAAGCATTCTGACAAACTACTTTGGATGTGTGCATTCATCTCACAGAGTAGAACTTTAGTTTTCAATGAGCAGTTTTAAAAAACTCTTTTTGTAGAATCTGCAAGTGAACATTTGGAGCACCTTTAGTCCTATGGTGGGAAAGGAAATATCTTCAAATAAAAACTAGACAGAAGGACTCTCACAAACTTCTCTGTGACGGGTGCATTCATCTCACAGAGTTGAACATTTCTTTTGATTGAGCAGCTTTGAAACACGCTTTTTGTAGAATCTGCGAGAGGACATTTGGAGCGTTTTAAAGCCTATTGTGGAAAAGGGAATATCTTCATATAAAAACTAGTCAGAAGAATTCTGACAAACTTCTTCATGATTTGTGAATTCATCTCACAGAGTTGAACCTTAGTTTTCATTGAGCAGCCTTGAAGCACTTTCTTTGTAGAATCTGCAAGTGGACATTTGGAGCGCTTTGAGGCCTATGGTGGAAAAAGAAATATCTTCACATAAAATTAGAGGGAAGTATTGTAACACACTTCTTTGTGATGTGTGCATTCACCTCACAGAGTTGAATGATACTTTTCATTGTGCAGTTTTGAAACACTCCTTTTGTAGTATCTGCAAGTGTACATTTGGAGCACTTTGATGCCAATGGTGGAAAAGGAAATATTTTCACATTAAAAATATACTGAAGCATGCTCACAAACATCTTTGTGACTTGTGCATTCATCTCACAGAGTTGAACCTTTCCTTTGCTTGAGCAGCTCTGAAACACCGTTTTTGTAGAATCTGCAAGTGGACATTTGGAGTGCTTTGAGGCCTATGGTGGAAAAGGTAATATCTTCACATAAATCTAGATTGAAGAATTCCGTCAAACTTCTTTGTGATGTGTGCATTCATCTCACAGAGTTGAACCTTAGTTTTCATTGAGCAGTTTTGAAACACTCTTTTTGTAGAATCTGCAAGTGGACATTTGGAGCTCTTGGAGGCCTGTAGTGGAAAAGGAGATATCTTCACATTAAAACCAGACAAATCAATCTCACAAACTTCCTTGTATTCTGTGCATTCATCTCACAGAGTTGAACCTTGGTTGTCATTGAGCAGTTTTGAAATCCTCTTTTTATAGAATCTGCAGGTAGACATTTGGAGCGCCTTGAGGCCTGTGGTGTATAACGAAACATCTTCATATAATAACTAGACAAACGCATTCTGAGAAACTTCTTTGTGATGGGTGCACTCATCTCACGTAGTTGAACCTTTCTTTTGGTGGAGAAGCTTTGAAACACTCTTTTTGTAGAATCTGCAAGTGGACACTTGGAGCGCTTTGAGGCCCATGGTGGGATAAAAAATATCTTCACATAAAAACCAGCCAGAAGCATTCTGACGAACTTCTTTGTGATGTGTGCATTCGTCTCACAGGGTTGAACCTTTCTTTTGATTGAGCAGCTTTGAAAAACTCTTTTTCTAGAATCTGCAAGTGGACATTTGGTGCACATTTGAGCCTATGGTGGAAAAGGAGCTATGTTCACATAATAATTAGACAGAAGCCTATGGGGGAAAAGGGAATATCTTCACTTAAAAAGTATACGGAAACATTCCATCCAACTCCTTTGTAATGTGTGCATTCATCTCACCGAGTAGAACCTTCCTTTCATTGCAGCGTTTTGAAACCCTATTTTTGTAGAATCTACAAGTGGACGTTTGGAGGACTTTGAGGCCTATATTGGAAAAGAAAATTTCTTCACACAAAAAATAGACAGAAGCGTTCTGACAAACTCCTTTGGGATGTGTGCATTCATTGCACAGAGTTGAACCTTTCTTTTTATTGAGCAGTTTGAAACACTCTTTTTGTAGAATCTGCAAGTGGACATTTGGAACGCTTTGAAGCCTATGGTTTAAAAGGAAATATCTTCACCTAAAAACCACCCAGAAGCATTCTGACAAAGTTCTTGGTGATGTGTGCATTCATCTCACGGAGTTGAACCTTTCTTTTGATTGAGCAGACTTGAAACACTATTTTTGTAGAATCTGAAAGTGGATATTTGGAGCGCATTTAGGCCTAGGGTGGAAAAGGACGTATCTTCAAATAATAACTAGACAGAAGCATTCTGACACACTTCTTTGTGATGTGTGCATTCATCTCACAGAGTTGAACCTTACTTTTCATTGAGCTGTTTTGAAACACTCTTTTTGTTGAATCTTCCAGTGGTCATTTGGAGTGCTTTGAGGCCTATTGTGGAAATGGAAATATCTTCACAAAAAAATTAGACAGAAGCATTCCGACAATCTTCTTGGTTATATGTGCATTCTTCTCACAAAGTTCAACCTTCCTTTTGATTGAGCAGCCCACAAACACTCTTTTTGTAGAATCTGCATGTGGAGTTTTGGAGCACTTTGAGGTCTGTGGTGGAAAATGAAATATCCTCACATAAAAACTAGGCAGAAGAATTCTGACAAACTTCTTTGTGATGTGTACATTCACCTCACAGAGTTGAACCTTAGTTTTCATTGAGCAGTTTTCAAACCCTCTTTTTGTAGAATCTACAAGTGGAGATTTGGAGGGCTTTGATACCTGTGTTGGAAAAGGAAATATATTTACATAAATACTAGACAGAAGCATTCTGACAAACTTCTTTGAAATGTGTGCTTTCATCTCACAGAGTTGGAGTTGAACCTTGCTTTTTATTGAGAAGTTTTGAAACATTTTTTTCATATAATCGGCAAGTAGACATTTGGAGCGCCTTGATGCCAATGGTGGAAAAGGAAATATCTTCATATAATAACTAGACAGAAGAGTACACTATCGCAAGAACAAAAAACCAAACACCACGTATTCTCACTCACAGGTGAGAATTGAAAAATGAGAACACATGGACACAGGAAGGGGAACATCACATTTCGGGGACTGTTGTGGGGTGGGGGGAGGGTGGAGGGATAGCATTGGGAGATATACCTAATGCTAGATGACGAGTTGAGAGGTGTAGCGCACCAGCATGGCACATGTATACATATGTAACTTACCTGCACGTTGCGCACAGGTACCATAGAGCCAAAAGAATTATAATAATAATTATAATAATAATAATAATAATAAAAGAAGAAGCATTCTGAGAAACTTCTTTGTGATGGGTGCATTCATCTCACAGAGTGGAACATTTCTTTTGGTTGAGCAGCTTTGAATGACTTTTTGGAGAATCTTCAAGTGCACATTTGGAGCGCTTTGTGGCCTATGTTGAAAAAGCAAATATCTTCTCATAAAAACTAGACAGAAGCATTCTGAAAAACGTCTTAGTCATGTATACATTCATCTCAGAGAATTGTACCTTACGTTTCATTGAGCAGTTTTGAAAAACTCTTTCTGTAGTATCTACAAGTGGCCATTTTGAGCACTTTGAGGCCTATGGTGGAAAAGGAAATATCTTCACATAAAAACCAGACAGAAGCATTCTGACAAACATTTTGTGATGTGTGCATTCATCTCACAGGGTTGGACATTTCTTTTGATTGAGTAGCTTTGAAACACTCTATTTGTAGGATTTGAAAGTGGACATTTGGAGTGCTTTGTGTCCTATGGTGGAAAAGGAATTATCTTCACATGAAAAATATACAGAAGCATTCTGACAAACTTCTTTGTGATGTGTGCATTCATCTCACAGAGTTGAACCTTACTTTTCATTGAGCAGTTTTGAAACTCTCTGTAGAATCTACAAGTGGACATTTGGAGCACTCTTAGGTCTATGGTGGAAAAGGAATTACCTTAACATAATAACGAGACAGAAGGATTCTGACAAACTCCTTTGTCGTGTGTGCATTCATCTCACAGAGTTGAACCTTACTTTTCATTGAGCAGCTTTGAAACACTCTTTTTGTAGAATCTGCGAGTGGACATTTGTGGCACTTTGAGACCTATGGTGGAAAAGTAAATATGTTCACATAAAAACCAGACAGAAGCATTGTGACAAACTTCTTTGTGATGTGTGCAATTATCTCACAGAATTGAACCTTACTTTTCATTGAGCAGTTTTGTAACACTCTTTATGTAGAATCTGCCAGTGGACATTTGGAGTGCTTTGAGTCCTATTGTGTACATGGAAATATCTTCACATAAAAACTAGACAGAAGCATTCTGACAAACTTCTTGGTGAAGTGTGCATTCATCTCACAGAGTTGAAACTTTCTTTTGATTAAGCAACTTTTAAACACTCTTTTGTAGAATCTGCAAGTGGACATTTCGAGCGCTTTGAGACCAGTGGTGGAAAAGGAAATACCTTCACATAACATCTAGACAGAAGTATTCTGACAAACTACTTTGGATGTGTGCATTCATCTCACAGAGTAGAACTTTAGTTTTCAATGAGCAGTTTTAAAAAACTCTTTTTTGTAGAATCTGCAAGTGAACATTTGGAGCACCTTTAGTCCTATGGTGGGAAAGGAAATATCTTCAAATAAAAACTAGACAGAAGGTCTCTCACAAACTTCTCTGTGACGGGTGCATTCATCTCACAGAGTTGAACATTTCTTTTGATTGAGCAGCTTTGAAACACGCTTTTTGTAGAATCTGCGAGAGGACATTTGGAGCGTTTTAAAGCCTATTGTGGAAAAGGGAATATCTTCATATAAAAACTAGTCAGAAGAATTCTGACAAACTTCTTCATGATTTGTGAATTCATCTCACAGAGTTGAACCTTACTTTTCATTGAGCAGCCTTGAAGCACTTTCTTTGTAGAATCTGCAAGTGGACATTTGGAGCGCTTTGAGGCCTATGGTGGAAAAAGAAATATCTTCACATAAAATTAGAGGGAAGTATTGTAACACACTTCTTTGTGATGTGTGCATTCACCTCACAGAGTTGAATGATACTTTTCATTGTGCAGTTTTGAAACACTCCTTTTGTAGTATCTGCAAGTGTACATTTGGAGCACTTTGATGCCAATGGTGGAAAAGGAAATATTTTCACATTAAAAATATACTGAAGCATGCTCACAAACATCTTTGTGACTTGTGCATTCATCTCACAGAGTTGAACCTTTCCTTTGCTTGAGCAGCTCTGAAACACCGTTTTTGTAGAATCTGCAAGTGGACATTTGGAGTGCTTTGAGGCCTATGGTGGAAAACGTAATATCTTCACATAAATCTGGATTGAAGAATTCCGTCAAACTTCTTTGTGATGTGTGCATTCATCTCACAGAGTTGAACCTTAGTTTTCATTGAGCAGTTTTGAAACACTCTTTTTGTAGAATCTGCAAGTGGACATTTGGAGCTCTTGGAGGCCTGTAGTGGAAAAGGAGATATCTTCACATTAAAACCAGACAAATCATTCTCACAAACTTCCTTGTATTCTGTGCATTCATCTCACAGAGTTGAACCTTGGTTGTCATTGAGCAGTTTTGAAATCCTCTTTTTATAGAATCTGCAGGTAGACATTTGGAGCGCCTTGAGGCCTGTGGTGTATAACGAAACATCTTCATATAATAACTAGACAAAAGCATTCTGAGAAACTTCTTTGTGATGGGTGCACTCATCTCACGTAGTTGAACCTTTCTTTTGGTGGAGAAGCTTTGAAACACTCTTTTTGTAGAATCTGCAAGTGGACACTTGGAGCGCTTTGAGGCCCATGGTGGGATAAAAAATATCTTCACATAAAAACCAGCCAGAAGCATTCTGACGAACTTCTTTGTGATGTGTGCATTCGTCTCACAGGGTTGAACCTTTCTTTTGATTGAGCAGCTTTGAAAAACTCTTTTTGTAGAATCTGCAAGTGGACATTTGGTGCACATTTGAGCCTATGGTGGAAAAGGAGCTATGTTCACATAATAATTAGACAGAAGCCTATGGGGGAAAAGGGAATATCTTCACTTAAAAAGTATACGGAAACATTCCATCAAACTCCTTTGTAATGTGTGCATTCATCTCACCGAGTAGAACCTTCCTTTCATTGCAGCGTTTTGAAACCCTATTTTTGTAGAATCTACAAGTGGACGTTTGGAGGACTTTGAGGCCTATATTGGAAAAGAAAATTTCTTCACACAAAAAATAGACAGAAGCGTTCTGACAAACTCCTTTGGGATGTGTGCATTCATTGCACAGAGTTGAACCTTTCTTTTTATTGAGCAGTTTGAAACACTCTTTTTGTAGAATCTGCAAGTGGACATTTGGAACGCTTTGAAGCCTATGGTTTAAAAGGAAATATCTTCACCTAAAAACCACCCAGAAGCATTCTGACAAAGTTCTTGGTGATGTGTGCATTCATCTCACGGAGTTGAACCTTTCTTTTGATTGAGCAGACTTGAAACACTATTTTTGTAGAATCTGAAAGTGGATATTTGGAGCGCATTTAGGCCTAGGGTGGAAAAGGAAGTATCTTCGAATAATAACTAGACAGAAGCATTCTGACACACTTCTTTGTGATGTGTGCATTCATCTCACAGAGTTGAACCTTACTTTTCATTGAGCTGTTTTGAAACACTCTTTTTGTTGAATCTTCCAGTGGTCATTTGGAGTGCTTTGAGGCCTATTGTGGAAATGGAAATATCTTCACAAAAAAATTAGACAGAAGCATTCCGACAATCTTCTTGGTTATATGTGCATTCTTCTCACAAAGTTCAACCTTCCTTTTGATTGAGCAGCCCACAAACACTCTTTTTGTAGAATCTGCATGTGGAGTTTTGGAGCACTTTGAGGTCTGTGGTGGAAAATGAAATATCCTCACATAAAAACTAGGCAGAAGAATTCTGACAAACTTCTTTGTGATGTGTATATTCACCTCACAGAGTTGAACCTTAGTTTTCATTGAGCAGTTTTCAAACCCTCTTTTTGTAGAATCTACAAGTGGAGATTTGGAGGGCTTTGATACCTGTGTTGGAAAAGGAAATATATTTACATAAATACTAGACAGAAGCATTCTGACAAACTTCTTTGAAATGTGTGCTTTCATCTCACAGAGTTGGAGTTGAACCTTGCTTTTTATTGAGAAGTTTTGAAACATTTTTTTCATATAATCTGCAAGTAGACATTTGGAGCGCCTTGATGCCAATGGTGGAAAAGGAAATATCTTCATATAATAACTAGACAGAAGAGTAAACTATCGCAAGAACAAAAACCAAAGACCACGTATTCTCACTCACAGGTGAGAATTGAACAATGAGAACACATGGACACAGGAAGGGGAACATCACATTTCGGGGACAGTTGTGGGGTGGGGGGAGGGTGGAGGGATAGCATTGGGAGATATACCTAATGCTAGATGACGAGTTGGGAGGTGTAGCGCACCAGCATGGCACATGTATACATATGTAACTTACTTGCACGTTGCGCACATGTACCATAGAGCCAAAAGAATTATAATAATAATTACAATAATAATAATAATAATAATAAAAGAAGAAGCATTCTGAGAAAATTCTTTGTGATGGGTGCATTCATCTCACAGAGTGGAACATTTCTTTTGGTTGAGCAGCTTTGAATGACTTTTTGGAGAATCTTCAAGTGCACATTTGGAGCGCTTTGTGGCCTATGGTGAAAAAGCAAATATCTTCTCATAAAAACTAGACAGAAGCATTCTGAAAAACGTCTTAGTCATGTATACATTCATCTCAGAGAATTGTACCTTACGTTTCATTGAGCAGTTTTGAAAAACTCTTTCTGTAGTATCTACAAGTGGCCATTTGGAGCACTTTGAGGCCTATGGTGGAAAAGGAAATATCTTCACATAAAAACCAGACAGAAGCATTCTGACAAACATTTTGTGATGTGTGCATTCATCTCACAGGGTTGGACATTTCTTTTGATTGAGCAGCTTTGAAACACTCTTTTTGTAGGATTTGAAAGTGGACATTTGGAGTGCTTTGTGTCCTATGGTGGAAAAGGAATTATCTTCACATGAAAAATATACAGAAGCATTCTGACAAACTTCTTTGTGATGTGTGCATTCATCTCACAGAGTTGAACCTTACTTTTCATTGAGCAGTTTTGAAACTCTCTGTAGAATCTACAAGTGGACATTTGGAGCACTCTTAGGTCTATGGTGGAAAAGGAATTACCTTAACATAATAACGAGACAGAAGGATTCTGACAAACTCCTTTGTCGTGTGTGCATTCATCTCACAGAGTTGAACCTTACTTTTCATTGAGCAGCTTTGAAACACTCTTTTTGTAGAATCTGCAAGTGGACATTTGTGGCACTTTGAGACCTATGGTGGAAAAGTAAATATGTTCACATAAAAACCAGACAGAAGCATTGTGACAAACTTCTTTGTGATGTGTGCAATTATCTCACAGAATTGAACCTTACTTTTCATTGAGCAGTTTTGTAACACTCTTTATGTAGAATCTGCCAGTGGACATTTGGAGTGCTTTGAGTCCTATTGTGTACATGGAAATATCTTCACATAAAAACTAGACAGAAGCATTCTGACAAACTTCTTGGTGAAGTGTGCATTCATCTCACAGAGTTGAAACTTTCTTTTGATTAAGCAACTTTTAAACACTCTTTTGTAGAATCTGCAAGTGGACATTTCGAGCGCTTTGAGACCAGTGGTGGAAAAGGAAATACCTTCACACAACATCTAGACAGAAGCATTCTGACAAACTACTTTGGATGTGTGCATTCATCTCACAGAGTAGAACTTTAGTTTTCAATGAGCAGTTTTAAAAAACTCTTTTTGTAGAATCTGCAAGTGAACATTTGGAGCACCTTTAGTCCTATGGTGGGAAAGGAAATATCTTCAAATAAAAACTAGACAGAAGGACTCTCACAAACTTCTCTGTGACGGGTGCATTCATCTCACAGAGTTGAACATTTCTTTTGATTGAGCAGCTTTGAAACACGCTTTTTGTAGAATCTGCGAGAGGACATTTGGAGCGTTTTAAAGCCTATTGTGGAAAAGGGAATATCTTCATATAAAAACTAGTCAGAAGAATTCTGACAAACTTCTTCATGATTTGTGAATTCCTCTCACAGAGTTGAACCTTACTTTTCATTGAGCAGCCTTGAAGCACTTTCTTTGTAGAATCTGCAAGTGGACATTTGGAGCGCTTTGAGGCCTATGGTGGAAAAAGAAATATCTTCACATAAAATTAGAGGGAAGTATTGTAACACACTTCTTTGTGATGTGTGCATTCACCTCACAGAGTTGAATGATACTTTTCATTGTGCAGTTTTGAAACACTCCTTTTGTAGTATCTGCAAGTGTACATTTGGAGCACTTTGATGCCAATGGTGGAAAAGGAAATATTTTCACATTAAAAATATACTGAAGCATGCTCACAAACATCTTTGTGACTTGTGCATTCATCTCACAGAGTTGAACCTTTCCTTTGCTTGAGCAGCTCTGAAACACCGTTTTTGTAGAATCTGCAAGTGGACATTTGGAGTGCTTTGAGGCCTATGGTGGAAAAGGTAATATCTTCACATAAATCTAGATTGAAGAATTCCGTCAAACTTCTTTGTGATGTGTGCATTCATCTCACAGAGTTGAACCTTAGTTTTCATTGAGCAGTTTTGAAACACTCTTTTTGTAGAATCTGCAAGTGGACATTTGGAGCTCTTGGAGGCCTGTAGTGGAAAAGGAGATATCTTCACATTAAAACCAGACAAATCAATCTCACAAACTTCCTTGTATTCTGTGCATTCATCTCACAGAGTTGAACCTTGGTTGTCATTGAGCAGTTTTGAAATCCTCTTTTTATAGAATCTGCAGGTAGACATTTGGAGCGCCTTGAGGCCTGTGGTGTATAACGAAACATCTTCATATAATAACTAGACAAACGCATTCTGAGAAACTTCTTTGTGATGGGTGCACTCATCTCACGTAGTTGAACCTTTCTTTTGGTGGAGAAGCTTTGAAACACTCTTTTTGTAGAATCTGCAAGTGGACACTTGGAGCGCTTTGAGGCCCATGGTGGGATAAAAAATATCTTCACATAAAAACCAGCCAGAAGCATTCTGACGAACTACTTTGTGATGTGTGCATTCGTCTCACAGGGTTGAACCTTTCTTTTGATTGAGCAGCTTTGAAAAACTCTTTTTGTAGAATCTGCAAGTGGACATTTGGTGCACATTTGAGCCTATGGTGGAAAAGGAACTATCTTCACATAATAATTAGACAGAAGCCTATGGGGGAAAAGGGAATATCTTCACTTAAAAAGTATACCGAAACATTCCATCAAACTCCTTTGTAATGTGTGCATTCATCTCACCGAGTAGAACCTTCCTTTCATTGCAGAGTTTTGAAACTCTATTTTTGTAGAATCTACAAGTGGACGTTTGGAGGACTTTGAGGCCTATATTGGAAAAGAAAATTTCTTCACACAAAAAATAGACAGAAGCGTTCTGACAAACTCCTTTGGGATGTGTGCATTCATTGCACAGAGTTGAACCTTTCTTTTTATTGAGCAGTTTGAAACACTCTTTTTGTAGAATCTGCAAGTGGACATTTGGAACGCTTTGAAGCCTATGGTTTAAAAGGAAATATCTTCACCTAAAAACCACCCAGAAGCATTCTGACAAAGTTCTTGGTGATGTGTGCATTCATCTCACGGAGTTGAACTTTTCTTTTGATTGAGCAGACTTGAAACACTATTTTTGTAGAATCTGAAAGTGGATATTTGGAGCGCATTTAGGCCTAGGGTGGAAAAGGAAGTATCTTCGAATAATAACTAGACAGAAGCATTCTGACACACTTCTTTGTGATGTGTGCATTCATCTCACAGAGTTGAACCTTACTTTTCATTGAGCTGTTTTGAAACACTCTTTTTGTTGAATCTTCCAGTGGTCATTTGGAGTGCTTTGAGGCCTATTGTGGAAATGGAAATATCTTCACAAAAAAATTAGACAGAAGCATTCCGACAATCTTCTTGGTTATATGTGCATTCTTCTCACAAAGTTCAACCTTCCTTTTGATTGAGCAGCCCACAAACACTCTTTTTGTAGAATCTGCATGTGGAGTTTTGGAGCACTTTGAGGTCTGTGGTGGAAAATGAAATATCCTCACATAAAAACTAGGCAGAAGAATTCTGACAAACTTCTTTGTGATGTGTACATTCACCTCACAGAGTTGAACCTTAGTTTTCATTGAGCAGTTTTCAAACCCTCTTTTTGTAGAATCTACAAGTGGAGATTTGGAGGGCTTTGATACCTGTGTTGGAAAAGGAAATATATTTACATAAATACTAGACAGAAGCATTCTGACAAACTTCTTTGAAATGTGTGCTTTCATCTCACAGAGTTGGAGTTGAACCTTGCTTTTTATTGAGAAGTTTTGAAACATTTTTTTCATATAATCTGCAAGTAGACATTTGGAGCGCCTTGATGCCAATGGTGGAAAAGGAAATATCTTCATATAATAACTAGACAGAAGGGTAAACTATCGCAAGAACAAAAAACCAAACACCACGTATTCTCACTCACAGGTGAGAATTGAACAATGAGAACACATGGACACAGGAAGGGGAACATCACATTTCGGGGACTGTTGTGGGGTGGGGGGAGGGTGGAGGGATAGCATTGGGAGATATACCTAATGCTAGATGACGAGTTGGGAGGTGTAGCGCACCAGCATGGCACATGTATACATATGTAACTTACCTGCACGTTGCGCACATGTACCATAGAGCCAAAAGAATAATAATAATAATAATAATAATAATAATAAAAGAAGAAGCATTCTGAGAAACTTCTTTGTGATGGGTGCATTCATCTCACAGAGTGGAACATTTCTTTTGGTTGAGCAGCTTTGAATGACTTTTTGGAGAATCTTCAAGTGCACATTTGGAGCGCTTTGTGGCCTATGGTGAAAAAGCAAATATCTTCTCATAAAAACTAGACAGAAGCATTCTGAAAAACGTCTTAGTCATGTATACATTCATCTCAGAGAATTGTACCTTACGTTTCACTGAGCAGTTTTGAAAAACTCTTTCTGTAGTATCTACAAGTGGCCATTTGGAGCACTTTGAGGCCTATGGTGGAAAAGGAAATATCTTCACATAAAAACCAGACAGAAGCATTCTGACAAACATTTTGTGATGTGTGCATTCATCTCACAGGGTTGGACATTTCTTTTGATTGAGCAGCTTTGAAACACTCTTTTTGTAGGATTTGAAAGTGGACATTTGGAGTGCTTTGTGTCCTATGGTGGAAAAGGAATTATCTTCACATGAAAAATATACAGAAGCATTCTGACAAACTTCTTTGTGATGTGTGCATTCATCTCACAGAGTTGAACCTTACTTTTCATTGAGCAGTTTTGAAACTCTCTGTAGAATCTACAAGTGGACATTTGGAGCACTCTTAGGTCTATGGTGGAAAAGGAATTACCTTAACATAATAACGAGACAGAAGGCTTCTGACAAACTCCTTTGTCGTGTGTGCATTCATCTCACAGAGTTGAACCTTACTTTTCATTGAGCAGCTTTGAAACACTCTTTTTGTAGAATCTGCGAGTGGACATTTGTGGCACTTTGAGACCTATGGTGGAACAGTAAATATGTTCACATAAAAACCAGACAGAAGCATTGTGACAAACTTCTTTGTGATGTGTGCAATTATCTCACAGAATTGAACCTCACTTTTCATTGAGCAGTTTTGTAACACTCTTTATGTAGAATCTGCCAGTGGACATTTGGAGTGCTTTGAGTCCTATTGTGTACATGGAAATATCTTCACATAAAAACTAGACAGAAGAATTCTGACAAACTTCTTGGTGAAGTGTGCATTCATCTCACAGAGTTGAAACTTTCTTTTGATTAAGCAACTTTTAAACACTCTTTTGTAGAATCTGCAAGTGGACATTTCGAGCGCTTTGAGACCAGTGGTGGAAAAGGAAATACCTTCACACAACATCTAGACAGAAGCATTCTGACAAACTACTTTGGATGTGTGCATTCATCTCACAGAGTTGAACTTTAGTTTTCAATGAGCAGTTTTAAAAAACTCTTTTTGTAGAATCTGCAAGTGAACATTTGGAGCACCTTTAGTCCTATGGTGGGAAAGGAAATATCTTCAAATAAAAACTAGACAGAAGGACTCTCACAAACTTCTCTGTGACGAGTGCATTCATCTCACAGAGTTGAACATTTCTTTTGATTGAGCAGCTTTGAAACACGCTTTTTGTAGAATCTGCGAGAGAACATTTGGAGCGTTTTAAAGCCTATTGTGGAAAAGGGAATATCTTCCTATAAAAACTAGTCAGAAGAATTCTGACAAACTTCTTCATGATTTGTGAATTCATCTCACAGAGTTGAACCTTACTTTTCATTGAGCAGCCTTGAAGCACTTTCTTTGTAGAATCTGCAAGTGGACATTTGGAGCGCTTTGAGGCCTATGGTGGAAAAAGAAATATCTTCACATAAAATTAGAGGGAAGTATTGTAACACACTTCTTTGTGATGTGTGCATTCACCTCACAGAGTTGAATGATACTTTTCATTGTGCAGTTTTGAAACACTCCTTTTGTAGTATCTGCAAGTGTACATTTGGAGCACTTTGATGCCAATGGTGGAAAAGGAAATATTTTCACATTAAAAATATACTGAAGCATGCTCACAAACATCTTTGTGACTTGTGCATTCATCTCACAGAGTTGAACCTTTCCTTTGCTTGAGCAGCTCTGAAACACCGTTTTTGTAGAATCTGCAAGTGGACATTTGGAGTGCTTTGAGGCCTATGGTGGAAAACGTAATATCTTCACATAAATCTGGATTGAAGAATTCCGTCAAACTTCTTTGTGATGTGTGCATTCATCTCACAGAGTTGAACCTTAGTTTTCATTGAGCAGTTTTGAAACACTCTTTTTGTAGAATCTGCAAGTGGACATTTGGAGCTCTTGGAGGCCTGTAGTGGAAAAGGAGATATCTTCACATTAAAACCAGACAAATCATTCTCACAAACGTCCTTGTATTCTGTGCATTCATCTCACAGAGTTGAACCTTGGTTGTCATTGAGCAGTTTTGAAATCCTCTTTTTATAGAATCTGCAGGTAGACATTTGGAGCGCCTTGAGGCCTGTGGTGTATAACGAAACATCTTCATATAATGACTAGACAAACGCATTCTGAGAAACTCCTTTGTGATGGGTGCACTCATCTCACGTAGTTGAACCTTTCTTTTGGTGGAGAAGCTTTGAAACACTCTTTTTGTAGAATCTGCAAGTGGACACTTGGAGCGCTTTGAGGCCCATGGTGGGATAAAAAATATCTTCACATAAAAACCAGCCAGAAGCATTCTGACGAACTTCTTGGTGATGTGTGCATTCGTCTCACAGGGTTGAACCTTTCTTTTGATTGAGCAGCTTTGAAAAACTCTTTTTGTAGAATCTGCAAGTGGACATTTGGTGCACATTTGAGCCTATGGTGGAAAAGGAGCTATGTTCACATAATAATTAGACAGAAGCCTATGGGGGAAAAGGGAATATCTTCACTTAAAAAGTATACGGAAACATTCCATCAAACTCCTTTGTAATGTGTGCGTTCATCTCACCGAGTAGAACCTTCCTTTCATTGCAGCGTTTTGAAACCCTATTTTTGTAGAATCTACAAGTGGACGTTTGGAGGACTTTGAGGCCTATATTGGAAAAGAAAATTTCTTCACACAAAAAATAGACAGAAGCGTTCTGACAAACTCCTTTGGGATGTGTGCATTCATTGCACAGAGTTGAACCTTTCTTTTTATTGAGCAGTTTGAAACACTCTTTTTGTAGAATCTGCAAGTGGACATTTGGAACGCTTTGAAGCCTATGGTTTAAAAGGAAATATCTTCACCTAAAAACCACCCAGAAGCATTCTGACAAAGTTCTTGGTGATGTGTGCATTCATCTCACGGAGTTGAACCTTTCTTTTGATTGAGCAGACTTGAAACACTATTTTTGTAGAATCTGAAAGTGGATATTTGGAGCGCATTTAGGCCTAGGGTGGAAAAGGAAGTATCTTCGAATAATAACTAGACAGAAGCATTCTGACACACTTCTTTGTGATGTGTGCATTCATCTCACAGAGTTGAACCTTACTTTTCATTGAGCTGTTTTGAAACACTCTTTTTGTTGAATCTTCCAGTGGTCATTTGGAGTGCTTTGAGGCCTATTGTGGAAATGGAAGTATCTTCACAAAAAAATTAGACAGAAGCATTCCGACAATCTTCTTTGTTATATGTGCATTCTTCTCACAAAGTTCAACCTTCCTTTTGATTGAGCAGCCCACAAACACTCTTTTTGTAGAATCTGCATGTGGAGTTTTGGAGCACTTTGAGGTCTGTGGTGGAAAATGAAATATCCTCACATAAAAACTAGGCAGAAGAATTCTGACAAACTTCTTTGTGATGTGTACATTCACCTCACAGAGTTGAACCTTAGTTTTCATTGAGCAGTTTTCAAACCCTCTTTTTGTAGAATCTACAAGTGGAGATTTGGAGTGCTTTGATACCTGTGTTGGAAAAGGAAATATATTTACATAAATACTAGACAGAAGCATTCTGACAAACTTCTTTGAAATGTGTGCTTTCATCTCACAGAGTTGGAGTTGAACCTTCCTTTTTATTGAGAAGTTTTGAAACATTTTTTTCGTATAATCTGCAAGTAGACATTTGGAGCGCCTTGATGCCAATGGTGGAAAAGGAAATATCTTCATATAATAACTAGACAGAAGAGTAAACTATCGCAAGAACAAGAAACCAAACACCACGTATTCTCACTCACAGGTGAGAATTGAACAATGAGAACACATGGACACAGGAAGGGGAACATCACATTTCGGGGACTGTTGTGGGGTGTGGGGAGGGTGGAGGGATAGCATTGGGAGATATACCTAATGCTAGATGACGAGTTGGGAGGTGTAGCGCACCAGCATGGCACATGTATACATATGTAACTTACCTGCACGTTGCGCACATGTACCACAGAGCCAAAAGAATTATAATAATAATTATAATAATAATAATAATAATAATAATAAAAGAAGAAGCATTCTGAGAAACTTCTTTGTGATGGGTGCATTCATCTCACAGAGTGGAACATTTCTTTTGGTTGAGCAGCTTTGAATGACTTTTTGGAGAATCTTCAAGTGCACATTTGGAGCGCTTTGTGGCCTATGGTGAAAAAGCAAATATCTTCTCATAAAAACTAGACAGAAGCATTCTGAAAAACGTCTTAGTCATGTATACATTCATCTCAGAGAATTGTACCTTACGTTTCATTGAGCAGTTTTGAAAAACTCTTTCTGTAGTATCTACAAGTGGCCGTTTGGAGCACTTTGAGGCCTATGGTGGAAAAGGAAATATCTTCACATAAAAACCAGACAGAAGCATTCTGACAAACATTTTGTGATGTGTGCATTCATCTCACAGGGTTGGACATTTCTTTTGATTGAGCAGCTTTGAAACACTCTTTTTGTAGGATTTGAAAGTGGACATTTGGAGTGCTTTGTGTCCTATGGTGGAAGAGGAATTATCTTCACATGAAAAATATACAGAAGCATTCTGACAAACTTCTTTGTGATCTGTGCATTCATCTCACAGAGTTGAACTTTAGTTTTCAATGAGCAGTTTTAAAAAACTCTTTTTGTAGAATCTGCAAGTGAACATTTGGAGCACCTTTAGTCCTATGGTGGGAAAGGAAATATCTTCAAATAAAAACTAGACAGAAGGACTCTCACAAACTTCTCTGTGACGAGTGCATTCATCTCACAGAGTTGAACATTTCTTTTGATTGAGCAGCTTTGAAACACGCTTTTTGTAGAATCTGCGAGAGGACATTTGGAGCGTTTTAAAGCCTATTGTGGAAAAGGGAATATCTTCCTATAAAAACTAGTCAGAAGAATTCTGACAAACTTCTTCATGATTTGTGAATTCATCTCACAGAGTTGAACCTTACTTTTCATTGAGCAGCCTTGAAGCACTTTCTTTGTAGAATCTGCAAGTGGACATTTGGAGCGCTTTGAGGCCTATGGTGGAAAAAGAAATATCTTCACATAAAATTAGAGGGAAGTATTGTAACACACTTCTTTGTGATGTGTGCATTCACCTCACAGAGTTGAATGATACTTTTCATTGTGCAGTTTTGAAACACTCCTTTTGTAGTATCTGCAAGTGTACATTTGGAGCACTTTGATGCCAATGGTGGAAAAGGAAATATTTTCACATTAAAAATATACTGAAGCATGCTCACAAACATCTTTGTGACTTGTGCATTCATCTCACAGAGTTGAACCTTTCCTTTGCTTGAGCAGCTCTGAAACACCGTTTTTGTAGAATCTGCAAGTGGACATTTGGAGTGCTTTGAGGCCTATGGTGGAAAACGTAATATCTTCACATAAATCTGGATTGAAGAATTCCGTCAAACTTCTTTGTGATGTGTGCATTCATCTCACAGAGTTGAACCTTAGTTTTCATTGAGCAGTTTTGAAACACTCTTTTTGTAGAATCTGCAAGTGGACATTTGGAGCTCTTGGAGGCCTGTAGTGGAAAAGGAGATATCTTCACATTAAAACCAGACAAATCATTCTCACAAACTTCCTTGTATTCTGTGCATTCATCTCACAGAGTTGAACCTTGGTTGTCATTGAGCAGTTTTGAAATCCTCTTTTTATAGAATCTGCAGGTAGACATTTGGAGCGCCTTGAGGCCTGTGGTGTATAACGAAACATCTTCATATAATGACTAGACAAACGCATTCTGAGAAACTCCTTTGTGCTGGGTGCACTCATCTCACGTAGTTGAACCTTTCTTTTGGTGGAGAAGCTTTGAAACACTCTTTTTGTAGAATCTGCAAGTGGACACTTGGAGCGCTTTGAGGCCCATGGTGGGATAAAAAATATCTTCACATAAAAACCAGCCAGAAGCATTCTGACGAACTTCTTGGTGATGTGTGCATTCGTCTCACAGGGTTGAACCTTTCTTTTGATTGAGCAGCTTTGAAAAACTCTTTTTGTAGAATCTGCAAGTGGACATTTGGTGCACATTTGAGCCTATGGTGGAAAAGGAGCTATGTTCACATAATAATTAGACAGAAGCCTATGGGGGAAAAGGGAATATCTTCACTTAAAAAGTATACGGAAACATTCCATCAAACTCCTTTGTAATGTGTGCGTTCATCTCACCGAGTAGAACCTTCCTTTCATTGCAGCGTTTTGAAACCCTATTTTTGTAGAATCTACAAGTGGACGTTTGGAGGACTTTGAGGCCTATATTGGAAAAGAAAATTTCTTCACACAAAAAATAGACAGAAGCGTTCTGACAAACTCCTTTGGGATGTGTGCATTCATTGCACAGAGTTGAACCTTTCTTTTTATTGAGCAGTTTGAAACACTCTTTTTGTAGAATCTGCAAGTGGACATTTGGAACGCTTTGAAGCCTATGGTTTAAAAGGAAATATCTTCACCTAAAAACCACCCAGAAGCATTCTGACAAAGTTCTTGGTGATGTGTGCATTCATCTCACGGAGTTGAACCTTTCTTTTGATTGAGCAGACTTGAAACACTATTTTTGTAGAATCTGAAAGTGGATATTTGGAGCGCATTTAGGCCTAGGGTGGAAAAGGAAGTATCTTCGAATAATAACTAGACAGAAGCATTCTGACACACTTCTTTGTGATGTGTGCATTCATCTCACAGAGTTGAACCTTACTTTTCATTGAGCTGTTTTGAAACACTCTTTTTGTTGAATCTTCCAGTGGTCATTTGGAGTGCTTTGAGGCCTATTGTGGAAATGGAAGTATCTTCACAAAAAAATTAGACAGAAGCATTCCGACAATCTTCTTTGTTATATGTGCATTCTTCTCACAAAGTTCAACCTTCCTTTTGATTGAGCAGCCCACAAACACTCTTTTTGTAGAATCTGCATGTGGAGTTTTGGAGCACTTTGAGGTCTGTGGTGGAAAATGAAATATCCTCACATAAAAACTAGGCAGAAGAATTCTGACAAACTTCTTTGTGATGTGTACATTCACCTCACAGAGTTGAACCTTAGTTTTCATTGAGCAGTTTTCAAACCCTCTTTTTGTAGAATCTACAAGTGGAGATTTGGAGTGCTTTGATACCTGTGTTGGAAAAGGAAATATATTTACATAAATACTAGACAGAAGCATTCTGACAAACTTCTTTGAAATGTGTGCTTTCATCTCACAGAGTTGGAGTTGAACCTTCCTTTTTATTGAGAAGTTTTGAAACATTTTTTTCGTATAATCTGCAAGTAGACATTTGGAGCGCCTTGATGCCAATGGTGGAAAAGGAAATGTCTTCATATAATAACTAGACAGAAGAGTAAACTATCGCAAGAACAAGAAACCAAACACCACGTATTCTCACTCACAGGTGAGAATTGAACAATGAGAACACATGGACACAGGAAGGGGAACATCACATTTCGGGGACTGTTGTGGGGTGGGGAGAGGGTGGAGGGATAGCATTGGGAGATATACCTAATGCTAGATGACGAGTTGGGAGGTGTAGCGCACCAGCATGGCACATGTATACATATGTAACTTACCTGCACGTTGCGCACATGTACCATAGAGCCAAAAGAATTATAATAATAATTATAATAATAATAATAATAATAATAATAAAAGAAGAAGCATTCTGAGAAACTTCTTTGTGATGGGTGCATTCATCTCACAGAGTGGAACATTTCTTTTGGTTGAGCAGCTTTGAATGACTTTTTGGAGAATCTTCAAGTGCACATTTGGAGCGCTTTGTGGCCTATGGTGAAAAAGCAAATATCTTCTCATAAAAACTAGACAGAAGCATTCTGAAAAACGTCTTAGTCATGTATACATTCATCTCAGAGAATTGTACCTTACGTTTCATTGAGCAGTTTTGAAAAACTCTTTCTGTAGTATCTACAAGTGGCCGTTTGGAGCACTTTGAGGCCTATGGTGGAAAAGGAAATATCTTCACATAAAAACCAGACAGAAGCATTCTGACAAACATTTTGTGATGTGTGCATTCATCTCACAGGGTTGGACATTTCTTTTGATTGAGCAGCTTTGAAACACTCTTTTTGTAGGATTTGAAAGTGGACATTTGGAGTGCTTTGTGTCCTATGGTGGAAGAGGAATTATCTTCACATGAAAAATATACAGAAGCATTCTGACAAACTTCTTTGTGATGTGTGCATTCATCTCACAGAGTTGAACTTTAGTTTTCAATGAGCAGTTTTAAAAAACTCTTTTTGTAGAATCTGCAAGTGAACATTTGGAGCACCTTTAGTCCTATGGTGGGAAAGGAAATATCTTCAAATAAAAACTAGACAGAAGGACTCTCACAAACTTCTCTGTGACGAGTGCATTCATCTCACAGAGTTGAACATTTCTTTTGATTGAGCAGCTTTGAAACACGCTTTTTGTAGAATCTGCGAGAGGACATTTGGAGCGTTTTAAAGCCTATTGTGGAAAAGGGAATATCTTCCTATAAAAACTAGTCAGAAGAATTCTGACAAACTTCTTCATGATTTGTGAATTCATCTCACAGAGTTGAACCTTACTTTTCATTGAGCAGCCTTGAAGCACTTTCTTTGTAGAATCTGCAAGTGGACATTTGGAGCGCTTTGAGGCCTATGGTGGAAAAAGAAATATCTTCACATAAAATTAGAGGGAAGTATTGTAACACACTTCTTTGTGATGTGTGCATTCACCTCACAGAGTTGAATGATACTTTTCATTGTGCAGTTTTGAAACACTCCTTTTGTAGTATCTGCAAGTGTACATTTGGAGCACTTTGATGCCAATGGTGGAAAAGGAAATATTTTCACATTAAAAATATACTGAAGCATGCTCACAAACATCTTTGTGACTTGTGCATTCATCTCACAGAGTTGAACCTTTCCTTTGCTTGAGCAGCTCTGAAACACCGTTTTTGTAGAATCTGCAAGTGGACATTTGGAGTGCTTTGAGGCCTATGGTGGAAAACGTAATATCTTCACATAAATCTGGATTGAAGAATTCCGTCAAACTTCTTTGTGATGTGTGCATTCATCTCACAGAGTTGAACCTTAGTTTTCATTGAGCAGTTTTGAAACACTCTTTTTGTAGAATCTGCAAGTGGACATTTGGAGCTCTTGGAGGCCTGTAGTGGAAAAGGAGATATCTTCACATTAAAACCAGGCAAATCATTCTCACAAACTTCCTTGTATTCTGTGCATTCATCTCACAGAGTTGAACCCTGGTTGTCATTGAGCAGTTTTGAAATCCTCTTTTTATAGAATCTGCAGGTAGACATTTGGAGCGCCTTGAGGCCTGTGGTGTATAACGAAACATCTTCATATAATGACTAGACAAACGCATTCTGAGAAACTCCTTTGTGATGGGTGCACTCATCTCACGTAGTTGAACCTTTCTTTTGGTGGAGAAGCTTTGAAACACTCTTTTTGTAGAATCTGCAAGTGGACACTTGGAGCGCTTTGAGGCCCATGGTGGGATAAAAAATATCTTCACATAAAAACCAGCCAGAAGCATTCTGACGAACTTCTTGGTGATGTGTGCATTCGTCTCACAGGGTTGAACCTTTCTTTTGATTGAGCAGCTTTGAAAAACTCTTTTTGTAGAATCTGCAAGTGGACATTTGGTGCACATTTGAGCCTATGGTGGAAATGGAGCTATGTTCACATAATAATTAGACAGAAGCCTATGGGGGAAAAGGGAATATCTTCACTTAAAAAGTATACGGAAACATTCCATCAAACTCCTTTGTAATGTGTGCGTTCATCTCACCGAGTAGAACCTTCCTTTCATTGCAGCGTTTTGAAACCCTATTTTTGTAGAATCTACAAGTGGACGTTTGGAGGACTTTGAGGCCTATATTGGAAAAGAGAATTTCTTCACACAAAAAATAGACAGAAGCGTTCTGACAAACTCCTTTGGGATGTGTGCATTCATTGCACAGAGTTGAACCTTTCTTTTTATTGAGCAGTTTGAAACACTCTTTTTGTAGAATCTGCAAGTGGACATTTGGAACGCTTTGAAGCCTATGGTTTAAAAGGAAATATCTTCACCTAAAAACCACCCAGAAGCATTCTGACAAAGTTCTTGGTGATGTGTGCATTCATCTCACGGAGTTGAACCTTTCTTTTGATTGAGCAGACTTGAAACACTATTTTTGTAGAATCTGAAAGTGGATATTTGGAGCGCATTTAGGCCTAGGGTGGAAAAGGAAGTATCTTCGAATAATA
This sequence comes from Pongo abelii, assembly GCF_028885655.2. Classification (NCBI taxonomy): domain Eukaryota; kingdom Metazoa; phylum Chordata; class Mammalia; order Primates; family Hominidae; genus Pongo; species Pongo abelii. Next base: position 10,390,144 of record NC_072000.2, on the reverse strand, counting down.
ACTAGACAGAAGCATTCTGACACACTTCTTTGTGATGTGTGCATTCATCTCACAGAGTTGAACCTTACTTTTCATTGAGCTGTTTTGAAACACTCTTTTTGTTGAATCTTCCAGTGGTCATTTGGAGTGCTTTGAGGCCTATTGTGGAAATGGAAGTATCTTCACAAAAAAATTAGACAGAAGCATTCCGACAATCTTCTTTGTTATATGTGCATTCTTCTCACAAAGTTCAACCTTCCTTTTGATTGAGCAGCCCACAAACACTCTTTTTGTAGAATCTGCATGTGGAGTTTTGGAGCACTTTGAGGTCTGTGGTGGAAAATGAAATATCCTCACATAAAAACTAGGCAGAAGAATTCTGACAAACTTCTTTGTGATGTGTACATTCACCTCACAGAGTTGAACCTTAGTTTTCATTGAGCAGTTTTCAAACCCTCTTTTTGTAGAATCTACAAGTGGAGATTTGGAGTGCTTTGATACCTGTGTTGGAAAAGGAAATATATTTACATAAATACTAGACAGAAGCATTCTGACAAACTTCTTTGAAATGTGTGCTTTCATCTCACAGAGTTGGAGTTGAACCTTCCTTTTTATTGAGAAGTTTTGAAACATTTTTTTCGTATAATCTGCAAGTAGACATTTGGAGCGCCTTGATGCCAATGGTGGAAAAGGAAATATCTTCATATAATAACTAGACAGAAGAGTAAACTATCGCAAGAACAAGAAACCAAACACCACGTATTCTCACTCACAGGTGAGAATTGAACAATGAGAACACATGGACACAGGAAGGGGAACATCACATTTCGGGGACTGTTGTGGGGTGGGGAGAGGGTGGAGGGATAGCATTGGGAGATATACCTAATGCTAGATGACGAGTTGGGAGGTGTAGCGCACCAGCATGGCACATGTATACATATGTAACTTACCTGCACGTTGCGCACATGTACCATAGAGCCAAAAGAATTATAATAATAATTATAATAATAATAATAATAATAATAATAATAATAAAAGAAGAAGCATTCTGAGAAACTTCTTTGTGATGGGTGCATTCATCTCACAGAGTGGAACATTTCTTTTGGTTGAGCAGCTTTGAATGACTTTTTGGAGAATCTTCAAGTGCACATTTGGAGCGCTTTGTGGCCTATGGTGAAAAAGCAAATATCTTCTCATAAAAACTAGACAGAAGCATTCTGAAAAACGTCTTAGTCATGTATACATTCATCTCAGAGAATTGTACCTTACGTTTCATTGAGCAGTTTTGAAAAACTCTTTCTGTAGTATCTACAAGTGGCCGTTTGGAGCACTTTGAGGCCTATGGTGGAAAAGGAAATATCTTCACATAAAAACCAGACAGAAGCATTCTGACAAACATTTTGTGATGTGTGCATTCATCTCACAGGGTTGGACATTTCTTTTGATTGAGCAGCTTTGAAACACTCTTTTTGTAGGATTTGAAAGTGGACATTTGGAGTGCTTTGTGTCCTATGGTGGAAGAGGAATTATCTTCACATGAAAAATATACAGAAGCATTCTGACAAACTTCTTTGTGATGTGTGCATTCATCTCACAGAGTTGAACTTTAGTTTTCAATGAGCAGTTTTAAAAAACTCTTTTTGTAGAATCTGCAAGTGAACATTTGGAGCACCTTTAGTCCTATGGTGGGAAAGGAAATATCTTCAAATAAAAACTAGACAGAAGGACTCTCACAAACTTCTCTGTGACGAGTGCATTCATCTCACAGAGTTGAACATTTCTTTTGATTGAGCAGCTTTGAAACACGCTTTTTGTAGAATCTGCGAGAGGACATTTGGAGCGTTTTAAAGCCTATTGTGGAAAAGGGAATATCTTCCTATAAAAACTAGTCAGAAGAATTCTGACAAACTTCTTCATGATTTGTGAATTCCTCTCACAGAGTTGAACCTTACTTTTCATTGAGCAGCCTTGAAGCACTTTCTTTGTAGAATCTGCAAGTGGACATTTGGAGCGCTTTGAGGCCTATGGTGGAAAAAGAAATATCTTCACATAAAATTAGAGGGAAGTATTGTAACACACTTCTTTGTGATGTGTGCATTCACCTCACAGAGTTGAATGATACTTTTCATTGTGCAGTTTTGAAACACTCCTTTTGTAGTATCTGCAAGTGTACATTTGGAGCACTTTGATGCCAATGGTGGAAAAGGAAATATTTTCACATTAAAAATATACTGAAGCATGCTCACAAACATCTTTGTGACTTGTGCATTCATCTCACAGAGTTGAACCTTTCCTTTGCTTGAGCAGCTCTGAAACACCGTTTTTGTAGAATCTGCAAGTGGACATTTGGAGTGCTTTGAGGCCTATGGTGGAAAACGTAATATCTTCACATAAATCTGGATTGAAGAATTCCGTCAAACTTCTTTGTGATGTGTGCATTCATCTCACAGAGTTGAACCTTAGTTTTCATTGAGCAGTTTTGAAACACTCTTTTTGTAGAATCTGCAAGTGGACATTTGGAGCTCTTGGAGGCCTGTAGTGGAAAAGGAGATATCTTCACATTAAAACCAGACAAATCATTCTCACAAACTTCCTTGTATTCTGTGCATTCATCTCACAGAGTTGAACCTTGGTTGTCATTGAGCAGTTTTGAAATCCTCTTTTTATAGAATCTGCAGGTAGACATTTGGAGCGCCTTGAGGCCTGTGGTGTATAACGAAACATCTTCATATAATGACTAGACAAACGCATTCTGAGAAACTCCTTTGTGATGGGTGCACTCATCTCACGTAGTTGAACCTTTCTTTTGGTGGAGAAGCTTTGAAACACTCTTTTTGTAGAATCTGCAAGTGGACACTTGGAGCGCTTTGAGGCCCATGGTGGGATAAAAAATATCTTCACATAAAAACCAGCCAGAAGCATTCTGACGAACTTCTTGGTGATGTGTGCATTCGTCTCACAGGGTTGAACCTTTCTTTTGATTGAGCAGCTTTGAAAAACTCTTTTTGTAGAATCTGCAAGTGGACATTTGGTGCACATTTGAGCCTATGGTGGAAATGGAGCTATGTTCACATAATAATTAGACAGAAGCCTATGGGGGAAAAGGGAATATCTTCACTTAAAAAGTATACGGAAACATTCCATCAAACTCCTTTGTAATGTGTGCGTTCATCTCACCGAGTAGAACCTTCCTTTCATTGCAGCGTTTTGAAACCCTATTTTTGTAGAATCTACAAGTGGACGTTTGGAGGACTTTGAGGCCTATATTGGAAAAGAGAATTTCTTCACACAAAAAATAGACAGAAGCGTTCTGACAAACTCCTTTGGGATGTGTGCATTCATTGCACAGAGTTGAACCTTTCTTTTTATTGAGCAGTTTGAAACACTCTTTTTGTAGAATCTGCAAGTGGACATTTGGAACGCTTTGAAGCCTATGGTTTAAAAGGAAATATCTTCACCTAAAAACCACCCAGAAGCATTCTGACAAAGTTCTTGGTGATGTGTGCATTCATCTCACGGAGTTGAACCTTTCTTTTGATTGAGCAGACTTGAAACACTATTTTTGTAGAATCTGAAAGTGGATATTTGGAGCGCATTTAGGCCTAGGGTGGAAAAGGAAGTATCTTCGAATAATAACTAGACAGAAGCATTCTGACACACTTCTTTGTGATGTGTGCATTCATCTCACAGAGTTGAACCTTACTTTTCATTGAGCTGTTTTGAAACACTCTTTTTGTTGAATCTTCCAGTGGTCATTTGGAGTGCTTTGAGGCCTATTGTGGAAATGGAAGTATCTTCACAAAAAAATTAGACAGAAGCATTCCGACAATCTTCTTTGTTATATGTGCATTCTTCTCACAAAGTTCAACCTTCCTTTTGATTGAGCAGCCCACAAACACTCTTTTTGTAGAATCTGCATGTGGAGTTTTGGAGCACTTTGAGGTCTGTGGTGGAAAATGAAATATCCTCACATAAAAACTAGGCAGAAGAATTCTGACAAACTTCTTTGTGATGTGTACATTCACCTCACAGAGTTGAACCTTAGTTTTCATTGAGCAGTTTTCAAACCCTCTTTTTGTAGAATCTACAAGTGGAGATTTGGAGTGCTTTGATACCTGTGTTGGAAAAGGAAATATATTTACATAAATACTAGACAGAAGCATTCTGACAAACTTCTTTGAAATGTGTGCTTTCATCTCACAGAGTTGGAGTTGAACCTTCCTTTTTATTGAGAAGTTTTGAAACATTTTTTTCGTATAATCTGCAAGTAGACATTTGGAGCGCCTTGATGCCAATGGTGGAAAAGGAAATATCTTCATATAATAACTAGACAGAAGAGTAAACTATCGCAAGAACAAGAAACCAAACACCACGTATTCTCACTCACAGGTGAGAATTGAACAATGAGAACACATGGACACAGGAAGGGGAACATCACATTTCGGGGACTGTTGTGGGGTGGGGGAGGTTGGAGGGATAGCATTGGGAGATATACCTAATGCTAGATGACGAGTTGGGAGGTGTAGCGCACCAGCATGGCACATGTATACATATGTAACTTACCTGCACGTTGTGTACATGTACCATAGAGCCAAAAGAATTGTAATAATAATTATAATAATAATAATAATAATAATAATAATAATAAAAGAAGAAGCATTCTGATAAACTTCTTTGTGATGGGTGCATTCATCTCACAGAGTGGAACATTTCTTTTGGTTGAGCAGCTTTGAATGACTTTTTGGAGAATCTTCAAGTGCACATTTGGAGCGCTTTGTGGCCTATGGCGAAAAAGCAAATATCTTCTCATAAAAACTAGACAGAAGCATTCTGAAAAACGTCTTAGTCATGTATACATTCATCTCAGAGAATTGTACCTTACGTTTCATTGAGCAGTTTTGAAAAACTCTTTCTGTAGTATCTACAAGTGGCCGTTTGGAGCACTTTGAGGCCTATGGTGGAAAAGGAAATATCTTCACATAAAAACCAGACAGAAGCATTCTGACAAACATTTTGTGATGTGTGCATTCATCTCACAGGGTTGGACATTTCTTTTGATTGAGCAGCTTTGAAACACTCTTTTTGTAGGATTTGAAAGTGGACATTTGGAGTGCTTTGTGTCCTATGGTGGAAAAGGAATTATCTTCACATGAAAAATATACAGAAGCATTCTGACAAACTTCTTTGTGATGTGTGCATTCATCTCACAGAGTTGAACCTTACTTTTCATTGAGCAGTTTTGAAACTCTCTGTAGAATCTACTAGTGGACATTTGGAGCACTCTTAGGTCTATGGTGGAAAAGGAATTACCTTAACATAATAACGAGACAGAAGGATTCTGACAAACTCCTTTGTCGTGTGTGCATTCATCTCACAGAGTTGAACCTTACTTTTCATTGAGCAGCTTTGAAACACTCTTTTTGTAGAATCTGCAAGTGGACATTTGTGGCACTTTGAGACCTATGGTGGAAAAGTAAATATGTTCACATAAAAACCAGACAGAAGCATTGTGACAAACTTCTTTGTGATGTGTGCAATTATCTCACAGAATGGAACCTTACTTTTCATTGAGCAGTTTTGTAACACTCTTTATGTAGAATCTGCCCGTGGACATTTGGAGTGCTTTGAGTCCTATTGTGTACATGGAAATATCTTCACATAAAAACTAGACAGAAGCATTCTGACAAACTTCTTGGTGAAGTGTGCATTCATCTCACAGAGTTGAAACTTTCTTTTGATTAAGCAACTTTTAAACACTCTTTTGTAGAATCTGCAAGTGGACATTTCGAGCGCTTTGAGACCAGTGGTGGAAAAGGAAATACCTTCACATAACATCTAGACAGAAGCATTCTGACAAACTACTTTGGATGTGTGCATTCATCTCACAGAGTAGAACTTTAGTTTTCAATGAGCAGTTTTAAAAAACTCTTTTTGTAGAATCTGCAAGTGAACATTTGGAGCACCTTTAGTCCTAAGGTGGGAAAGGAAATATCTTCAAATAAAAACTAGACAGAAGGACTCTCACAAACTTCTCTGTGACGGGTGCATTCATCTCACAGAGTTGAACATTTCTTTTGATTGAGCAGCTTTGAAACACGCTTTTTGTAGAATCTGCGAGAGGACATTTGGAGCGTTTTAAAGCCTATTGTGGAAAAGGGAATATCTTCCTATAAAAACTAGTCAGAAGAATTCTGACAAACTTCTTCATGATTTGTGAATTTATCTCACAGAGTTGAACCTTACTTTTCATTGAGCAGCCTTGAAGCACTTTCTTTGTAGAATCAGCAAGTGGACATTTGGAGCGCTTTGAGGCCTATGGTGGAAAAAGAAATATCTTCACATAAAATTAGAGGGAAGTATTGTAACACACTTCTTTGTGATGTGTGCATTCACCTCACAGAGTTGAATGATACTTTTCATTGTGCAGTTTTGAAACACTCCTTTTGTAGTATCTGCAAGTGTACATTTGGAGCACTTTGATGCCAATGGTGGAAAAGGAAATATTTTCACATTAAAAATATACTGAAGCATGCTCACAAACATCTTTGTGACTTGTGCATTCATCTCACAGAGTTGAACCTTTCCTTTGCTTGAGCAGCTCTGAAACACCGTTTTTGTAGAATCTGCAAGTGGACATTTGGAGTGCTTTGAGGCCTATGGTGGAAAACGTAATATCTTCACATAAATCTAGATTGAAGAATTCCGTCAAACTTCTTTGTGATGTGTGCATTCATCTCACAGAGTTGAACCTCAGTTTTCATTGAGCAGTTTTGAAACACTCTTTTTGTAGAATCTGCAAGTGGACATTTGGAGCTCTTGGAGGCCTGTCGTGGAAAAGGAGATATCTTCACATTAAAACCAGACAAATCAATCTCAAAAACTTCCTTGTATTCTGTGCATTCATCTCACAGAGTTGAACCTTGGTTGTCATTGAGCAGTTTTGAAATCCTCTTTTTATAGAATCTGCAGGTAGACATTTGGAGCGCCTTGAGGCCTGTGGTGTATAACGAAACATCTTCATATAATAACTAGACAAACGCATTCTGAGAAACTTCTTTGTGATGGGTGCACTCATCTCACGTAGTTGAACCTTTCTTTTGGTGGAGAAGCTTTGAAACACTCTTTTGGTAGAATCTGCAAGTGGACACTTGGAGCGCTTTGAGGCCCACGGTGGGATAAAAAATATCTTCACATAAAAACCAGCCAGAAGCATTCTGACGAACTTCTTTGTGATGTGTGCATTCGTCTCACAGGGTTGAACCTTTCTTTTGATTGAGCAGCTTTGAAAAACTCTTTTTGTAGAATCTGCAAGTGGACATTTGGTGCACATTTGAGCCTATGGTGGAAAAGGAGCTATGTTCACATAATAATTAGACAGAAGCCTATGGGGGAAAAGGGAATATCTTCACTTAAAAAGTATACGGAAACATTCCATCAAACTCCTTTGTAATGTGTGCATTCATCTCACCGAGTAGAACCTTCCTTTCATTGCAGCGTTTTGAAACCCTATTTTTGTAGAATCTACAAGTGGACGTTTGGAGGACTTTGAGGCCTATATTGGAAAAGAAAATTTCTTCACACAAAAAATAGACAGAAGCGTTCTGACAAACTCCTTTGGGATGTGTGCATTCATTGCACAGAGTTGAACCTTTCTTTTTATTGAGCAGTTTGAAACACTCTTTTTGTAGAATCTGCAAGTGGACATTTGGAACGCTTTGAAGCCTATGGTTTAAAAGGAAATATCTTCACCTAAAAACCACCCAGAAGCATTCTGACAAAGTTCTTGGTGATGTGTGCATTCATCTCACGGAGTTGAACCTTTCTTTTGATTGAGCAGACTTGAAACACTATTTTTGTAGAATCTGAAAGTGGATATTTGGAGCGCATTTAGGCCTAGGGTGGAAAAGGAAGTATCTTCGAATAATAACTAGACAGAAGCATTCTGACACACTTCTTTGTGATGTGTGCATTCATCTCACAGAGTTGAACCTTACTTTTCATTGAGCTGTTTTGAAACACTCTTTTTGTTGAATCTTCCAGTGGTCATTTGGAGTGCTTTGAGGACTATTGTGGAAATGGAAATATCTTCACAAAAAAATTAGACAGAAGCATTCCGACAATCTTCTTGGTTATATGTGCATTCTTCTCACAAAGTTCAACCTTCCTTTTGATTGAGCAGCCCACAAACACTCTTTTTGTAGAATCTTCATGTGGAGTTTTGGAGCACTTTGAGGTCTGTGGTGGAAAATGAAATATCCTCACATAAAAACTAGGCAGAAGAATTCTGACAAACTTCTTTGTGATGTGTACATTCACCTCACAGAGTTGAACCTTAGTTTTCATTGAGCAGTTTTCAAACCCTCTTTTTGTAGAATCTACAAGTGGAGATTTGGAGTGCTTTGATACCTGTGTTGGAAAAGGAAATATATTTACATAAATACTAGACAGAAGCATTCTGACAAACTTCTTTGAAATGTGTGCTTTCATCTCACAGAGTTGGAGTTGAACCTTCCTTTTTATTGAGAAGTTTTGAAACATTTTTTTCGTATAATCTGCAAGTAGACATTTGGAGCGCCTTGATGCCAATGGTGGAAAAGGAAATATCTTCATATAATAACTAGACAGAAGAGTAAACTATCGCAAGAACAAGAAACCAAACACCACGTATTCTCACTCACAGGTGAGAATTGAACAATGAGAACACATGGACACAGGAAGGGGAACATCACATTTCGGGGACTGTTGTGGGGTGGGGGGAGGGTGGAGGGATAGCATTGGGAGATATACCTAATGCTAGATGACGAGTTGGGAGGTGTAGCGCACCAGCATGGCACATGTATACATATGTAACTTACCTGCACGTTGTGTACATGTATCATAGAGCCAAAAGAATTATAATAATAATTATAATAATAATAATAATAATAATAATAATAATAATAAAAGAAGAAGCATTCTGAGAAACTTCTTTGTGATGGGTGCATTCATCTCACAGAGTGGAACATTTCTTTTGGTTGAGCAGCTTTGAATGACTTTTTGGAGAATCTTCAAGTGCACATTTGGAGCGCTTTGTGGCCTATGGTGAAAAAGCAAATATCTTCTCATAAAAACTAGACAGAAGCATTCTGAAAAACGTCTTAGTCATGTATACATTCATCTCAGAGAATTGTACCTTACGTTTCATTGAGCAGTTTTGAAAAACTCTTTCTGTAGTATCTACAAGTGGCCGTTTGGAGCACTTTGAGGCCTATGGTGGAAAAGGAAATATCTTCACATAAAAACCAGACAGAAGCATTCTGACAAACATTTTGTGATGTGTGCATTCATCTCACAGGGTTGGACATTTCTTTTGATTGAGCAGCTTTGAAACACTCTTTTTGTAGGATTTGAAAGTGGACATTTGGAGTGCTTTGTGTCCTATGGTGGAAAAGGAATTATCTTCACATGAAAAATATACAGAAGCATTCTGACAAACTTCTTTGTGATGTGTGCATTCATCTCACAGAGTTGAACCTTACTTTTCATTGAGCAGTTTTGAAACTCTCTGTAGAATCTACAAGTGGACATTTGGAGCACTCTTAGGTCTATGGTGGAAAAGGAATTACCTTAACATAATAACGAGACAGAAGGATTCTGACAAACTCCTTTGTCGTGTGTGCATTCATCTCACAGAGTTGAACCTTACTTTTCATTGAGCAGCTTTGAAACACTCTTTTTGTAGAATCTGCAAGTGGACATTTGTGGCACTTTGAGACCTATGGTGGAAAAGTAAATATGTTCACATAAAAACCAGACAGAAGCATTGTGACAAACTTCTTTGTGATGTGTGCAATTATCTCACAGAATTGAACCTTACTTTTCATTGAGCAGTTTTGTAACACTCTTTATGTAGAATCTGCCCGTGGACATTTGGAGTGCTTTGAGTCCTATTGTGTACATGGAAATATCTTCACATAAAAACTAGACAGAAGCATTCTGACAAACTTCTTGGTGAAGTGTGCATTCATCTCACAGAGTTGAAACTTTCTTTTGATTAAGCAACTTTTAAACACTCTTTTGTAGAATCTGCAAGTGGACATTTCGAGCGCTTTGAGACCAGTGGTGGAAAAGGAAATACCTTCACATAACATCTAGACAGAAGCATTCTGACAAACTACTTTGGATGTGTGCATTCATCTCACAGAGTAGAACTTTAGTTTTCAATGAGCAGTTTTAAAAAACTCTTTTTGTAGAATCTGCAAGTGAACATTTGGAGCACCTTTAGTCCTAAGGTGGGAAAGGAAATATCTTCAAATAAAAACTAGACAGAAGGACTCTCACAAACTTCTCTGTGACGGGTGCATTCATCTCACAGAGTTGAACATTTCTTTTGATTGAGCAGCTTTGAAACACGCTTTTTGTAGAATCTGCGAGAGGACATTTGGAGCGTTTTAAAGCCTATTGTGGAAAAGGGAATATCTTCATATAAAAACTAGTCAGAAGAATTCTGACAAACTTCTTCATGATTTGTGAATTCATCTCACAGAGTTGAACCTTACTTTTCATTGAGCAGCCTTGAAGCACTTTCTTTGTAGAATCAGCAAGTGGACATTTGGAGCGCTTTGAGGCCTATGGTGGAAAAAGAAATATCTTCACATAAAATTAGAGGGAAGTATTGTAACACACTTCTTTGTGATGTGTGCATTCACCTCACAGAGTTGAATGATACTTTTCATTGTGCAGTTTTGAAACACTCCTTTTGTAGTATCTGCAAGTGTACATTTGGAGCACTTTGATGCCAATGGTGGAAAAGGAAATATTTTCACATTAAAAATATACTGAAGCATGCTCACAAACATCTTTGTGACTTGTGCATTCATCTCACAGAGTTGAACCTTTCCTTTGCTTGAGCAGCTCTGAAACACCGTTTTTGTAGAATCTGCAAGTGGACATTTGGAGTGCTTTGAGGCCTATGGTGGAAAACGTAATATCTTCACATAAATCTAGATTGAAGAATTCCGTCAAACTTCTTTGTGATGTGTGCATTCATCTCACAGAGTTGAACCTCAGTTTTCATTGAGCAGTTTTGAAACACTCTTTTTGTAGAATCTGCAAGTGGACATTTGGAGCTCTTGGAGGCCTGTCGTGGAAAAGGAGATATCTTCACATTAAAACCAGACAAATCAATCTCAAAAACTTCCTTGTATTCTGTGCATTCATCTCACAGAGTTGAACCTTGGTTGTCATTGAGCAGTTTTGAAATCCTCTTTTTATAGAATCTGCAGGTAGACATTTGGAGCGCCTTGAGGCCTGTGGTGTATAACGAAACATCTTCATATAATAACTAGACAAACGCATTCTGAGAAACTTCTTTGTGATGGGTGCACTCATCTCACGTAGTTGAACCTTTCTTTTGGTGGAGAAGCTTTGAAACACTCTTTTTGTAGAATCTGCAAGTGGACACTTGGAGCGCTTTGAGGCCCATGGTGGGATAAAAAATATCTTCACATAAAAACCAGCCAGAAGCATTCTGACGAACTTCTTTGTGATGTGTGCATTCGTCTCACAGGGTTGAACCTTTCTTTTGATTGAGCAGCTTTGAAAAACTCTTTTTGTAGAATCTGCAAGTGGACATTTGGTGCACATTTGAGCCTATGGTTGAAAAGGAGCTATGTTCACATAATAATTAGACAGAAGCCTATGGGGGAAAAGGGAATATCTTCACTTAAAAAGTATACGGAAACATTCCATCAAACTCCTTTGTAATGTGTGCATTCATCTCACCGAGTAGAACCTTCCTTTCATTGCAGCGTTTTGAAACCCTATTTTTGTAGAATCTACAAGTGGACGTTTGGAGGACTTTGAGGCCTATATTGGAAAAGAAAATTTCTTCACACAAAAAATAGACAGAAGCGTTCTGACAAACTCCTTTGGGATGTGTGCATTCATTGCACAGAGTTGAGCCTTTCTTTTTATTGAGCAGTTTGAAACACTCTTTTTGTAGAATCTGCAAGTGGACATTTGGAACGCTTTGAAGCCTATGGTTTAAAAGGAAATATCTTCACCTAAAAACCACCCAGAAGCATTCTGACAAAGTTCTTGGTGATGTGTGCATTCATCTCACGGAGTTGAACCTTTCTTTTGATTGAGCAGACTTGAAACACTATTTTTGTAGAATCTGAAAGTGGATATTTGGAGCGCATTTAGGCCTAGGGTGGAAAAGGAAGTATCTTCGAATAATAACTAGACAGAAGCATTGTGACACACTTCTTTGTGATGTGTGCATTCATCTCACAGAGTTGAACCTTACTTTTCATTGAGCTGTTTTGAAACACTCTTTTTGTTGAATCTTCCAGTGGTCATTTGGAGTGCTTTGAGGACTATTGTGGAAATGGAAATATCTTCACAAAAAAATTAGACAGAAGCATTCCGACAATCTTCTTGGTTATATGTGCATTCTTCTCACAAAGTTCAACCTTCCTTTTGATTGAGCAGCCCACAAACACTCTTTTTGTAGAATCTTCATGTGGAGTTTTGGAGCACTTTGAGGTCTGTGGTGGAAAATGAAATATCCTCACATAAAAACTAGGCAGAAGAATTCTGACAAACTTCTTTGTGATGTGTACATTCACCTCACAGAGTTGAACCTTAGTTTTCATTGAGCAGTTTTCAAACCCTCTTTTTGTAGAATCTACAAGTGGAGATTTGGAGTGCTTTGATACCTGTGTTGGAAAAGGAAATATATTTACATAAATACTAGACAGAAGCATTCTGACAAACTTCTTTGAAATGTGTGCTTTCATCTCACAGAGTTGGAGTTGAACCTTCCTTTTTATTGAGAAGTTTTGAAACATATTTTTCGTATAATCTGCAAGTAGACATTTGGAGCGCCTTGATGCCAATGGTGGAAAAGGAAATATCTTCATATAATAACTAGACAGAAGAGTAAACTATCGCAAGAACAAGAAACCAAACACCACGTATTCTCACTCACAGGTGAGAATTGAACAATGAGAACACATGGACACAGGAAGGGGAACATCACATTTCGGGGACTGTTGTGGGGTGGGGGGAGGGTGGAGGGATAGCATTGGGAGATATACCTAATGCTAGATGACGAGTTGGGAGGTGTAGCGCACCAGCATGGCACATGTATACATATGTAACTTACCTGCACGTTGTGTACATGTACCATAGAGCCAAAAGAATTATAATAATAATTATAATAATAATAATAATAATAATAATAATAAAAGAAGAAGCATTCTGAGAAACTTCTTTGTGATGGGTGCATTCATCTCACAGAGTGGAACATTTCTTTTGGTTGAGCAGCTTTGAATGACTTTTTGGAGAATCTTCAAGTGCACATTTGGAGCGCTTTGTGGCCTATGGTGAAAAAGCAAATATCTTCTCATAAAAACTAGACAGAAGCATTCTGAAAAACGTCTTAGTCATGTATACATTCATCTCAGAGAATTGTACCTTACGTTTCATTGAGCAGTTTTGAAAAACTCTTTCTGTAGTATCTACAAGTGGCCGTTTGGAGCACTTTGAGGCCTATGGTGGAAAAGGAAATATCTTCACATAAAAACCAGACAGAAGCATTCTGACAAACATTTTGTGATGTGTGCATTCATCTCACAGGGTTGGACATTTCTTTTGATTGAGCAGCTTTGAAACACTCTTTTTGTAGGATTTGAAAGTGGACATTTGGAGTGCTTTGTGTCCTATGGTGGAAAAGGAATTATCTTCACATGAAAAATATACAGAAGCATTCTGACAAACTTCTTTGTGATGTGTGCATTCATCTCACAGAGTTGAACCTTACTTTTCATTGAGCAGTTTTGAAACTCTCTGTAGAATCTACAAGTGGACATTTGGAGCACTCTTAGGTCTATGGTGGAAAAGGAATTGCCTTAACATAATAACGAGACAGAAGGATTCTGACAAACTCCTTTGTCGTGTGTGCATTCATCTCACAGAGTTGAACCTTACTTTTCATTGAGCAGCTTTGAAACACTCTTTTTGTAGAATCTGCAAGTGGACATTTGTGGCACTTTGAGACCTATGGTGGAAAAGTAAATATGTTCACATAAAAACCAGACAGAAGCATTGTGACAAACTTCTTTGTGATGTGTGCAATTATCTCACAGAATTGAACCTTACTTTTCATTGAGCAGTTTTGTAACACTCTTTATGTAGAATCTGTCCGTGGACATTTGGAGTGCTTTGAGTCCTATTGTGTACATGGAAATATCTTCACATAAAAACTAGACAGAAGCATTCTGACAAACTTCTTGGTGAAGTGTGCATTCATCTCACAGAGTTGAAACTTTCTTTTGATTAAGCAACTTTTAAACACTCTTTTGTAGAATCTGCAAGTGGACATTTCGAGCGCTTTGAGACCAGTGGTGGAAAAGGAAATACCTTCACATAACATCTAGACAGAAGCATTCTGACAAACTACTTTGGATGTGTGCATTCATCTCACAGAGTAGAACTTTAGTTTTCAATGAGCAGTTTTAAAAAACTCTTTTTGTAGAATCTGCAAGTGAACATTTGGAGCACCTTTAGTCCTAAGGTGGGAAAGGAAATATCTTCAAATAAAAACTAGACAGAAGGACTCTCACAAACTTCTCTGTGACGGGTGCATTCATCTCACAGAGTTGAACATTTCTTTTGATTGAGCAGCTTTGAAACACGCTTTTTGTAGAATCTGCGAGAGGACATTTGGAGCGTTTTAAAGCCTATTGTGGAAAAGGGAATATCTTCATATAAAAACTAGTCAGAAGAATTCTGACAAACTTCTTCATGATTTGTGAATTCATCTCACAGAGTTGAACCTTACTTTTCATTGAGCAGCCTTGAAGCACTTTCTTTGTAGAATCTGCAAGTGGACATTTGGAGCGCTTTGAGGCCTATGGTGGAAAAAGAAATATCTTCACATAAAATTAGAGGGAAGTATTGTAACACACTTCTTTGTGATGTGTGCATTCACCTCACAGAGTTGAATGACACTTTTCATTGTGCAGTTTTGAAACACTCCTTTTGTAGTATCTGCAAGTGTACATTTGGAGCACTTTGATGCCAATGGTGGAAAAGGAAATATTTTCACATTAAAAATATACTGAAGCATGCTCACAAACATCTTTGTGACTTGTGCATTCATCTCACAGAGTTGAACCTTTCCTTTGCTTGAGCAGCTCTGAAACACCGTTTTTGTAGAATCTGCAAGTGGACATTTGGAGTGCTTTGAGGCCTATGGTGGAAAACGTAATATCTTCACATAAATCTGGATTGAAGAATTCCGTCAAACTTCTTTGTGATGTGTGCATTCATCTCACAGAGTTGAACCTTAGTTTTCATTGAGCAGTTTTGAAACACTCTTTTTGTAGAATCTGCAAGTGGACATTTGGAGCTCTTGGAGGCCTGTAGTGGAAAAGGAGATATCTTCACATTAAAACCAGACAAATCATTCTCACAAACTTCCTTGTATTCTGTGCATTCATCTCACAGAGTTGAACCTTGGTTGTCATTGAGCAGTTTTGAAATCCTCTTTTTATAGAATCTGCAGGTAGACATTTGGAGCGCCTTGAGGCCTGTGGTGTATAACGAAACATCTTCATATAATAACTAGACAAACGCATTCTGAGAAACTTCTTTGTGATGGGTTCACTCATCTCAGGTAGTTGAAACTTTCTTTTGGTGGAGAAGCTTTGAAACACTCTTTTTGTAGAATCTGCAAGTGGACACTTGGAGCGCTTTGAGGCCCATGGTGGGATAAAAAATATCTTCACATAAAAACCAGCCAGAAGCATTCTGACGAACTTCTTTGTGATGTGTGCATTCGTCTCACAGGGTTGAACCTTTCTTTTGATTGAGCAGCTTTGAAAAACTCTTTTTGTAGAATCTGCAAGTGGACATTTGGTGCACATTTGAGCCTATGGTGGAAAAGGAGCTATGTTCACATAATAATTAGACAGAAGCCTATGGGGGAAAAGGGAATATCTTCACTTAAAAAGTATACGGAAACATTCCATCAAACTCCTTTGTAATGTGTGCATTCATCTCACCGAGTAGAACCTTCCTTTCATTGCAGAGTTTTGAAACCCTATTTTTGTAGAATCTACAAGTGGACGTTTGGAGGACTTTGAGGCCTATATTGGAAAAGAAAATTTCTTCACACAAAAAATAGACAGAAGCGTTCTGACAAACTCCTTTGGGATGTGTGCATTCATTGCACAGAGTTGAACCTTTCTTTTTATTGAGCAGTTTGAAACACTCTTTTTGTAGAATCTGCAAGTGGACATTTGGAACGCTTTGAAGCCTATGGTTTAAAAGGAAATATCTTCACCTAAAAACCACCCAGAAGCATTCTGACAAAGTTCTTGGTGATGTGTGCATTCATCTCACGGAGTTGAACCTTTCTTTTGATTGAGCAGACTTGAAACACTATTTTTGTAGAATCTGAAAGTGGATATTTGGAGCGCATTTTGGCCTAGGGTGGAAAAGGAAGTATCTTCAAATAATAACTAGACAGAAGCATTCTGACACACTTCTTTGTGATGTGTGCATTCATCTCACAGAGTTGAACCTTACTTTTCATTGAGCTGTTTTGAAACACTCTTTTTGTTGAATCTTCCAGTGGTCATTTGGAGTGCTTTGAGGCCTATTGTGGAAATGGAAATATCTTCACAAAAAAATTAGACAGAAGCATTCCGACAATCTTCTTGGTTATATGTGCATTCTTCTCACAAAGTTCAACCTTCCTTTTGATTGAGCAGCCCACAAACACTCTTTTTGTAAAATCTGCATGTGGAGTTTTGGAGCACTTTGAGGTCTGTGGTGGAAAATGAAATATCCTCACACAAAAACTAGGCAGAAGAATTCTGACAAACTTCTTTGTGATGTGTACATTCACCTCACAGAGTTGAACCTTAGTTTTCATTGAGCAGTTTTCAAACCCTCTTTTTGTAGAATCTACAAGTGGAGATTTGGAGTGCTTTGATACCTGTGTTGGAAAAGGAAATATATTTACATAAATACTAGACAGAAGCATTCTGACAAACTTCTTTGAAATGTGTGCTTTCATCTCACAGAGTTGGAGTTGAACCTTGCTTTTTATTGAGAAGTTTTGAAACATTTTTTTCATATAATCTGCAAGTAGACATTTGGAGCGCCTTGATGCCAATGGTGGAAAAGGAAATATCTTCATATAATAACTAGACAGAAGAGTAAACTATCGCAAGAACAAAAAACCAAACACCACGTATTCTCACTCAGAGGTGAGAATTGAACAATGAGAACACATGGACACAGGAAGGGGAACATCACATTTCGGGGACTGTTGTGGGGTGGGGGGAGGGTGGAGGGATAGCATTGGGAGATATACCTAGTGCTAGATGACGAGTTGGGAGGTGTAGCGCACCAGCATGGCACATGTATACATATGTAACTTACCTGCACGTTGCGCACATGTACCATAGAGCCAAAAGAATTATAATAATAATTATAATAATAATAATAATAATAATAAAAGAAGAAGCATTCTGAGAAACTTCTTTGTGATGGGTGCATTCATCTCACAGAGTGGAACATTTCTTTTGGTTGAGCAGCTTTGAATGACTTTTTGGAGAATCTTCAAGTGCACATTTGGAGCGCTTTGTGGCCTATGGTGAAAAAGCAAATATCTTCTCATAAAAACTAGACAGAAGCATTCTGAAAAACGTCTTAGTCATGTATACATTCATCTCAGAGAATTGTACCTTACGTTTCATTGAGCAGTTTTGAAAAACTCTTTCTGTAGTATCTACAAGTGGCCATTTGGAGCACTTTGAGGCCTATGGTGGAAAAGGAAATATCTTCACATAAAAACCAGACAGAAGCATTCTGACAAACATTTTGTGATGTGTGCATTCATCTCACAGGGTTGGACATTTCTTTTGATTGAACAGCTTTGAAACACTCTTTTTGTAGGATTTGAAAGTGGACATTTGGAGTGCTTTGTGTCCTATGGTGGAAAAGGAATTATCTTCACATGAAAAATATACAGAAGCATTCTGACAAACTTCTTTGTGATGTTTGCATTCATCTCACAGAGTTGAACCTTACTTTTCATTGAGCAGTTTTGAAACTCTCTGTAGAATCTACAAGTGGACATTTGGAGCACTCTTAGGTCTATGGTGGAAAAGGAATTACCTTAACATAATAACGAGACAGAAGGATTCTGACAAACTCCTTTGTCGTGTGTGCATTCATCTCACAGAGTTGAACCTTACTTTTCATTGAGCAGCTTTGAAACACTCTTTTTGTAGAATCTGCAAGTGGACATTTGTGGCACTTTGAGACCTATGGTGGAAAAGTAAATATGTTCACATAAAAACCAGACAGAAGCATTGTGACAAACTTCCTTTGTGATGTGTGCAATTATCTCACAGAATTGAACCTTACTTTTCATTGAGCAGTTTTGTAACACTCTTTATGTAGAATCTGCCCGTGGACATTTGGAGTGCTTTGAGTCCTATTGTGTACATGGAAATATCTTCACATAAAAACTAGACAGAAGCATTCTGACAAACTTCTTGGTGAAGTGTGCATTCATCTCACAGAGTTGAAACTTTCTTTTGATTAAGCAACTTTTAAACACTCTTTTGTAGAATCTGCAAGTGGACATTTCGAGCGCTTTGAGACCAGTGGTGGAAAAGGAAATACCTTCACATAACATCTAGACAGAAGCATTCTGACAAACTACTTTGGATGTGTGCATTCATCTCACAGAGTAGAACTTTAGTTTTCAATGAGCAGTTTTAAAAAACTCTTTTTGTAGAATCTGCAAGTGAACATTTGGAGCACCTTTAGTCCTAAGGTGGGAAAGGAAATATCTTCAAATAAAAACTAGACAGAAGGACTCTCACAAACTTCTCTGTGACGGGTGCATTCATCTCACAGAGTTGAACATTTCTTTTGATTGAGCAGCTTTGAAACACGCTTTTTGTAGAATCTGCGAGAGGACATTTGGAGCGTTTTAAAGCCTATTGTGGAAAAGGGAATATCTTCATATAAAAACTAGTCAGAAGAATTCTGACAAACTTCTTCATGATTTGTGAATTCATCTCACAGAGTTGAACCTTACTTTTCATTGAGCAGCCTTGAAGCACTTTCTTTGTAGAATCTGCAAGTGGACATTTGGAGCGCTTTGAGGCCTATGGTGGAAAAAGAAATATCTTCACATAAAATTAGAGGGAAGTATTGTAACACACTTCTTTGTGATGTGTGCATTCACCTCACAGAGTTGAATGACACTTTTCATTGTGCAGTTTTGAAACACTCCTTTTGTAGTATCTGCAAGTGTACATTTGGAGCACTTTGATGCCAATGGTGGAAAAGGAAATATTTTCACATTAAAAATATACTGAAGCATGCTCACAAACATCTTTGTGACTTGTGCATTCATCTCACAGAGTTGAACCTTTCCTTTGCTTGAGCAGCTCTGAAACACCGTTTTTGTAGAATCTGCAAGTGGACATTTGGAGTGCTTTGAGGCCTGTGGTGGAAAACGTAATATCTTCACATAAATCTGGATTGAAGAATTCCGTCAAACTTCTTTGTGATGTGTGCATTCATCTCACAGAGTTGAACCTTAGTTTTCATTGAGCAGTTTTGAAACACTCTTTTTGTAGAATCTGCAAGTGGACATTTGGAGCTCTTGGAGGCCTGTAGTGGAAAAGGAGATATCTTCACATTAAAACCAGACAAATCATTCTCACAAACTTCCTTGTATTCTGTGCATTCATCTCACAGAGTTGAACCTTGGTTGTCATTGAGCAGTTTTGAAATCCTCTTTTTATAGAATCTGCAGGTAGACATTTGGAGCGCCTTGAGGCCTGTGGTGTATAACGAAACATCTTCATATAATAACTAGACAAACGCATTCTGAGAAACTTCTTTGTGATGGGTTCACTCATCTCACGTAGTTGAACCTTTCTTTTGGTGGAGAAGCTTTGAAACACTCTTTTTGTAGAATCTCCAAGTGGACACTTGGAGCGCTTTGAGGCCCATGGTGGGATAAAAAATATCTTCACATAAAAACCAGCCAGAAGCATTCTGACGAACTTCTTGGTGATGTGTGCATTCGTCTCACAGGGTTGAACCTTTCTTTTGATTGAGCAGCTTTGAAAAACTCTTTTTGTAGAATCTGCAAGTGGACATTTGGTGCACATTTGAGCCTATGGTGGAAAAGGAGCTATGTTCACATAATAATTAGACAGAAGCCTATGGGGGAAAAGGGAATATCTTCACTTAAAAAGTATACGGAAACATTCCATCAAACTCCTTTGTAATGTGTGCATTCATCTCACCGAGTAGAACCTTCCTTTCATTGCAGAGTTTTGAAACCCTATTTTTGTAGAATCTACAAGTTGACGTTTGGAGGACTTTGAGGCCTATATTGGAAAAGAAAATTTCTTCACACAAAAAATAGACAGAAGCGTTCTGACAAACTCCTTTGGGATGTGTGCATTCATTGCACAGAGTTGAACCTTTCTTTTTATTGAGCAGTTTGAAACACTCTTTTTGTAGAATCTGCAAGTGGACATTTGGAACGCTTTGAAGCCTATGGTTTAAAAGGAAATATCTTCACCTAAAAACCACCCAGAAGCATTCTGACAAAGTTCTTGGTGATGTGTGCATTCATCTCACGGAGTTGAACCTTTCTTTTGATTGAGCAGACTTGAAACACTATTTTTGTAGAATCTGAAAGTGGATATTTGGAGCGCATTTAGGCCTAGGGTGGAAAAGGAAGTATCTTCGAATAATAACTAGACAGAACCATTCTGACACACTTCTTTGTGATGTGTGCATTCATCTCACAGAGTTGAACCTTACTTTTCATTGAGCTGTTTTGAAACACTCTTTTTGTTGAATCTTCCAGTGGTCATTTGGAGTGCTTTGAGGCCTATTGTGGAAATGGAAATATCTTCACAAAAAAATTAGACAGAAGCATTCCGACAATCTTCTTGGTTATATGTGTATTCTTCTCACAAAGTTCAACCTTCCTTTTGATTGAGCAGCCCACAAACACTCTTTTTGTAGAATCTGCATGTGGAGTTTTGGAGCACTTTGAGGTCTGTGGTGGAAAATGAAATATCCTCACATAAAAACTAGGCAGAAGAATTCTGACAAACTTCTTTGTGATGTGTACATTCACCTCACAGAGTTGAACCTTAGTTTTCATTGAGCAGTTTTCAAACCCTCTTTTTGTAGAATCTACAAGTGGAGATTTGGAGTGCTTTGATACCTGTGTTGGAAAAGGAAATATATTTACATAAATACTAGACAGAAGCATTCTGACAAACTTCTTTGAAATGTGTGCTTTCATCTCACAGAGTTGGAGTTGAACCTTCCTTTTTATTGAGAAGTTTTGAAACATTTTTCTCGTATAATCTGCAAGTAGACATTTGGAGCGCCTTGATGCCAATG
The DNA here is from genome assembly GCF_028885655.2 of Pongo abelii. Taxonomy (NCBI): domain Eukaryota; kingdom Metazoa; phylum Chordata; class Mammalia; order Primates; family Hominidae; genus Pongo; species Pongo abelii. Next base: position 10,368,709 of record NC_072000.2, on the reverse strand, counting down.
GTGGAAAAGGAAATATCTTCATATAATAACTAGACAGAAGAGTAAACTATCGCAAGAACAAGAAACCAAACACCACGTATTCTCACTCACAGGTGAGAATTGAACAATGAGAACACATGGACACAGGAAGGGGAACATCACATTTCGGGGACTGTTGTGGGGTGGGGGGAGGGTGGAAGGATAGCATTGGGAGATATACCTAATGCTAGATGACGAGTTGGGAGGTGTAGCGCACCAGCATGGCACATGTATACATATGTAACTTACCTGCACGTCGCGCACATGTACCATAGAGCCAAAAGAATTATAATAATAATTATAATAATAATAATAATAATAATAATAATAATAAAAGAAGAAGCATTCTGAGAAACTTCTTTGTGATGGGTGCATTCATCTCACAGAGTGGAACATTTCTTTTGGTTGAGCAGCTTTGAATGACTTTTTGGAGAATCTTCAAGTGCACATTTGGAGCGCTTTGTGGCCTATGGTGAAAAAGCAAATATCTTCTCATAAAAACTAGACAGAAGCATTCTGAAAAACGTCTTAGTCATGTATACATTCATCTCAGAGAATTGTACCTTACGTTTCATTGAGCAGTTTTGAAAAACTCTTTCTGTAGTATCTACAAGTGGCCATTTGGAGCACTTTGAGGCCTATGGTGGAAAAGGAAATATCTTCACATAAAAACCAGACAGAAGCATTCTGACAAACATTTTGTGATGTGTGCATTCATCTCACAGGGTTGGACATTTCTTTTGATTGAGCAGCTTTGAAACACTCTTTTTGTAGGATTTGAAAGTGGACATTTGGAGTGCTTTGTGTCCTATGGTGGAAAAGGAATTATCTTCACATGAAAAATATACAGAAGCATTCTGACAAACTTCTTTGTGATGTTTGCATTCATCTCACAGAGTTGAACCTTACTTTTCATTGAGCAGTTTTGAAACTCTCTGTAGAATCTACAAGTGGACATTTGGAGCACTCTTAGGTCTATGGTGGAAAAGGAATTACCTTAACATAATAACGAGACAGAAGGATTCTGACAAACTCCTTTGTCGTGTGTGCATTCACCTCACAGAGTTGAACCTTACTTTTCATTGAGCAGCTTTGAAACACTCTTTTTGTAGAATCTGCAAGTGGACATTTGTGGCACTTTGAGACCTATGGTGGAAAAGTAAATATGTTCACATAAAAACCAGACAGAAGCATTGTGACAAACTTCTTTGTGATGTGTGCAATTATCTCACAGAATTGAACCTTACTTTTCATTGAGCAGTTTTGTAACACTCTTTATGTAGAATCTGCCAGTGGACATTTGGAGTGCTTTGAGTCCTATTGTGTACATGGAAATGTCTTCACATAAAAACTAGACAGAAGCATTCTGACAAACTTCTTGGTGAAGTGTGCATTCATCTCACAGAGTTGAAACTTTCTTTTGATTAAGCAACTTTTAAACACTCTTTTGTAGAATCTGCAAGTGGACATTACGAGCGCTTTGAGACCAGTGGTGGAAAAGGAAATACCTTCACATAACATCTAGACAGAAGCATTCTGACAAACTACTTTGGATGTGTGCATTCATCTCACAGAGTAGAACTTTAGTTTTCAATGAGCAGTTTTAAAAAACTCTTTTTGTAGAATCTGCAAGTGAACATTTGGAGCACCTTTAGTCCGATGGTGGGAAAGGAAATATCTTCAAATAAAAACTAGACAGAAGGACTCTCACAAACTTCTCTGTGACGGGTGCATTCATCTCACAGAGTTGAACATTTCTTTTGATTGAGCAGCTTTGAAACACGCTTTTTGTAGAATCTGCGAGAGGACATTTGGAGCGTTTTAAAGCCTATTGTGGAAAAGGGAATATCTTCCTATAAAAACTAGTCAGAAGAATTCTGACAAACTTCTTCATGATTTGTGAATTCATCTCACAGAGTTGAACCTTACTTTTCATTGAGCAGCCTTGAAGCACTTTCTTTGTAGAATCTGCAAGTGAACATTTGGAGCGCTTTGAGGCCTATGGTGGAAAAAGAAATATCTTCACATAAAATTAGAGGGAAGTATTGTAACACACTTCTTTGTGATGTGTGCATTCACCTCACAGAGTTGAATGATACTTTTCATTGTGCAGTTTTGAAACACTCCTTTTGTAGTATCTGCAAGTGTACATTTGGAGCACTTTGATGCCAATGGTGGAAAAGGAAATATTTTCACATTAAAAATATACTGAAGCATGCTCACAAACATCTTTGTGACTTGTGCATTCATCTCACAGAGTTGAACCTTTCCTTTGCTTGAGCAGCTCTGAAACACCGTTTTTGTAGAATCTGCAAGTGGACATTTGGAGTGCTTTGAGGCCTGTGGTGGAAAACGTAATATCTTCACATAAATCTGGATTGAAGAATTCCGTCAAACTTCTTTGTGATGTGTGCATTCATCTCACAGAGTTGAACCTTAGTTTTCATTGAGCAGTTTTGAAACACTCTTTTTGTAGAATCTGCAAGTGTACATTTGGAGCTCTTGGAGGCCTGTAGTGGAAAAGGAGATATCTTCACATTAAAACCAGACAAATCATTCTCACAAACTTCCTTGTATTCTGTGCATTCATCTCACAGAGTTGAACCTTGGTTGTCATTGAGCAGTTTTGAAATCCTCTTTTTATAGAATCTGCAGGTAGACATTTGGAGCGCCTTGAGGCCTGTGGTGTATAACGAAACATCTTCATATAATAACTAGACAAACGCATTCTGAGAAACTTCTTTGTGATGGGTGCACTCATCTCACGTAGTTGAACCTTTCTTTTGGTGGAGAAGCTTTGAAACACTCTTTTTGTAGAATCTGCAAGTGGACACTTGGAGCGCTTTGAGGCCCATGGTGGGATAAAAAATATCTTCACATAAAAACCAGCCAGAAGCATTCTGACGAACTTCTTGGTGATGTGTGCATTCGTCTCACAGGGTTGAACCTTTCTTTTGATTGAGCAGCTTTGAAAAACTCTTTTTGTAGAATCTGCAAGTGGACATTTGGTGCACATTTGAGCCTATGGTGGAAATGGAGCTATGTTCACATAATAATTAGACAGAAGCCTATGGGGGAAAAGGGAATAACTTCACTTAAAAAGTATACGGAAACATTCCATCAAACTCCTTTGTAATGTGTGCATTCATCTCACCGAGTAGAACCTTCCTTTCATTGCAGAGTTTTGAAACCCTATTTTTGTAGAATCTACAAGTGGACGTTTGGAGGACTTTGAGGCCTATATTGGAAAAGAAAATTTCTTCACACAAAAAATAGACAGAAGCGTTCTGACAAACTCCTTTGGGATGTGTGCATTCATTGCACAGAGTTGAACCTTTCTTTTTATTGAGCAGTTTGAAACACTCTTTTTGTAGAATCTGCAAGTGGACATTTGGAACGCTTTGAAGCCTATGGTTTAAAAGGAAATATCTTCACCTAAAAACCACCCAGAAGCATTCTGACAAAGTTCTTGGTGATGTGTGCATTCATCTCACGGAGTTGAACCTTTCTTTTGATTGAGCAGACTTGAAACACTATTTTTGTAGAATCTGAAAGTGGATATTTGGAGCGCATTTAGGCCTAGGGTGGAAAAGGAAGTATCTTCGAATAATAACTAGACAGAAGCATTCTGACACACTTCTTTGTGATGTGTGCATTCATCTCACAGAGTTGAACCTTACTTTTCATTGAGCTGTTTTGAAACACTCTTTTTGTTGAATCTTCCAGTGGTCATTTGGAGTGCTTTGAGGCCTATTGTGGAAATGGAAGTATCTTCACAAAAAAATTAGACAGAAGCATTCCGACAATCTTCTTTGTTATATGTGCATTCTTCTCACAAAGTTCAACCTTCCTTTTGATTGATCAGCCCACAAACACTCTTTTTGTAGAATCTGCATGTGGAGTTTTGGAGCACTTTGAGGTCTGTGGTGGAAAATGAAATATCCTCACATAAAAACTAGGCAGAAGAATTCTGACAAACTTCTTTGTGATGTGTACATTCACCTCACAGAGTTGAACCTTAGTTTTCATTGAGCAGTTTTCAAACCCTCTTTTTGTAGAATCTACAAGTGGAGATTTGGAGTGCTTTGATACCTGTGTTGGAAAAGGAAATATATTTACATAAATACTAGACAGAAGCATTCTGACAAACTTCTTTGAAATGTGTGCTTTCATCTCACAGAGTTGGAGTTGAACCTTACTTTTTATTGAGAAGTTTTGAAACATTTTTTCGTATAATCTGCAAGTAGACATTTGGAGCGCCTTGATGCCAATGGTGGAAAAGGAAATATCTTCATATAATAACTAGAAAGAAGAGTAAACTATCGCAAGAACAAGAAACCAAACACCACGTATTCTCACTCACAGGTGAGAATTGAACAATGAGAACACATGGACACAGGAAGGGGAACATCACATTTCGGGGACTGTTGTGGGGTGGTGGGAGGGTGGAGGGATAGCATTGGGAGATATACCTAATGCTAGATGACGAGTTGGGAGGTGTAGCGCACCAGCATGGCACATGTATACATATGTAACTTACCTGCACGTTGCGCACATGTACCATAGAGCCAAAAGAATTATAATAATAATTATAATAATAATAATAATAATAATAATAATAAAAGAAGAAGCATTCTGAGAAACTTCTTTGTGATGGGTGCATTCATCTCACAGAGTGGAACATTTCTTTTGGTTGAGCAGCTTTGAATGACTTTTTGGAGAATCTTCAAGTGCACATTTGGAGCGCTTTGTGGCCTATGGTGAAAAAGCAAATATCTTCTCATAAAAACTAGACAGAAGCATTCTGAAAAACGTCTTAGTCATGTATACATTCATCTCAGAGAATTGTACCTTACGTTTCATTGAGCAGTTTGAAAAACTCTTTCTGTAGTATCTACAAGTGGCCATTTGGAGCACTTTGAGGCCTATGGTGGAAAAGGAAATATCTTCACATAAAAGCCAGACAGAAGCATTCTGACAAACATTTTGTGATGTGTGCATTCATCTCAAAGGGTTGGACATTTCTTTTGATTGAGCAGCTTTGAAACACTCTTTTTGTAGGATTTGAAAGTGGACATTTGGAGTGCTTTGTGTCCTATGGTGGAAAAGGAATTATCTTCACATGAAAAATATACAGAAGCATTCTGACAAACTTCTTTGTGATGTGTGCATTCATCTCACAGAGTTGAACCTTACTTTTCATTGAGCAGTTTTGAAACTCTCTGTAGAATCTACAAGTGGACATTTGAAGCACTCTTAGGTCTATGGTGGAAAAGGAATTACCTTAACATAATAACGAGACAGAAGGATTCTGACAAACTCCTTTGTCGTGTGTGCATTCATCTCACAGAGTTGAACCTTACTTTTCATTGAGCAGCTTTGAAACACTCTTTTTGTAGAATCTGCAAGTGGACATTTGTGGCACTTTGAGACCTATGGTGGAAAAGTAAATATGTTCACATAAAAACCAGACAGAAGCATTGTGACAAACTTCTTTGTGATGTGTGCAATTATCTCACAGAATTGAACCTTACTTTTCATTGAACAGTTTTGTAACACTCTTTATGTAGAATCTGCCAGTGGACATTTGGAGTGCTTTGAGTCCTATTGTGTACATGGAAATATCTTCACATAAAAACTAGACAGAAGCATTCTGACAAACTTCTTGGTGAAGTGTGCATTCATCTCACAGAGTTGAAACTTTCTTTTGATTAAGCAACTTTTAAACACTCTTTTGTTGAATCTGCAAGTAGACATTTCGAGCGCTTTGAGACCAGTGATGGAAAAGGAAATACCTTCACATAACATCTAGACAGAAGCATTCTGACAAAGTACTTTGGATGTGTGCATTCATCTCACAGAGTAGAACTTTAGTTTTCAATGAGCAGTTTTAAAAAACTCTTTTTGTAGAATCTGCAAGTGAACATTTGGAGCACCTTTAGTCCGATGGTGGGAAAGGAAATATCTTCAAATAAAAACTAGACAGAAGGACTCTCACAAACTTCTCTGTGACGGGTGCATTCATCTCACAGAGTTGAACATTTCTTTAGATTGAGCAGCTTTGAAACACGCTTTTTGTAGAATCTGCGAGAGGACATTTGGAGCGTTTTAAAGCCTATTGTGGAAAAGGGAATATCTTCATATAAAAACTAGTCAGAAGAATTCTGACAAACTTCTTCATGATTTGTGAATTCATCTCACAGAGTTGAACCTTACTTTTCATTGAGCAGCCTTGAAGCACTTTCTTTGTAGAATCAGCAAGTGGACATTTGGAGCGCTTTGAGGCCTATGGTGGAAAAAGAAATATCTTCACATAAAATTAGAGGGAAGTATTGTAACACACTTCTTTGTGATGTGTGCATTCACCTCACAGAGTTGAATGATACTTTTCATTGTGCAGTTTTGAAACACTCCTTTTGTAGTATCTGCAAGTGTACATTTGGAGCACTTTGATGCCAATGGTGGAAAAGGAAATATTTTCACATTAAAAATATACTGAAGCATGCTCACAAACAACTTTGTGACTTGTGCATTCATCTCACAGAGTTGAACCTTTCCTTTGCTTGAGCAGCTCTGAAACACCGTTTTTGTAGAATCTGCAAGTGGACATTTGGAGTGCTTTGAGGCCTATGGTGGAAAACGTAATATCTTCACATAAATCTAGATTGAAGAATTCCGTCAAACTTCTTTGTGATGTGTGCATTCATCTCACAGAGATGAACCTCAGTTTTCATTGAGCAGTTTTGAAACACTCTTTTTGTAGAATCTGCAAGTGGACATTTGGAGATCTTGGAGGCCTGTCGTGGAAAAGGAGATATCTTCACATTAAAACCAGACAAATCAATCTCAAAAACTTCCTTGTATTCTGTGCATTCATCTCACAGAGTTGAACCTTGGTTGTCATTGAGCAGTTTTGAAATCCTCTTTTTATAGAATCTGCAGGTAGACATTTGGAGCGCCTTGAGGCCTGTGGTGTATAACGAAACATCTTCATATAATAACTAGACAAACGCATTCTGAGAAACTTCTTTGTGATGGGTGCACTCATCTCACGTAGTTGAACCTTTCTTTTGGTGGAGAAGCTTTGAAACACTCTTTTTGTAGAATCTGCAAGTGGACACTTGGAGCGCTTTGAGGCCCATGGTGGGATAAAAAATATCTTAACATAAAAACCAGCCAGAAGCTTTCTGACGAACTTCTTTGTGATGTGTACATTCGTCTCACAGGGTTGAACCTTTCTTTTGATTGAGCAGCTTTGAAAAACTCTTTTTGTAGAATCTGCAAGTGGACATTTGGTGCACATTTGAGCCTATGGTGGAAAAGGAACTATGTTCACATAATAATTAGACAGAAGCCTATGGGGGAAAAGGGAATATCTTCACTTAAAAAGTATACGGAAACATTCCATCAAACTCCTTTGTAATGTGTGCATTCATCTCACCGAGTAGAACCTTCCTTTCATTGCAGCGTTTTGAAACCCTATTTTTGTAGAATCTACAAGTGGACGTTTGGAGGACTTTGAGGCCTATATTGGAAAAGAAAATTTCTTCACACAAAAAATAGACAGAAGCATTCTGACAAACTCCTTTGGGATGTCTGCATTCATTGCACAGAGTTGAACCTTTCTTTTTATTGAGCAGTTTGAAACACTCTTTTTGTAGAATCTGCAATTGGACATTTGGAACGCTTTGAAGCCTATGGTTTAAAAGGAAATATCTTCACCTAAAAACCACCCAGAAGCATTCTGACAAAGTTCTTGGTGATGTGTGCATTCATCTCACGGAGTTGAACCTTTCTTTTGATTGAGCAGACTTGAAACACTATTTTTGTAGAATCTGAAAGTGGATATTTGGAGCGCATTTAGGCCTAGGGTGGAAAAGGAAGTATCTTCGAATAATAACTAGACAGAAGCATTCTGACACACTTCTTTGTGATGTGTGCATTCATCTCACAGAGTTGAACCTTACTTTTCATTGAGCTGTTTTGAAACACTCTTTTTGTTGAATCTTCCAGTGGTCATTTGGAGTGCTTTGAGGCCTATTGTGGAAATGGAAATATCTTCACAAAAAAATTAGACAGAAGCATTCCGACAATCTTCTTGGTTATATGTGCATTCTTCTCACAAAGTTCAACCTTCCTTTTGATTGAGCAGCCCACAAACACTCTTTTTGTAGAATCTGCATGTGGAGTTTTGGAGCACTTTGAGGTCTGTGGTGGAAAATGAAATATCCTCACATAAAAACTAGGCAGAAGAATTCTGACAAACTTCTTTGTGATGTGTACATTCACCTCACAGAGTTGAACCTTAGTTTTCATTGAGCAGTTTTCAAACCCTCTTTTAGTAGAATCTACAAGTGGAGATTTGGAGTGCTTTGATACCTGTGTTGGAAAAGGAAATATATTTACATAAATACTAGACAGAAGCATTCTGACAAACTTCTTTGAAATGTGTGCTTTCATCTCACAGAGTTGGAGTTGAACCTTCCTTTTTATTGAGAAGTTTTGAAACATTTTTTTCATATAATCTGCAAGTAGACATTTGGAGCGCCTTGATGCCAATGGTGGAAAAGGAAATATCTTCATATAATAACTAGACAGAAGAGTAAACTATCGCAAGAACAAAAAACCAAACACCACGTATTCTCACTCACAGGTGAGAATTGAACAATGAGAACACATGGACACAGGAAGGGGAACATCACATTTCGGGGTGTGTTGTGGGTTGGGGGGAGGGTGTAGGGATAGCATTGGGAGATATACCTAATGCTAGATGACGAGTTGGGAGGTGTAGCGCACCAGCATGGCACATGTATACATATGTAACTTACCTGCACGTTGCGCACATGTACCATAGAGCCAAAAGAATTATAATAATAATTATAATAATAATAATAATATTAATAATAAAAGAAGAAGCATTCTGAGAAACTTCTTTGTGATGGGTGCATTCATCTCACAGAGTGGAACATTTCTTTTGGTTGAGCAGCTTTGAATGACTTTTTGGAGAATCTTCAAGTGCACATTTGGAGCGCTTTGTGGCCTATGGTGAAAAAGCAAATATCTTCTCATAAAAACTAGACAGAAGCATTCTGAAAAACGTCTTAGTCATGTATACATTCATCTCAGAGAATTGTACCTTACGTTTCATTGAGCAGTTTTGAAAAACTCTTTCTGTAGTATCTACAAGTGGCCATTTGGAGCACTTTGAGGCCTATGGTGGAAAAGGAAATATCTTCACATAAAAACCAGACAGAAGCATTCTGACAAACATTTTGTGATGTGTGCATTCATCTCACAGGGTTGGACATTTCTTTTGATTGAGCAGCTTTGAAACACTCTTTTTGTATGATTTGAAAGTGGACATTTGGAGTGCTTTGTGTCCTATGGTGGAAAAGGAATTATCTTCACATGAAAAATATACAGAAGCATTCTGACAAACTTCTTTGTGATGTGTGCATTCATCTCACAGAGTTGAACCTTACTTTTCATTGAGCAGTTTTGAAACTCTCTGTAGAATCTACAAGTGGACATTTGGAGCACTCTTAGGTCTATGGTGGAAAAGGAATTACCTTAACATAATAACGAGACTGAAGGATTCTGACAAACTTCTTTGTGATGTGTGCATTCATCTCACAGAGTTGAACCTTACTTTTCATTGAGCAGCTTTGAAACACTCTTTTTGTAGAATCTGCAAGTGGACATTTGTGGCACTTTGAGACCTATGGTGGAAAAGTAAATATGTTCACATAAAAACCAGACAGAAGCATTGTGACAAACTTCTTTGTGATGTGTGCAATTATCTCACAGAATTGAACCTTACTTTTCATTGAGCAGTTTTGTAACACTCTTTATGTAGAATCTGCCAGTGGACATTTGGAGTGCTTTGAGTCCTATTGTGTACATGGAAATATCTTCACATAAAAACTAGACAGAAGCATTCTGACAAACTTCTTGGTGAAGTGTGCATTCATCTCACAGAGTTGAAACTTTCTTTTGATTAAGCAACTTTTAAACACTCTTTTGTAGAATCTGCAAGTGGACATTTCGAGCGCTTTGAGACCAGTGGTGGAAAAGGAAATACCTTCACATAACATCTAGACAGAAGCATTCTGACAAACTACTTTGGATGTGTGCATTCATCTCACAGAGTAGAACTTTAGTTTTCAATGAGCAGTTTTAAAAAACTCTTTTTGTAGAATCTGCAAGTGAACATTTGGAGCACCTTTAGTCCGATGGTGGGGAAGGAAATATCTTCAAATAAAAACTAGACAGAAGGACTCTCACAAACTTCTCTGTGACGGGTGCATTCATCTCACAGAGTTGAACATTTCTTTTGATTGAGCAGCTTTGAAACACGCTTTTTGTAGAATCTGCGAGAGGACATTTGGAGCGTTTTAAAGCCTATTGTGGAAAAGGGAATATCTTCCTATAAAAACTAGTCAGAAGAATTCTGACAAACTTCTTCATGATTTGTGAATTCATCTCACAGAGTTGAACCTTACTTTTCATTGAGCAGCCTTGAAGCACTTTCTTTGTAGAATCTGCAAGTGGACATTTGGAGCGCTTTGAGGCCTATGGTGGAAAAAGAAATATCTTCACATAAAATTAGAGGGAAGTATTGTAACACACTTCTTTGTGACGTGTGCATTCACCTCACAGAGTTGAATGATACTTTTCATTGTGAAGTTTTGAAACACTCCTTTTGTAGTATCTGCAAGTGTACATTTGGAGCACTTTGATGCCAATGGTGGAAAAGGAAATATTTTCACATTAAAAATATACTGAAGCATGCTCACAAACATCTTTGTGACTTGTGCATTCATCTCACAGAGTTGAACCTTTCCTTTGCTTGAGCAGCTCTGAAACACCGTTTTTGTAGAATCTGCAAGTGGACATTTGGAGTGCTTTGAGGCCTATGGTGGAAAACGTAATATCTTCACATAAATCTGGATTGAAGAATTCCGTCAAACTTCTTTGTGATGTGTGCATTCATCTCACAGAGTTGAACCTTAGTTTTCATTGAGCAGTTTTGAAACACTCTTTTTGTAGAATCTGCAAGTGGACATTTGGAGCTCTTGGAGGCCTGTAGTGGAAAAGGAGATATCTTCACATTAAAACCAGACAAATCATTCTCACAAACTTCCTTGTATTCTGTGCATTCATCTCACAGAGTTGAACCTTGGTTGTCATTGAGCAGTTTTGAAATCCTCTTTTTATAGAATCTGCAGGTAGACATTTGGAGCGCCTTGAGGCCTGTGGTGTATAACGAAACATCTTCATATAATAACTAGACAAACGCATTCTGAGAAACTTCTTTGTGATGGGTGCACTCATCTCACGTAGTTGAACCTTTCTTTTGGTGGAGAAGCTTTGAAACACTCTTTTTGTAGAATCTGCAAGTGGACACTTGGAGCGCTTTGAGGCCCATGGTGGGATAAAAAATATCTTCACATAAAAACCAGCCAGAAGCATTCTGACGAACTTCTTGGTGATGTGTGCATTCGTCTCACAGGGTTGAACCTTTCTTTTGATTGAGCAGCTTTGAAAAACTCTTTTTGTAGAATCTGCAAGTGGACATTTGGTGCACATTTGAGCCTATGGTGGAAAAGGAGCTATGTTCACATAATAATTAGACAGAAGCCTATGGGGGAAAAGGGAATAACTTCACTTAAAAAGTATACGGAAACATTCCATCAAACTCCTTTGTAATGTGTGCATTCATCTCACCGAGTAGAACCTTCCTTTCATTGCAGAGTTTTGAAACCCTATTTTTGTAGAATCTACAAGTGGACGTTTGGAGGACTTTGAGGCCTATATTGGAAAAGAAAATTTCTTCACACAAAAAATAGACAGAAGCGTTCTGACAAACTCCTTTGGGATGTGTGCATTCATTGCACAGAGTTGAACCTTTCTTTTTATTGAGCAGTTTGAAACACTCTTTTTGTAGAATCTGCAAGTGGACATTTGGAACGCTTTGAAGCCTATGGTTTAAAAGGAAATATCTTCACCTAAAAACCACCCAGAAGCATTCTGACAAAGTTCTTGGTGATGTGTGCATTCATCTCACGGAGTTGAACCTTTCTTTTGATTGAGCAGACTTGAAACACTATTTTTGTAGAATCTGAAAGTGGATATTTGGAGCGCATTTAGGCCTAGGGTGGAAAAGGAAGTATCTTCAAATAATAACTAGACAGAAGCATTCTGACACACTTCTTTGTGATGTGTGCATTCATCTCACAGAGTTGAACCTTACTTTTCATTGAGCTGTTTTGAAACACTCTTTTTGTTGAATCTTCCAGTGGTCATTTGGAGTGCTTTGAGGCCTATTGTGGAAATGGAAATATCTTCACAAAAAAATTAGACAGAAGCATTCCGACAATCTTCTTGGTTATATGTGCATTCTTCTCACAAAGTTCAACCTTCCTTTTGATTGAGCAGCCCACAAACACTCTTTTTGTAGAATCTGCATGTGGAGTTTTGGAGCACTTTGAGGTCTGTGGTGGAAAATGAAATATCCTCACATAAAAACTAGGCAGAAGAATTCTGACAAACTTCTTTGTGATGTGTACATTCACCTCACAGAGTTGAACCTTAGTTTTCATTGAGCAGTTTTCAAACCCTCTTTTTGTAGAATCTACAAGTGGAGATTTGGAGTGCTTTGATACCTGTGTTGGAAAAGGAAATATATTTACATAAATACTAGACAGAAGCATTCTGACAAACTTCTTTGAAATGTGTGCTTTCATCTCACAGAGTTGGAGTTGAACCTTCCTTTTCATTGAGAAGTTTTGAAACATTTTTTTCATATAATCTGCAAGTAGACATTTGGAGCGCCTTGATGCCAATGGTGGAAAAGGAAATATCTTCATATAATAACTAGACAGAAGAGTAAACTATCGCAAGAACAAAAAACCAAACACCACGTATTCTCACTCACAGGTGAGAATTGAACAATGAGAACACATGGACACAGGAAGGGGAACATCACATTTCGGGGACTGTTGTGGGGTGGGGGGAGGGTGGAGGGATAGCATTGGGAGATATACCTAATGCTAGATGACGAGTTGGGAGGTGTAGCGCACCAGCATGGCACATGTATACATATGTAACTTACCTGCACGTTGCGCACATGTACCATAGAGCCTAAAGTATTATAATAATAATAATAATAATAATAATAATAATAAAAGAAGAAGCATTCTGACAAACTTCTTTGTGATAGGTGCATTCATCTCACAGAGTGGAACATTTCTTTTGGTTGAGCAGCTTTGAATGACTTTTTGGAGAATCTTCAAGTGCACATTTGGAGCGCTTTGTGGCCTATGGTGAAAAAGCAAATATCTTCTCATAAAAACTAGACAGAAGCATTCTGAAAAACTTCTTAGTCATGTATACATTCATCTCAGAGAATTGTACCTTACGTTTCATTGAGCAGTTTTGAAAAACTCTTTCTGTAGTATCTACAAGTGACCGTTTGGAGCACTTTGAGGCCTATGGTGGAAAAGGAAATATCTTCACATAAAAACCAGACAGAAGCATTCTGACAAACATTTTGTGATGTGTGCATTCATCTCACAGGGTTGGACATTTCTGTTGATTGAGCAGCTTTGAAACACTCTTTTTGTAGGATTTGAAAGTGGACATTTGGAGTGCTTTGTGTCCTATGGTGGAAAAGGAATTATCTTCACATGAAAAATATACAGAAGCATTCTGACAAACTTCTTTGTGATGTGTGCATTCATCTCACTGAGTTGAACCTTACTTTTCATTGAGCAGTTTTGAAACTCTCTGTAGAATCTACAAGTGGACATTTGGAGCACTCTTAGGTCTATGGTGGAAAAGGAATTACCTTAACATAATAACGAGACAGAATTATTCTGACAAACTCCTTTGTCGTGTGTGCATTCATCTCACAGAGTTGAACCTTACTTTTCATTGAGCAGCTTTGAAACACTCTTTTTGTAGAATCTGCGAGTGGACATTTGTGGCACTTTGAGACCTATGGTGGAAAAGTAAACATGTTCACATAAAAACCAGACAGAAGCATTGTGACAAACTTCTTTGTGATGTGTGCAATTATCTCACAGAATTGAACCTTACTTTTCATTGAGCAGTTTTGTAACACTCTTTATGTAGAATCTGCCCGTGGACATTTGGAGTGCTTTGAGTCCTATTGTGTACATGGAAATATCTTCACATAAAAACTAGACAGAAGCATTCTGACAAACTTCTTGGTGAAGTGTGCATTCATCTCACAGAGTTGAAACTTTCTTTTGATTAAGCAACTTTTAAACACTCTTTTGTAGAATCTGCAAGTGGACATTTCGAGCGCTTTGAGACCAGTGGTGGAAAAGGAAATACCTTCACATAACATCTAGACAGAAGCATTCTGACAAACTACTTTGGATGTGTGCATTCATCTCACAGAGTAGAACTTTAGTTTTCAATGAGCAGTTTTAAAAAACTCTTTTTGTAGAATCTGCAAGTGAACATTTGGAGCACCTTTAGTCCTAAGGTGGGAAAGGAAATATCTTCAAATAAAAACTAGACAGAAGGACTCTCACAAACTTCTCTGTGACGGGTGCATTCATCTCACAGAGTTGAACATTTCTTTTGATTGAGCAGCTTTGAAACACGCTTTTTGTAGAATCTGCGAGAGGACATTTGGAGCGTTTTAAAGCCTATTGTGGAAAAGGGAATATCTTCATATAAAAACTAGTCAGAAGAATTCTGACAAACTTCTTCATGATTTGTGAATTCATCTCACAGAGTTGAACCTTACTTTTCATTGAGCAGCCTTGAAGCACTTTCTTTGTAGAATCAGCAAGTGGACATTTGGAGCGCTTTGAGGCCTATGGTGGAAAAAGAAATATCTTCACATAAAATTAGAGGGAAGTATTGCAACACACTTCTTTGTGATGTGTGCATTCACCTCACAGAGTTGAATGATACTTTTCATTGTGCAGTTTTGAAACACTCCTTTTGTAGTATCTGCAAGTGTACATTTGGAGCACTTTGATGCCAATGGTGGAAAAGGAAATATTTTCACATTAAAAATATACTGAAGCATGCTCACAAACATCTTTGTGACTTGTGCATTCATCTCACAGAGTTGAACCTTTCCTTTGCTTGAGCAGCTCTGAAACACCGTTTTTGTAGAATCTGCAAGTGGACATTTGGAGTGCTTTGAGGCCTATGGTGGAAAACGTAATATCTTCACATAAATCTAGATTGAAGAATTCCGTCAAACTTCTTTGTGATGTGTGCATTCATCTCACAGAGTTGAACCTCAGTTTTCATTGAGCAGTTTTGAAACACTCTTTTTGTAGAATCTGCAAGTGTACATTTGGAGCTCTTGGAGGCCTGTAGTGGAAAAGGAGATATCTTCACATTAAAACCAGACAAATCATTCTCACAAACTTCCTTGTATTCTGTGCATTCATCTCACAGAGTTGAACCTTGGTTGTCATTGAGCAGTTTTGAAATCCTCTTTTTATAGAATCTGCAGGTAGACATTTGGAGCGCCTTGAGGCCTGTGGTGTATAACGAAACATCTTCATATAATAACTAGACAAACGCATTCTGAGAAACTTCTTTGTGATGGGTGCACTCATCTCACGTAGTTGAACCTTTCTTTTGGTGGAGAAGCTTTGAAACACTCTTTTTGTAGAATCTGCAAGTGGACACTTGGAGCGCTTTGAGGCCCATGGTGGGATAAAAAATATCTTCACATAAAAACCAGCCAGAAGCATTCTGACGAACTTCTTGGTGATGTGTGCATTCGTCTCACAGGGTTGAACCTTTCTTTTGATTGAGCAGCTTTGAAAAACTCTTTTTGTAGAATCTGCAAGTGGACATTTGGTGCACATTTGAGCCTATGGTGGAAAAGGAGCTATGTTCACATAATAATTAGACAGAAGCCTATGGGGGAAAAGGGAATATCTTCACTTAAAAAGTATACGGAAACATTCCATCAAACTCCTTTGTAATGTGTGCATTCATCTCACCGAGTAGAACCTTCCTTTCATTGCAGAGTTTTGAAACCCTATTTTTGTAGAATCTACAAGTGGACGTTTGGAGGACTTTGAGGCCTATATTGGAAAAGAAAATTTCTTCACACAAAAAATAGACAGAAGCGTTCTGACAAACTCTTTGGGATGTGTGCATTCATTGCACAGAGTTGAACCTTTCTTTTTATTGAGCAGTTTGAAACACTCTTTTTGTAGAATCTGCAAGTGGACATTTGGAACGCTTTGAAGCCTATGGTTTAAAAGGAAATATCTTCACCTAAAAACCACCCAGAAGCATTCTGACAAAGTTCTTGGTGATGTGTGCATTCATCTCACGGAGTTGAACCTTTCTTTTGATTGAGCAGACTTGAAACACTATTTTTGTAGAATCTGAAAGTGGATATTTGGAGCGCATTTAGGCCTAGGGTGGAAAAGGAAGTATCTTCAAATAATAACTAGACAGAAGCATTCTGACACACTTCTTTGTGATGTGTGCATTCATCTCACAGAGTTGAACCTTACTTTTCATTGAGCTGTTTTGAAACACTCTTTTTGTTGAATCTTCCAGTGGTCATTTGGAGTGCTTTGAGGCCTATTGTGGAAATGGAAATATCTTCACAAAAAAATTAGACAGAAGCATTCCGACAATCTTCTTGGTTATATGTGCATTCTTCTCACAAAGTTCAACCTTCCTTTTGATTGAGCAGCCCACAAACACTCTTTTTGTAGAATCTGCATGTGGAGTTTTGGAGCACTTTGAGGTCT
This sequence comes from Pongo abelii, assembly GCF_028885655.2. NCBI lineage: Eukaryota > Metazoa > Chordata > Mammalia > Primates > Hominidae > Pongo > Pongo abelii. The sequence continues at coordinate 10,351,916 of NC_072000.2, read as the reverse complement.
GTGGTGGAAAATGAAATATCCTCACATAAAAACTAGGCAGAAGAATTCTGACAAACTTCTTTGTGATGTGTACATTCACCTCACAGAGTTGAACCTTAGTTTTCATTGAGCAGTTTTCAAACCCTCTTTTTGTAGAATCTACAAGTGGAGATTTGGAGTGCTTTGATACCTGTGTTGGAAAAGGAAATATATTTACATAAATACTAGACAGAAGCATTCTGACAAACTTCTTTGAAATGTGTGCTTTCATCTCACAGAGTTGGAGTTGAACCTTGCTTTTTATTGAGAAGTTTTGAAACATTTTTTTCATATAATCTGCAAGTAGACATTTGGAGCGCCTTGATGCCAATGGTGGAAAAGGAAATATCTTCATATAATAACTAGACAGAAGAGTAAACTATCGCAAGAACAAAAAACCAAACACCACGTATTCTCACTCACAGGTGAGAATTGAACAATGAGAACACATGGACACAGGAAGGGGAACATCACATTTCGGGGACTGTTGTGGGGTGGGGGGAGGGTGGAGGGATAGCATTGGGAGATATACCTAATGCTAGATGACGAGTTGGGAGGTGTAGCGCACCAGCATGGCACATGTATACATATGTAACTTACCTGCACGTTGCGCACATGTACCATAGAGCCTAAAGTATTATAATAATAATAATAATAATAATATTAATAATAAAAGAAGAAGCATTCTGACAAACTTCTTTGTGATAGGTGCATTCATCTCACAGAGTGGAACATTTCTTTTGGTTGAGCAGCTTTGAATGACTTTTTGGAGAATCTTCAAGTGCACATTTGGAGCGCTTTGTGGCCTATGGTGAAAAAGCAAATATCTTCTCATAAAAACTAGACAGAAGCATTCTGAAAAACTTCTTAGTCATGTATACATTCATCTCAGAGAATTGTACCTTACGTTTCATTGAGCAGTTTTGAAAAACTCTTTCTGTAGTATCTACAAGTGACCGTTTGGAGCACTTTGAGGCCTATGGTGGAAAAGGAAATATCTTCACATAAAAACCAGACAGAAGCATTCTGACAAACATTTTGTGATGTGTGCATTCATCTCACAGGGTTGGACATTTCTGTTGATTGAGCAGCTTTGAAACACTCTTTTTGTAGGATTTGAAAGTGGACATTTGGAGTGCTTTGTGTCCTATGGTGGAAAAGGAATTATCTTCACATGAAAAATATACAGAAGCATTCTGACAAACTTCTTTGTGATGTGTGCATTCATCTCACTGAGTTGAACCTTACTTTTCATTGAGCAGTTTTGAAACTCTCTGTAGAATCTACAAGTGGACATTTGGAGCACTCTTAGGTCTATGGTGGAAAAGGAATTACCTTAACATAATAACGAGACAGAAGGATTCTGACAAACTCCTTTGTCGTGTGTGCATTCATCTCACAGAGTTGAACCTTACTTTTCATTGAGCAGCTTTGAAACACTCTTTTTGTAGAATCTGCGAGTGGACATTTGTGGCACTTTGAGACCTATGGTGGAAAAGTAAACATGTTCACATAAAAACCAGACAGAAGCATTGTGACAAACTTCTTTGTGATGTGTGCAATTATCTCACAGAATTGAACCTTACTTTTCATTGAGCAGTTTTGTAACACTCTTTATGTAGAATCTGCCCGTGGACATTTGGAGTGCTTTGAGTCCTATTGTGTACATGGAAATATCTTCACATAAAAACTAGACAGAAGCATTCTGACAAACTTCTTGGTGAAGTGTGCATTCATCTCACAGAGTTGAAACTTTCTTTTGATTAAGCAACTTTTAAACACTCTTTTGTAGAATCTGCAAGTGGACATTTCGAGCGCTTTGAGACCAGTGGTGGAAAAGGAAATACCTTCACATAACATCTAGACAGAAGCATTCTGACAAACTACTTTGGATGTGTGCATTCATCTCACAGAGTAGAACTTTAGTTTTCAATGAGCAGTTTTAAAAAACTCTTTTTGTAGAATCTGCAAGTGAACATTTGGAGCACCTTTAGTCCTAAGGTGGGAAAGGAAATATCTTCAAATAAAAACTAGACAGAAGGACTCTCACAAACTTCTCTGTGACGGGTGCATTCATCTCACAGAGTTGAACATTTCTTTTGATTGAGCAGCTTTGAAACACGCTTTTTGTAGAATCTGCGAGAGGACATTTGGAGCGTTTTAAAGCCTATTGTGGAAAAGGGAATATCTTCATATAAAAACTAGTCAGAAGAATTCTGACAAACTTCTTCATGATTTGTGAATTCATCTCACAGAGTTGAACCTTACTTTTCATTGAGCAGCCTTGAAGCACTTTCTTTGTAGAATCTGCAAGTGGACATTTGGAGCGCTTTGAGGCCTATGGTGGAAAAAGAAATATCTTCACATAAAATTAGAGGGAAGTATTGTAACACACTTCTTTGTGATGTGTGCATTCACCTCACAGAGTTGAATGACACTTTTCATTGTGCAGTTTTGAAACACTCCTTTTGTAGTATCTGCAAGTGTACATTTGGAGCACTTTGATGCCAATGGTGGAAAAGGAAATATTTTCACATTAAAAATATACTGAAGCATGCTCACAAACATCTTTGTGACTTGTGCATTCATCTCACAGAGTTGAACCTTTCCTTTGCTTGAGCAGCTCTGAAACACCGTTTTTGTAGAATCTGCAAGTGGACATTTGGAGTGCTTTGAGGCCTGTGGTGGAAAACGTAATATCTTCACATAAATCTGGATTGAAGAATTCCGTCAAACTTCTTTGTGATGTGTGCATTCATCTCACAGAGTTGAACCTTAGTTTTCATTGAGCAGTTTTGAAACACTCTTTTTGTAGAATCTGCAAGTGGACATTTGGAGCTCTTGGAGGCCTGTAGTGGAAAAGGAGATATCTTCACATTAAAACCAGACAAATCATTCTCACAAACTTCCTTGTATTCTGTGCATTCATCTCACAGAGTTGAACCTTGGTTGTCATTGAGCAGTTTTGAAATCCTCTTTTTATAGAATCTGCAGGTAGACATTTGGAGCGCCTTGAGGCCTGTGGTGTATAACGAAACATCTTCATATAATAACTAGACAAACGCATTCTGAGAAACTTCTTTGTGATGGGTTCACTCATCTCACGTAGTTGAACCTTTCTTTTGGTGGAGAAGCTTTGAAACACTCTTTTTGTAGAATCTCCAAGTGGACACTTGGAGCGCTTTGAGGCCCATGGTGGGATAAAAAATATCTTCACATAAAAACCAGCCAGAAGCATTCTGACGAACTTCTTGGTGATGTGTGCATTCGTCTCACAGGGTTGAACCTTTCTTTTGATTGAGCAGCTTTGAAAAACTCTTTTTGTAGAATCTGCAAGTGGACATTTGGTGCACATTTGAGCCTATGGTGGAAAAGGAGCTATGTTCACATAATAATTAGACAGAAGCCTATGGGGGAAAAGGGAATATCTTCACTTAAAAAGTATACGGAAACATTCCATCAAACTCCTTTGTAATGTGTGCATTCATCTCACCGAGTAGAACCTTCCTTTCATTGCAGAGTTTTGAAACCCTATTTTTGTAGAATCTACAAGTTGACGTTTGGAGGACTTTGAGGCCTATATTGGAAAAGAAAATTTCTTCACACAAAAAATAGACAGAAGCGTTCTGACAAACTCCTTTGGGATGTGTGCATTCATTGCACAGAGTTGAACCTTTCTTTTTATTGAGCAGTTTGAAACACTCTTTTTGTAGAATCTGCAAGTGGACATTTGGAACGCTTTGAAGCCTATGGTTTAAAAGGAAATATCTTCACCTAAAAACCACCCAGAAGCATTCTGACAAAGTTCTTGGTGATGTGTGCATTCATCTCACGGAGTTGAACCTTTCTTTTGATTGAGCAGACTTGAAACACTATTTTTGTAGAATCTGAAAGTGGATATTTGGAGCGCATTTAGGCCTAGGGTGGAAAAGGAAGTATCTTCGAATAATAACTAGACAGAACCATTCTGACACACTTCTTTGTGATGTGTGCATTCATCTCACAGAGTTGAACCTTACTTTTCATTGAGCTGTTTTGAAACACTCTTTTTGTTGAATCTTCCAGTGGTCATTTGGAGTGCTTTGAGGCCTATTGTGGAAATGGAAATATCTTCACAAAAAAATTAGACAGAAGCATTCCGACAATCTTCTTGGTTATATGTGTATTCTTCTCACAAAGTTCAACCTTCCTTTTGATTGAGCAGCCCACAAACACTCTTTTTGTAGAATCTGCATGTGGAGTTTTGGAGCACTTTGAGGTCTGTGGTGGAAAATGAAATATCCTCACATAAAAACTAGGCAGAAGAATTCTGACAAACTTCTTTGTGATGTGTACATTCACCTCACAGAGTTGAACCTTAGTTTTCATTGAGCAGTTTTCAAACCCTCTTTTTGTAGAATCTACAAGTGGAGATTTGGAGTGCTTTGATACCTGTGTTGGAAAAGGAAATATATTTACATAAATACTAGACAGAAGCATTCTGACAAACTTCTTTGAAATGTGTGCTTTCATCTCACAGAGTTGGAGTTGAACCTTCCTTTTTATTGAGAAGTTTTGAAACATTTTTCTCGTATAATCTGCAAGTAGACATTTGGAGCGCCTTGATGCCAATGGTGGAAAAGGAAATATCTTCATATAATAACTAGACAGAAGAGTAAACTATCGCAAGAACAAGAAACCAAACACCACGTATTCTCACTCACAGGTGAGAATTGAACAATGAGAACACATGGACACAGGAAGGGGAACATCACATTTCGGGGACTGTTGTGGGGTGGGGGGAGGGTGGAAGGATAGCATTGGGAGATATACCTAATGCTAGATGACGAGTTGGGAGGTGTAGCGCACCAGCATGGCACATGTATACATATGTAACTTACCTGCACGTCGCGCACATGTACCATAGAGCCAAAAGAATTATAATAATAATTATAATAATAATAATAATAATAATAATAATAAAAGAAGAAGCATTCTGAGAAACTTCTTTGTGATGGGTGCATTCATCTCACAGAGTGGAACATTTCTTTTGGTTGAGCAGCTTTGAATGACTTTTTGGAGAATCTTCAAGTGCACATTTGGAGCGCTTTGTGGCCTATGGTGAAAAAGCAAATATCTTCTCATAAAAACTAGACAGAAGCATTCTGAAAAACGTCTTAGTCATGTATACATTCATCTCAGAGAATTGTACCTTACGTTTCATTGAGCAGTTTTGAAAAACTCTTTCTGTAGTATCTACAAGTGGCCATTTGGAGCACTTTGAGGCCTATGGTGGAAAAGGAAATATCTTCACATAAAAACCAGACAGAAGCATTCTGACAAACATTTTGTGATGTGTGCATTCATCTCACAGGGTTGGACATTTCTTTTGATTGAGCAGCTTTGAAACACTCTTTTTGTAGGATTTGAAAGTGGACATTTGGAGTGCTTTGTGTCCTATGGTGGAAAAGGAATTATCTTCACATGAAAAATATACAGAAGCATTCTGACAAACTTCTTTGTGATGTTTGCATTCATCTCACAGAGTTGAACCTTACTTTTCATTGAGCAGTTTTGAAACTCTCTGTAGAATCTACAAGTGGACATTTGGAGCACTCTTAGGTCTATGGTGGAAAAGGAATTACCTTAACATAATAACGAGACAGAAGGATTCTGACAAACTCCTTTGTCGTGTGTGCATTCACCTCACAGAGTTGAACCTTACTTTTCATTGAGCAGCTTTGAAACACTCTTTTTGTAGAATCTGCAAGTGGACATTTGTGGCACTTTGAGACCTATGGTGGAAAAGTAAATATGTTCACATAAAAACCAGACAGAAGCATTGTGACAAACTTCTTTGTGATGTGTGCAATTATCTCACAGAATTGAACCTTACTTTTCATTGAGCAGTTTTGTAACACTCTTTATGTAGAATCTGCCAGTGGACATTTGGAGTGCTTTGAGTCCTATTGTGTACATGGAAATGTCTTCACATAAAAACTAGACAGAAGCATTCTGACAAACTTCTTGGTGAAGTGTGCATTCATCTCACAGAGTTGAAACTTTCTTTTGATTAAGCAACTTTTAAACACTCTTTTGTAGAATCTGCAAGTGGACATTACGAGCGCTTTGAGACCAGTGGTGGAAAAGGAAATACCTTCACATAACATCTAGACAGAAGCATTCTGACAAACTACTTTGGATGTGTGCATTCATCTCACAGAGTAGAACTTTAGTTTTCAATGAGCAGTTTTAAAAAACTCTTTTTGTAGAATCTGCAAGTGAACATTTGGAGCACCTTTAGTCCGATGGTGGGAAAGGAAATATCTTCAAATAAAAACTAGACAGAAGGACTCTCACAAACTTCTCTGTGACGGGTGCATTCATCTCACAGAGTTGAACATTTCTTTTGATTGAGCAGCTTTGAAACACGCTTTTTGTAGAATCTGCGAGAGGACATTTGGAGCGTTTTAAAGCCTATTGTGGAAAAGGGAATATCTTCCTATAAAAACTAGTCAGAAGAATTCTGACAAACTTCTTCATGATTTGTGAATTCATCTCACAGAGTTGAACCTTACTTTTCATTGAGCAGCCTTGAAGCACTTTCTTTGTAGAATCTGCAAGTGAACATTTGGAGCGCTTTGAGGCCTATGGTGGAAAAAGAAATATCTTCACATAAAATTAGAGGGAAGTATTGTAACACACTTCTTTGTGATGTGTGCATTCACCTCACAGAGTTGAATGATACTTTTCATTGTGCAGTTTTGAAACACTCCTTTTGTAGTATCTGCAAGTGTACATTTGGAGCACTTTGATGCCAATGGTGGAAAAGGAAATATTTTCACATTAAAAATATACTGAAGCATGCTCACAAACATCTTTGTGACTTGTGCATTCATCTCACAGAGTTGAACCTTTCCTTTGCTTGAGCAGCTCTGAAACACCGTTTTTGTAGAATCTGCAAGTGGACATTTGGAGTGCTTTGAGGCCTGTGGTGGAAAACGTAATATCTTCACATAAATCTGGATTGAAGAATTCCGTCAAACTTCTTTGTGATGTGTGCATTCATCTCACAGAGTTGAACCTTAGTTTTCATTGAGCAGTTTTGAAACACTCTTTTTGTAGAATCTGCAAGTGTACATTTGGAGCTCTTGGAGGCCTGTAGTGGAAAAGGAGATATCTTCACATTAAAACCAGACAAATCATTCTCACAAACTTCCTTGTATTCTGTGCATTCATCTCACAGAGTTGAACCTTGGTTGTCATTGAGCAGTTTTGAAATCCTCTTTTTATAGAATCTGCAGGTAGACATTTGGAGCGCCTTGAGGCCTGTGGTGTATAACGAAACATCTTCATATAATAACTAGACAAACGCATTCTGAGAAACTTCTTTGTGATGGGTGCACTCATCTCACGTAGTTGAACCTTTCTTTTGGTGGAGAAGCTTTGAAACACTCTTTTTGTAGAATCTGCAAGTGGACACTTGGAGCGCTTTGAGGCCCATGGTGGGATAAAAAATATCTTCACATAAAAACCAGCCAGAAGCATTCTGACGAACTTCTTGGTGATGTGTGCATTCGTCTCACAGGGTTGAACCTTTCTTTTGATTGAGCAGCTTTGAAAAACTCTTTTTGTAGAATCTGCAAGTGGACATTTGGTGCACATTTGAGCCTATGGTGGAAATGGAGCTATGTTCACATAATAATTAGACAGAAGCCTATGGGGGAAAAGGGAATAACTTCACTTAAAAAGTATACGGAAACATTCCATCAAACTCCTTTGTAATGTGTGCATTCATCTCACCGAGTAGAACCTTCCTTTCATTGCAGAGTTTTGAAACCCTATTTTTGTAGAATCTACAAGTGGACGTTTGGAGGACTTTGAGGCCTATATTGGAAAAGAAAATTTCTTCACACAAAAAATAGACAGAAGCGTTCTGACAAACTCCTTTGGGATGTGTGCATTCATTGCACAGAGTTGAACCTTTCTTTTTATTGAGCAGTTTGAAACACTCTTTTTGTAGAATCTGCAAGTGGACATTTGGAACGCTTTGAAGCCTATGGTTTAAAAGGAAATATCTTCACCTAAAAACCACCCAGAAGCATTCTGACAAAGTTCTTGGTGATGTGTGCATTCATCTCACGGAGTTGAACCTTTCTTTTGATTGAGCAGACTTGAAACACTATTTTTGTAGAATCTGAAAGTGGATATTTGGAGCGCATTTAGGCCTAGGGTGGAAAAGGAAGTATCTTCGAATAATAACTAGACAGAAGCATTCTGACACACTTCTTTGTGATGTGTGCATTCATCTCACAGAGTTGAACCTTACTTTTCATTGAGCTGTTTTGAAACACTCTTTTTGTTGAATCTTCCAGTGGTCATTTGGAGTGCTTTGAGGCCTATTGTGGAAATGGAAGTATCTTCACAAAAAAATTAGACAGAAGCATTCCGACAATCTTCTTTGTTATATGTGCATTCTTCTCACAAAGTTCAACCTTCCTTTTGATTGATCAGCCCACAAACACTCTTTTTGTAGAATCTGCATGTGGAGTTTTGGAGCACTTTGAGGTCTGTGGTGGAAAATGAAATATCCTCACATAAAAACTAGGCAGAAGAATTCTGACAAACTTCTTTGTGATGTGTACATTCACCTCACAGAGTTGAACCTTAGTTTTCATTGAGCAGTTTTCAAACCCTCTTTTTGTAGAATCTACAAGTGGAGATTTGGAGTGCTTTGATACCTGTGTTGGAAAAGGAAATATATTTACATAAATACTAGACAGAAGCATTCTGACAAACTTCTTTGAAATGTGTGCTTTCATCTCACAGAGTTGGAGTTGAACCTTACTTTTTATTGAGAAGTTTTGAAACATTTTTTCGTATAATCTGCAAGTAGACATTTGGAGCGCCTTGATGCCAATGGTGGAAAAGGAAATATCTTCATATAATAACTAGAAAGAAGAGTAAACTATCGCAAGAACAAGAAACCAAACACCACGTATTCTCACTCACAGGTGAGAATTGAACAATGAGAACACATGGACACAGGAAGGGGAACATCACATTTCGGGGACTGTTGTGGGGTGGTGGGAGGGTGGAGGGATAGCATTGGGAGATATACCTAATGCTAGATGACGAGTTGGGAGGTGTAGCGCACCAGCATGGCACATGTATACATATGTAACTTACCTGCACGTTGCGCACATGTACCATAGAGCCAAAAGAATTATAATAATAATTATAATAATAATAATAATAATAATAATAATAAAAGAAGAAGCATTCTGAGAAACTTCTTTGTGATGGGTGCATTCATCTCACAGAGTGGAACATTTCTTTTGGTTGAGCAGCTTTGAATGACTTTTTGGAGAATCTTCAAGTGCACATTTGGAGCGCTTTGTGGCCTATGGTGAAAAAGCAAATATCTTCTCATAAAAACTAGACAGAAGCATTCTGAAAAACGTCTTAGTCATGTATACATTCATCTCAGAGAATTGTACCTTACGTTTCATTGAGCAGTTTGAAAAACTCTTTCTGTAGTATCTACAAGTGGCCATTTGGAGCACTTTGAGGCCTATGGTGGAAAAGGAAATATCTTCACATAAAAGCCAGACAGAAGCATTCTGACAAACATTTTGTGATGTGTGCATTCATCTCAAAGGGTTGGACATTTCTTTTGATTGAGCAGCTTTGAAACACTCTTTTTGTAGGATTTGAAAGTGGACATTTGGAGTGCTTTGTGTCCTATGGTGGAAAAGGAATTATCTTCACATGAAAAATATACAGAAGCATTCTGACAAACTTCTTTGTGATGTGTGCATTCATCTCACAGAGTTGAACCTTACTTTTCATTGAGCAGTTTTGAAACTCTCTGTAGAATCTACAAGTGGACATTTGAAGCACTCTTAGGTCTATGGTGGAAAAGGAATTACCTTAACATAATAACGAGACAGAAGGATTCTGACAAACTCCTTTGTCGTGTGTGCATTCATCTCACAGAGTTGAACCTTACTTTTCATTGAGCAGCTTTGAAACACTCTTTTTGTAGAATCTGCAAGTGGACATTTGTGGCACTTTGAGACCTATGGTGGAAAAGTAAATATGTTCACATAAAAACCAGACAGAAGCATTGTGACAAACTTCTTTGTGATGTGTGCAATTATCTCACAGAATTGAACCTTACTTTTCATTGAACAGTTTTGTAACACTCTTTATGTAGAATCTGCCAGTGGACATTTGGAGTGCTTTGAGTCCTATTGTGTACATGGAAATATCTTCACATAAAAACTAGACAGAAGCATTCTGACAAACTTCTTGGTGAAGTGTGCATTCATCTCACAGAGTTGAAACTTTCTTTTGATTAAGCAACTTTTAAACACTCTTTTGTTGAATCTGCAAGTAGACATTTCGAGCGCTTTGAGACCAGTGATGGAAAAGGAAATACCTTCACATAACATCTAGACAGAAGCATTCTGACAAAGTACTTTGGATGTGTGCATTCATCTCACAGAGTAGAACTTTAGTTTTCAATGAGCAGTTTTAAAAAACTCTTTTTGTAGAATCTGCAAGTGAACATTTGGAGCACCTTTAGTCCGATGGTGGGAAAGGAAATATCTTCAAATAAAAACTAGACAGAAGGACTCTCACAAACTTCTCTGTGACGGGTGCATTCATCTCACAGAGTTGAACATTTCTTTAGATTGAGCAGCTTTGAAACACGCTTTTTGTAGAATCTGCGAGAGGACATTTGGAGCGTTTTAAAGCCTATTGTGGAAAAGGGAATATCTTCATATAAAAACTAGTCAGAAGAATTCTGACAAACTTCTTCATGATTTGTGAATTCATCTCACAGAGTTGAACCTTACTTTTCATTGAGCAGCCTTGAAGCACTTTCTTTGTAGAATCAGCAAGTGGACATTTGGAGCGCTTTGAGGCCTATGGTGGAAAAAGAAATATCTTCACATAAAATTAGAGGGAAGTATTGTAACACACTTCTTTGTGATGTGTGCATTCACCTCACAGAGTTGAATGATACTTTTCATTGTGCAGTTTTGAAACACTCCTTTTGTAGTATCTGCAAGTGTACATTTGGAGCACTTTGATGCCAATGGTGGAAAAGGAAATATTTTCACATTAAAAATATACTGAAGCATGCTCACAAACAACTTTGTGACTTGTGCATTCATCTCACAGAGTTGAACCTTTCCTTTGCTTGAGCAGCTCTGAAACACCGTTTTTGTAGAATCTGCAAGTGGACATTTGGAGTGCTTTGAGGCCTATGGTGGAAAACGTAATATCTTCACATAAATCTAGATTGAAGAATTCCGTCAAACTTCTTTGTGATGTGTGCATTCATCTCACAGAGATGAACCTCAGTTTTCATTGAGCAGTTTTGAAACACTCTTTTTGTAGAATCTGCAAGTGGACATTTGGAGATCTTGGAGGCCTGTCGTGGAAAAGGAGATATCTTCACATTAAAACCAGACAAATCAATCTCAAAAACTTCCTTGTATTCTGTGCATTCATCTCACAGAGTTGAACCTTGGTTGTCATTGAGCAGTTTTGAAATCCTCTTTTTATAGAATCTGCAGGTAGACATTTGGAGCGCCTTGAGGCCTGTGGTGTATAACGAAACATCTTCATATAATAACTAGACAAACGCATTCTGAGAAACTTCTTTGTGATGGGTGCACTCATCTCACGTAGTTGAACCTTTCTTTTGGTGGAGAAGCTTTGAAACACTCTTTTTGTAGAATCTGCAAGTGGACACTTGGAGCGCTTTGAGGCCCATGGTGGGATAAAAAATATCTTAACATAAAAACCAGCCAGAAGCTTTCTGACGAACTTCTTTGTGATGTGTACATTCGTCTCACAGGGTTGAACCTTTCTTTTGATTGAGCAGCTTTGAAAAACTCTTTTTGTAGAATCTGCAAGTGGACATTTGGTGCACATTTGAGCCTATGGTGGAAAAGGAACTATGTTCACATAATAATTAGACAGAAGCCTATGGGGGAAAAGGGAATATCTTCACTTAAAAAGTATACGGAAACATTCCATCAAACTCCTTTGTAATGTGTGCATTCATCTCACCGAGTAGAACCTTCCTTTCATTGCAGCGTTTTGAAACCCTATTTTTGTAGAATCTACAAGTGGACTATTGGAGGACTTTGAGGCCTATATTGGAAAAGAAAATTTCTTCACACAAAAAATAGACAGAAGCATTCTGACAAACTCCTTTGGGATGTCTGCATTCATTGCACAGAGTTGAACCTTTCTTTTTATTGAGCAGTTTGAAACACTCTTTTTGTAGAATCTGCAATTGGACATTTGGAACGCTTTGAAGCCTATGGTTTAAAAGGAAATATCTTCACCTAAAAACCACCCAGAAGCATTCTGACAAAGTTCTTGGTGATGTGTGCATTCATCTCACGGAGTTGAACCTTTCTTTTGATTGAGCAGACTTGAAACACTATTTTTGTAGAATCTGAAAGTGGATATTTGGAGCGCATTTAGGCCTAGGGTGGAAAAGGAAGTATCTTCGAATAATAACTAGACAGAAGCATTCTGACACACTTCTTTGTGATGTGTGCATTCATCTCACAGAGTTGAACCTTACTTTTCATTGAGCTGTTTTGAAACACTCTTTTTGTTGAATCTTCCAGTGGTCATTTGGAGTGCTTTGAGGCCTATTGTGGAAATGGAAATATCTTCACAAAAAAATTAGACAGAAGCATTCCGACAATCTTCTTGGTTATATGTGCATTCTTCTCACAAAGTTCAACCTTCCTTTTGATTGAGCAGCCCACAAACACTCTTTTTGTAGAATCTGCATGTGGAGTTTTGGAGCACTTTGAGGTCTGTGGTGGAAAATGAAATATCCTCACATAAAAACTAGGCAGAAGAATTCTGACAAACTTCTTTGTGATGTGTACATTCACCTCACAGAGTTGAACCTTAGTTTTCATTGAGCAGTTTTCAAACCCTCTTTTAGTAGAATCTACAAGTGGAGATTTGGAGTGCTTTGATACCTGTGTTGGAAAAGGAAATATATTTACATAAATACTAGACAGAAGCATTCTGACAAACTTCTTTGAAATGTGTGCTTTCATCTCACAGAGTTGGAGTTGAACCTTCCTTTTTATTGAGAAGTTTTGAAACATTTTTTTCATATAATCTGCAAGTAGACATTTGGAGCGCCTTGATGCCAATGGTGGAAAAGGAAATATCTTCATATAATAACTAGACAGAAGAGTAAATTATCGCAAGAACAAAAAACCAAACACCACGTATTCTCACTCACAGGTGAGAATTGAACAATGAGAACACATGGACACAGGAAGGGGAACATCACATTTCGGGGTGTGTTGTGGGTTGGGGGGAGGGTGTAGGGATAGCATTGGGAGATATACCTAATGCTAGATGACGAGTTGGGAGGTGTAGCGCACCAGCATGGCACATGTATACATATGTAACTTACCTGCACGTTGCGCACATGTACCATAGAGCCAAAAGAATTATAATAATAATTATAATAATAATAATAATATTAATAATAAAAGAAGAAGCATTCTGAGAAACTTCTTTGTGATGGGTGCATTCATCTCACAGAGTGGAACATTTCTTTTGGTTGAGCAGCTTTGAATGACTTTTTGGAGAATCTTCAAGTGCACATTTGGAGCGCTTTGTGGCCTATGGTGAAAAAGCAAATATCTTCTCATAAAAACTAGACAGAAGCATTCTGAAAAACGTCTTAGTCATGTATACATTCATCTCAGAGAATTGTACCTTACGTTTCATTGAGCAGTTTTGAAAAACTCTTTCTGTAGTATCTACAAGTGGCCATTTGGAGCACTTTGAGGCCTATGGTGGAAAAGGAAATATCTTCACATAAAAACCAGACAGAAGCATTCTGACAAACATTTTGTGATGTGTGCATTCATCTCACAGGGTTGGACATTTCTTTTGATTGAGCAGCTTTGAAACACTCTTTTTGTAGGATTTGAAAGTGGACATTTGGAGTGCTTTGTGTCCTATGGTGGAAAAGGAATTATCTTCACATGAAAAATATACAGAAGCATTCTGACAAACTTCTTTGTGATGTGTGCATTCATCTCACAGAGTTGAACCTTACTTTTCATTGAGCAGTTTTGAAACTCTCTGTAGAATCTACAAGTGGACATTTGGAGCACTCTTAGGTCTATGGTGGAAAAGGAATTACCTTAACATAATAACGAGACTGAAGGATTCTGACAAACTTCTTTGTGATGTGTGCATTCATCTCACAGAGTTGAACCTTACTTTTCATTGAGCAGCTTTGAAACACTCTTTTTGTAGAATCTGCAAGTGGACATTTGTGGCACTTTGAGACCTATGGTGGAAAAGTAAATATGTTCACATAAAAACCAGACAGAAGCATTGTGACAAACTTCTTTGTGATGTGTGCAATTATCTCACAGAATTGAACCTTACTTTTCATTGAGCAGTTTTGTAACACTCTTTATGTAGAATCTGCCAGTGGACATTTGGAGTGCTTTGAGTCCTATTGTGTACATGGAAATATCTTCACATAAAAACTAGACAGAAGCATTCTGACAAACTTCTTGGTGAAGTGTGCATTCATCTCACAGAGTTGAAACTTTCTTTTGATTAAGCAACTTTTAAACACTCTTTTGTAGAATCTGCAAGTGGACATTTCGAGCGCTTTGAGACCAGTGGTGGAAAAGGAAATACCTTCACATAACATCTAGACAGAAGCATTCTGACAAACTACTTTGGATGTGTGCATTCATCTCACAGAGTAGAACTTTAGTTTTCAATGAGCAGTTTTAAAAAACTCTTTTTGTAGAATCTGCAAGTGAACATTTGGAGCACCTTTAGTCCGATGGTGGGGAAGGAAATATCTTCAAATAAAAACTAGACAGAAGGACTCTCACAAACTTCTCTGTGACGGGTGCATTCATCTCACAGAGTTGAACATTTCTTTTGATTGAGCAGCTTTGAAACACGCTTTTTGTAGAATCTGCGAGAGGACATTTGGAGCGTTTTAAAGCCTATTGTGGAAAAGGGAATATCTTCCTATAAAAACTAGTCAGAAGAATTCTGACAAACTTCTTCATGATTTGTGAATTCATCTCACAGAGTTGAACCTTACTTTTCATTGAGCAGCCTTGAAGCACTTTCTTTGTAGAATCTGCAAGTGGACATTTGGAGCGCTTTGAGGCCTATGGTGGAAAAAGAAATATCTTCACATAAAATTAGAGGGAAGTATTGTAACACACTTCTTTGTGACGTGTGCATTCACCTCACAGAGTTGAATGATACTTTTCATTGTGAAGTTTTGAAACACTCCTTTTGTAGTATCTGCAAGTGTACATTTGGAGCACTTTGATGCCAATGGTGGAAAAGGAAATATTTTCACATTAAAAATATACTGAAGCATGCTCACAAACATCTTTGTGACTTGTGCATTCATCTCACAGAGTTGAACCTTTCCTTTGCTTGAGCAGCTCTGAAACACCGTTTTTGTAGAATCTGCAAGTGGACATTTGGAGTGCTTTGAGGCCTATGGTGGAAAACGTAATATCTTCACATAAATCTGGATTGAAGAATTCCGTCAAACTTCTTTGTGATGTGTGCATTCATCTCACAGAGTTGAACCTTAGTTTTCATTGAGCAGTTTTGAAACACTCTTTTTGTAGAATCTGCAAGTGGACATTTGGAGCTCTTGGAGGCCTGTAGTGGAAAAGGAGATATCTTCACATTAAAACCAGACAAATCATTCTCACAAACTTCCTTGTATTCTGTGCATTCATCTCACAGAGTTGAACCTTGGTTGTCATTGAGCAGTTTTGAAATCCTCTTTTTATAGAATCTGCAGGTAGACATTTGGAGCGCCTTGAGGCCTGTGGTGTATAACGAAACATCTTCATATAATAACTAGACAAACGCATTCTGAGAAACTTCTTTGTGATGGGTGCACTCATCTCACGTAGTTGAACCTTTCTTTTGGTGGAGAAGCTTTGAAACACTCTTTTTGTAGAATCTGCAAGTGGACACTTGGAGCGCTTTGAGGCCCATGGTGGGATAAAAAATATCTTCACATAAAAACCAGCCAGAAGCATTCTGACGAACTTCTTGGTGATGTGTGCATTCGTCTCACAGGGTTGAACCTTTCTTTTGATTGAGCAGCTTTGAAAAACTCTTTTTGTAGAATCTGCAAGTGGACATTTGGTGCACATTTGAGCCTATGGTGGAAAAGGAGCTATGTTCACATAATAATTAGACAGAAGCCTATGGGGGAAAAGGGAATAACTTCACTTAAAAAGTATACGGAAACATTCCATCAAACTCCTTTGTAATGTGTGCATTCATCTCACCGAGTAGAACCTTCCTTTCATTGCAGAGTTTTGAAACCCTATTTTTGTAGAATCTACAAGTGGACGTTTGGAGGACTTTGAGGCCTATATTGGAAAAGAAAATTTCTTCACACAAAAAATAGACAGAAGCGTTCTGACAAACTCCTTTGGGATGTGTGCATTCATTGCACAGAGTTGAACCTTTCTTTTTATTGAGCAGTTTGAAACACTCTTTTTGTAGAATCTGCAAGTGGACATTTGGAACGCTTTGAAGCCTATGGTTTAAAAGGAAATATCTTCACCTAAAAACCACCCAGAAGCATTCTGACAAAGTTCTTGGTGATGTGTGCATTCATCTCACGGAGTTGAACCTTTCTTTTGATTGAGCAGACTTGAAACACTATTTTTGTAGAATCTGAAAGTGGATATTTGGAGCGCATTTAGGCCTAGGGTGGAAAAGGAAGTATCTTCAAATAATAACTAGACAGAAGCATTCTGACACACTTCTTTGTGATGTGTGCATTCATCTCACAGAGTTGAACCTTACTTTTCATTGAGCTGTTTTGAAACACTCTTTTTGTTGAATCTTCCAGTGGTCATTTGGAGTGCTTTGAGGCCTATTGTGGAAATGGAAATATCTTCACAAAAAAATTAGACAGAAGCATTCCGACAATCTTCTTGGTTATATGTGCATTCTTCTCACAAAGTTCAACCTTCCTTTTGATTGAGCAGCCCACAAACACTCTTTTTGTAGAATCTGCATGTGGAGTTTTGGAGCACTTTGAGGTCTGTGGTGGAAAATGAAATATCCTCACATAAAAACTAGGCAGAAGAATTCTGACAAACTTCTTTGTGATGTGTACATTCACCTCACAGAGTTGAACCTTAGTTTTCATTGAGCAGTTTTCAAACCCTCTTTTTGTAGAATCTACAAGTGGAGATTTGGAGTGCTTTGATACCTGTGTTGGAAAAGGAAATATATTTACATAAATACTAGACAGAAGCATTCTGACAAACTTCTTTGAAATGTGTGCTTTCATCTCACAGAGTTGGAGTTGAACCTTGCTTTTTATTGAGAAGTTTTGAAACATTTTTTTCATATAATCTGCAAGTAGACATTTGGAGCGCCTTGATGCCAATGGTGGAAAAGGAAATATCTTCATATAATAACTAGACAGAAGAGTAAACTATCGCAAGAACAAAAAACCAAACACCACGTATTCTCACTCACAGGTGAGAATTGAACAATGAGAACACATGGACACAGGAAGGGGAACATCACATTTCGGGGACTGTTGTGGGGTGGGGGGAGGGTGGAGGGATAGCATTGGGAGATATACCTAATGCTAGATGACGAGTTGGGAGGTGTAGCGCACCAGCATGGCACATGTATACATATGTAACTTACCTGCACGTTGCGCACATGTACCATAGAGCCTAAAGTATTATAATAATAATAATAATAATAATAATAATAATAATAATAAAAGAAGAAGCATTCTGACAAACTTCTTTGTGATAGGTGCATTCATCTCACAGAGTGGAACATTTCTTTTGGTTGAGCAGCTTTGAATGACTTTTTGGAGAATCTTCAAGTGCACATTTGGAGCGCTTTGTGGCCTATGGTGAAAAAGCAAATATCTTCTCATAAAAACTAGACAGAAGCATTCTGAAAAACTTCTTAGTCATGTATACATTCATCTCAGAGAATTGTACCTTACGTTTCATTGAGCAGTTTTGAAAAACTCTTTCTGTAGTATCTACAAGTGACCGTTTGGAGCACTTTGAGGCCTATGGTGGAAAAGGAAATATCTTCACATAAAAACCAGACAGAAGCATTCTGACAAACATTTTGTGATGTGTGCATTCATCTCACAGGGTTGGACATTTCTGTTGATTGAGCAGCTTTGAAACACTCTTTTTGTAGGATTTGAAAGTGGACATTTGGAGTGCTTTGTGTCCTATGGTGGAAAAGGAATTATCTTCACATGAAAAATATACAGAAGCATTCTGACAAACTTCTTTGTGATGTGTGCATTCATCTCACTGAGTTGAACCTTACTTTTCATTGAGCAGTTTTGAAACTCTCTGTAGAATCTACAAGTGGACATTTGGAGCACTCTTAGGTCTATGGTGGAAAAGGAATTACCTTAACATAATAACGAGACAGAATTATTCTGACAAACTCCTTTGTCGTGTGTGCATTCATCTCACAGAGTTGAACCTTACTTTTCATTGAGCAGCTTTGAAACACTCTTTTTGTAGAATCTGCGAGTGGACATTTGTGGCACTTTGAGACCTATGGTGGAAAAGTAAACATGTTCACATAAAAACCAGACAGAAGCATTGTGACAAACTTCTTTGTGATGTGTGCAATTATCTCACAGAATTGAACCTTACTTTTCATTGAGCAGTTTTGTAACACTCTTTATGTAGAATCTGCCCGTGGACATTTGGAGTGCTTTGAGTCCTATTGTGTACATGGAAATATCTTCACATAAAAACTAGACAGAAGCATTCTGACAAACTTCTTGGTGAAGTGTGCATTCATCTCACAGAGTTGAAACTTTCTTTTGATTAAGCAACTTTTAAACACTCTTTTGTAGAATCTGCAAGTGGACATTTCGAGCGCTTTGAGACCAGTGGTGGAAAAGGAAATACCTTCACATAACATCTAGACAGAAGCATTCTGACAAACTACTTTGGATGTGTGCATTCATCTCACAGAGTAGAACTTTAGTTTTCAATGAGCAGTTTTAAAAAACTCTTTTTGTAGAATCTGCAAGTGAACATTTGGAGCACCTTTAGTCCGATGGTGGGAAAGGAAATATCTTCAAATAAAAACTAGACAGAAGGACTCTCACAAACTTCTCTGTGACGGGTGCATTCATCTCACAGAGTTGAACATTTCTTTTGATTGAGCAGCTTTGAAACACGCTTTTTGTAGAATCTGCGAGAGGACATTTGGAGCGTTTTAAAGCCTATTGTGGAAAAGGGAATATCTTCCTATAAAAACTAGTCAGAAGAATTCTGACAAACTTCTTCATGATTTGTGAATTCATCTCACAGAGTTGAACCTTACTTTTCATTGAGCAGCCTTGAAGCACTTTCTTTGTAGAATCTGCAAGTGAACATTTGGAGCGCTTTGAGGCCTATGGTGGAAAAAGAAATATCTTCACATAAAATTAGAGGGAAGTATTGTAACACACTTCTTTGTGATGTGTGCATTCACCTCACAGAGTTGAATGATACTTTTCATTGTGCAGTTTTGAAACACTCCTTTTGTAGTATCTGCAAGTGTACATTTGGAGCACTTTGATGCCAATGGTGGAAAAGGAAATATTTTCACATTAAAAATATACTGAAGCATGCTCACAAACATCTTTGTGACTTGTGCATTCATCTCACAGAGTTGAACCTTTCCTTTGCTTGAGCAGCTCTGAAACACCGTTTTTGTAGAATCTGCAAGTGGACATTTGGAGTGCTTTGAGGCCTGTGGTGGAAAACGTAATATCTTCACATAAATCTGGATTGAAGAATTCCGTCAAACTTCTTTGTGATGTGTGCATTCATCTCACAGAGTTGAACCTTAGTTTTCATTGAGCAGTTTTGAAACACTCTTTTTGTAGAATCTGCAAGTGTACATTTGGAGCTCTTGGAGGCCTGTAGTGGAAAAGGAGATATCTTCACATTAAAACCAGACAAATCATTCTCACAAACTTCCTTGTATTCTGTGCATTCATCTCACAGAGTTGAACCTTGGTTGTCATTGAGCAGTTTTGAAATCCTCTTTTTATAGAATCTGCAGGTAGACATTTGGAGCGCCTTGAGGCCTGTGGTGTATAACGAAACATCTTCATATAATAACTAGACAAACGCATTCTGAGAAACTTCTTTGTGATGGGTGCACTCATCTCACGTAGTTGAACCTTTCTTTTGGTGGAGAAGCTTTGAAACACTCTTTTTGTAGAATCTGCAAGTGGACACTTGGAGCGCTTTGAGGCCCATGGTGGGATAAAAAATATCTTCACATAAAAACCAGCCAGAAGCATTCTGACGAACTTCTTGGTGATGTGTGCATTCGTCTCACAGGGTTGAACCTTTCTTTTGATTGAGCAGCTTTGAAAAACTCTTTTTGTAGAATCTGCAAGTGGACATTTGGTGCACATTTGAGCCTATGGTGGAAATGGAGCTATGTTCACATAATAATTAGACAGAAGCCTATGGGGGAAAAGGGAATAACTTCACTTAAAAAGTATACGGAAACATTCCATCAAACTCCTTTGTAATGTGTGCATTCATCTCACCGAGTAGAACCTTCCTTTCATTGCAGAGTTTTGAAACCCTATTTTTGTAGAATCTACAAGTGGACGTTTGGAGGACTTTGAGGCCTATATTGGAAAAGAAAATTTCTTCACACAAAAAATAGACAGAAGCGTTCTGACAAACTCCTTTGGGATGTGTGCATTCATTGCACAGAGTTGAACCTTTCTTTTTATTGAGCAGTTTGAAACACTCTTTTTGTAGAATCTGCAAGTGGACATTTGGAACGCTTTGAAGCCTATGGTTTAAAAGGAAATATCTTCACCTAAAAACCACCCAGAAGCATTCTGACAAAGTTCTTGGTGATGTGTGCATTCATCTCACGGAGTTGAACCTTTCTTTTGATTGAGCAGACTTGAAACACTATTTTTGTAGAATCTGAAAGTGGATATTTGGAGCGCATTTAGGCCTAGGGTGGAAAAGGAAGTATCTTCGAATAATAACTAGACAGAAGCATTCTGACACACTTCTTTGTGATGTGTGCATTCATCTCACAGAGTTGAACCTTACTTTTCATTGAGCTGTTTTGAAACACTCTTTTTGTTGAATCTTCCAGTGGTCATTTGGAGTGCTTTGAGGCCTATTGTGGAAATGGAAGTATCTTCACAAAAAAATTAGACAGAAGCATTCCGACAATCTTCTTTGTTATATGTGCATTCTTCTCACAAAGTTCAACCTTCCTTTTGATTGATCAGCCCACAAACACTCTTTTTGTAGAATCTGCATGTGGAGTTTTGGAGCACTTTGAGGTCTGTGGTGGAAAATGAAATATCCTCACATAAAAACTAGGCAGAAGAATTCTGACAAACTTCTTTGTGATGTGTACATTCACCTCACAGAGTTGAACCTTAGTTTTCATTGAGCAGTTTTCAAACCCTCTTTTTGTAGAAGCTACAAGTGGAGATTTGGAGTGCTTTGATACCTGTGTTGGAAAAGGAAATATATTTACATAAATACTAGACAGAAGCATTCTGACAAACTTCTTTGAAATGTGTGCTTTCATCTCACAGAGTTGGAGTTGAACCTTACTTTTTATTGAGAAGTTTTGAAACATTTTTTCGTATAATCTGCAAGTAGACATTTGGAGCGCCTTGATGCCAATGGTGGAAAAGGAAATATCTTCATATAATAACTAGAAAGAAGAGTAAACTATCGCAAGAACAAGAAACCAAACACCACGTATTCTCACTCACAGGTGAGAATTGAACAATGAGAACACATGGACACAGGAAGGGGAACATCACATTTCGGGGACTGTTGTGGGGTGGGGGGAGGGTGGAGGGATAGCATTGGGAGATATACCTAATGCTAGATGACGAGTTGGGAGGTGTAGCGCACCAGCATGGCACATGTATACATATGTAACTTACCTGCACGTTGCGCACATGTACCATAGAGCCAAAAGAATTATAATAATAATTATAATAATAATAATAATAATAATAATAATAAAAGAAGAAGCATTCTGAGAAACTTCTTTGTGATGGGTGCATTCATCTCACAGAGTGGAACATTTCTTTTGGTTGAGCAGCTTTGAATGACTTTTTGGAGAATCTTCAAGTGCACATTTGGAGCGCTTTGTGGCCTATGGTGAAAAAGCAAATATCTTCTCATAAAAACTAGACAGAAGCATTCTGAAAAACGTCTTAGTCATGTATACATTCATCTCAGAGAATTGTACCTTACGTTTCATTGAGCAGTTTGAAAAACTCTTTCTGTAGTATCTACAAGTGGCCATTTGGAGCACTTTGAGGCCTATGGTGGAAAAGGAAATATCTTCACATAAAAGCCAGACAGAAGCATTCTGACAAACATTTTGTGATGTGTGCATTCATCTCAAAGGGTTGGACATTTCTTTTGATTGAGCAGCTTTGAAACACTCTTTTTGTAGGATTTGAAAGTGGACATTTGGAGTGCTTTGTGTCCTATGGTGGAAAAGGAATTATCTTCACATGAAAAATATACAGAAGCATTCTGACAAACTTCTTTGTGATGTGTGCATTCATCTCACAGAGTTGAACCTTACTTTTCATTGAGCAGTTTTGAAACTCTCTGTAGAATCTACAAGTGGACATTTGAAGCACTCTTAGGTCTATGGTGGAAAAGGAATTACCTTAACATAATAACGAGACAGAAGGATTCTGACAAACTCCTTTGTCGTGTGTGCATTCATCTCACAGAGTTGAACCTTACTTTTCATTGAGCAGCTTTGAAACACTCTTTTTGTAGAATCTGCAAGTGGACATTTGTGGCACTTTGAGACCTATGGTGGAAAAGTAAATATGTTCACATAAAAACCAGACAGAAGCATTGTGACAAACTTCTTTGTGATGTGTGCAATTATCTCACAGAATTGAACCTTACTTTTCATTGAACAGTTTTGTAACACTCTTTATGTAGAATCTGCCAGTGGACATTTGGAGTGCTTTGAGTCCTATTGTGTACATGGAAATATCTTCACATAAAAACTAGACAGAAGCATTCTGACAAACTTCTTGGTGAAGTGTGCATTCATCTCACAGAGTTGAAACTTTCTTTTGATTAAGCAACTTTTAAACACTCTTTTGTTGAATCTGCAAGTAGACATTTCGAGCGCTTTGAGACCAGTGATGGAAAAGGAAATACCTTCACATAACATCTAGACAGAAGCATTCTGACAAAGTACTTTGGATGTGTGCATTCATCTCACAGAGTAGAACTTTAGTTTTCAATGAGCAGTTTTAAAAAACTCTTTTTGTAGAATCTGCAAGTGAACATTTGGAGCACCTTTAGTCCGATGGTGGGAAAGGAAATATCTTCAAATAAAAACTAGACAGAAGGACTCTCACAAACTTCTCTGTGACGGGTGCATTCATCTCACAGAGTTGAACATTTCTTTAGATTGAGCAGCTTTGAAACACGCTTTTTGTAGAATCTGCGAGAGGACATTTGGAGCGTTTTAAAGCCTATTGTGGAAAAGGGAATATCTTCATATAAAAACTAGTCAGAAGAATTCTGACAAACTTCTTCATGATTTGTGAATTCATCTCACAGAGTTGAACCTTACTTTTCATTGAGCAGCCTTGAAGCACTTTCTTTGTAGAATCAGCAAGTGGACATTTGGAGCGCTTTGAGGCCTATGGTGGAAAAAGAAATATCTTCACATAAAATTAGAGGGAAGTATTGTAACACACTTCTTTGTGATGTGTGCATTCACCTCACAGAGTTGAATGATACTTTTCATTGTGCAGTTTTGAAACACTCCTTTTGTAGTATCTGCAAGTGTACATTTGGAGCACTTTGATGCCAATGGTGGAAAAGGAAATATTTTCACATTAAAAATATACTGAAGCATGCTCACAAACAACTTTGTGACTTGTGCATTCATCTCACAGAGTTGAACCTTTCCTTTGCTTGAGCAGCTCTGAAACACCGTTTTTGTAGAATCTGCAAGTGGACATTTGGAGTGCTTTGAGGCCTATGGTGGAAAACGTAATATCTTCACATAAATCTAGATTGAAGAATTCCGTCAAACTTCTTTGTGATGTGTGCATTCATCTCACAGAGATGAACCTCAGTTTTCATTGAGCAGTTTTGAAACACTCTTTTTGTAGAATCTGCAAGTGGACATTTGGAGATCTTGGAGGCCTGTCGTGGAAAAGGAGATATCTTCACATTAAAACCAGACAAATCAATCTCAAAAACTTCCTTGTATTCTGTGCATTCATCTCACAGAGTTGAACCTTGGTTGTCATTGAGCAGTTTTGAAATCCTCTTTTTATAGAATCTGCAGGTAGACATTTGGAGCGCCTTGAGGCCTGTGGTGTATAACGAAACATCTTCATATAATAACTAGACAAACGCATTCTGAGAAACTTCTTTGTGATGGGTGCACTCATCTCACGTAGTTGAACCTTTCTTTTGGTGGAGAAGCTTTGAAACACTCTTTTTGTAGAATCTGCAAGTGGACACTTGGAGCGCTTTGAGGCCCATGGTGGGATAAAAAATATCTTAACATAAAAACCAGCCAGAAGCTTTCTGACGAACTTCTTTGTGATGTGTACATTCGTCTCACAGGGTTGAACCTTTCTTTTGATTGAGCAGCTTTGAAAAACTCTTTTTGTAGAATCTGCAAGTGGACATTTGGTGCACATTTGAGCCTATGGTGGAAAAGGAACTATGTTCACATAATAATTAGACAGAAGCCTATGGGGGAAAAGGGAATATCTTCACTTAAAAAGTATACGGAAACATTCCATCAAACTCCTTTGTAATGTGTGCATTCATCTCACCGAGTAGAACCTTCCTTTCATTGCAGCGTTTTGAAACCCTATTTTTGTAGAATCTACAAGTGGACTATTGGAGGACTTTGAGGCCTATATTGGAAAAGAAAATTTCTTCACACAAAAAATAGACAGAAGCATTCTGACAAACTCCTTTGGGATGTCTGCATTCATTGCACAGAGTTGAACCTTTCTTTTTATTGAGCAGTTTGAAACACTCTTTTTGTAGAATCTGCAATTGGACATTTGGAACGCTTTGAAGCCTATGGTTTAAAAGGAAATATCTTCACCTAAAAACCACCCAGAAGCATTCTGACAAAGTTCTTGGTGATGTGTGCATTCATCTCACGGAGTTGAACCTTTCTTTTGATTGAGCAGACTTGAAACACTATTTTTGTAGAATCTGAAAGTGGATATTTGGAGCGCATTTAGGCCTAGGGTGGAAAAGGAAGTATCTTCGAATAATAACTAGACAGAAGCATTCTGACACACTTCTTTGTGATGTGTGCATTCATCTCACAGAGTTGAACCTTACTTTTCATTGAGCTGTTTTGAAACACTCTTTTTGTTGAATCTTCCAGTGGTCATTTGGAGTGCTTTGAGGCCTATTGTGGAAATGGAAATATCTTCACAAAAAAATTAGACAGAAGCATTCCGACAATCTTCTTGGTTATATGTGCATTCTTCTCACAAAGTTCAACCTTCCTTTTGATTGAGCAGCCCACAAACACTCTTTTTGTAGAATCTGCATGTGGAGTTTTGGAGCACTTTGAGGTCTGTGGTGGAAAATGAAATATCCTCACATAAAAACTAGGCAGAAGAATTCTGACAAACTTCTTTGTGATGTGTACATTCACCTCACAGAGTTGAACCTTAGTTTTCATTGAGCAGTTTTCAAACCCTCTTTTAGTAGAATCTACAAGTGGAGATTTGGAGTGCTTTGATACCTGTGTTGGAAAAGGAAATATATTTACATAAATACTAGACAGAAGCATTCTGACAAACTTCTTTGAAATGTGTGCTTTCATCTCACAGAGTTGGAGTTGAACCTTCCTTTTTATTGAGAAGTTTTGAAACATTTTTTTCATATAATCTGCAAGTAGACATTTGGAGCGCCTTGATGCCAATGGTGGAAAAGGAAATATCTTCATATAATAACTAGACAGAAGAGTAAACTATCGCAAGAACAAAAAACCAAACACCACGTATTCTCACTCACAGGTGAGAATTGAACAATGAGAACACATGGACACAGGAAGGGGAACATCACATTTCGGGGTGTGTTGTGGGTTGGGGGGAGGGTGTAGGGATAGCATTGGGAGATATACCTAATGCTAGATGACGAGTTGGGAGGTGTAGCGCACCAGCATGGCACATGTATACATATGTAACTTACCTGCACGTTGCGCACATGTACCATAGAGCCAAAAGAATTATAATAATAATTATAATAATAATAATAATATTAATAATAAAAGAAGAAGCATTCTGAGAAACTTCTTTGTGATGGGTGCATTCATCTCACAGAGTGGAACATTTCTTTTGGTTGAGCAGCTTTGAATGACTTTTTGGAGAATCTTCAAGTGCACATTTGGAGCGCTTTGTGGCCTATGGTGAAAAAGCAAATATCTTCTCATAAAAACTAGACAGAAGCATTCTGAAAAACGTCTTAGTCATGTATACATTCATCTCAGAGAATTGTACCTTACGTTTCATTGAGCAGTTTTGAAAAACTCTTTCTGTAGTATCTACAAGTGGCCATTTGGAGCACTTTGAGGCCTATGGTGGAAAAGGAAATATCTTCACATAAAAACCAGACAGAAGCATTCTGACAAACATTTTGTGATGTGTGCATTCATCTCACAGGGTTGGACATTTCTTTTGATTGAGCAGCTTTGAAACACTCTTTTTGTAGGATTTGAAAGTGGACATTTGGAGTGCTTTGTGTCCTATGGTGGAAAAGGAATTATCTTCACATGAAAAATATACAGAAGCATTCTGACAAACTTCTTTGTGATGTGTGCATTCATCTCACAGAGTTGAACCTTACTTTTCATTGAGCAGTTTTGAAACTCTCTGTAGAATCTACAAGTGGACATTTGGAGCACTCTTAGGTCTATGGTGGAAAAGGAATTACCTTAACATAATAACGAGACTGAAGGATTCTGACAAACTTCTTTGTGATGTGTGCATTCATCTCACAGAGTTGAACCTTACTTTTCATTGAGCAGCTTTGAAACACTCTTTTTGTAGAATCTGCAAGTGGACATTTGTGGCACTTTGAGACCTATGGTGGAAAAGTAAATATGTTCACATAAAAACCAGACAGAAGCATTGTGACAAACTTCTTTGTGATGTGTGCAATTATCTCACAGAATTGAACCTTACTTTTCATTGAGCAGTTTTGTAACACTCTTTATGTAGAATCTGCCAGTGGACATTTGGAGTGCTTTGAGTCCTATTGTGTACATGGAAATATCTTCACATAAAAACTAGACAGAAGCATTCTGACAAACTTCTTGGTGAAGTGTGCATTCATCTCACAGAGTTGAAACTTTCTTTTGATTAAGCAACTTTTAAACACTCTTTTGTAGAATCTGCAAGTGGACATTTCGAGCGCTTTGAGACCAGTGGTGGAAAAGGAAATACCTTCACATAACATCTAGACAGAAGCATTCTGACAAACTACTTTGGATGTGTGCATTCATCTCACAGAGTAGAACTTTAGTTTTCAATGAGCAGTTTTAAAAAACTCTTTTTGTAGAATCTGCAAGTGAACATTTGGAGCACCTTTAGTCCGATGGTGGGGAAGGAAATATCTTCAAATAAAAACTAGACAGAAGGACTCTCACAAACTTCTCTGTGACGGGTGCATTCATCTCACAGAGTTGAACATTTCTTTTGATTGAGCAGCTTTGAAACACGCTTTTTGTAGAATCTGCGAGAGGACATTTGGAGCGTTTTAAAGCCTATTGTGGAAAAGGGAATATCTTCCTATAAAAACTAGTCAGAAGAATTCTGACAAACTTCTTCATGATTTGTGAATTCATCTCACAGAGTTGAACCTTACTTTTCATTGAGCAGCCTTGAAGCACTTTCTTTGTAGAATCTGCAAGTGGACATTTGGAGCGCTTTGAGGCCTATGGTGGAAAAAGAAATATCTTCACATAAAATTAGAGGGAAGTATTGTAACACACTTCTTTGTGACGTGTGCATTCACCTCACAGAGTTGAATGATACTTTTCATTGTGAAGTTTTGAAACACTCCTTTTGTAGTATCTGCAAGTGTACATTTGGAGCACTTTGATGCCAATGGTGGAAAAGGAAATATTTTCACATTAAAAATATACTGAAGCATGCTCACAAACATCTTTGTGACTTGTGCATTCATCTCACAGAGTTGAACCTTTCCTTTGCTTGAGCAGCTCTGAAACACCGTTTTTGTAGAATCTGCAAGTGGACATTTGGAGTGCTTTGAGGCCTATGGTGGAAAACGTAATATCTTCACATAAATCTGGATTGAAGAATTCCGTCAAACTTCTTTGTGATGTGTGCATTCATCTCACAGAGTTGAACCTTAGTTTTCATTGAGCAGTTTTGAAACACTCTTTTTGTAGAATCTGCAAGTGGACATTTGGAGCTCTTGGAGGCCTGTAGTGGAAAAGGAGATATCTTCACATTAAAACCAGACAAATCATTCTCACAAACTTCCTTGTATTCTGTGCATTCATCTCACAGAGTTGAACCTTGGTTGTCATTGAGCAGTTTTGAAATCCTCTTTTTATAGAATCTGCAGGTAGACATTTGGAGCGCCTTGAGGCCTGTGGTGTATAACGAAACATCTTCATATAATAACTAGACAAACGCATTCTGAGAAACTTCTTTGTGATGGGTGCACTCATCTCACGTAGTTGAACCTTTCTTTTGGTGGAGAAGCTTTGAAACACTCTTTTTGTAGAATCTGCAAGTGGACACTTGGAGCGCTTTGAGGCCCATGGTGGGATAAAAAATATCTTCACATAAAAACCAGCCAGAAGCATTCTGACGAACTTCTTGGTGATGTGTGCATTCGTCTCACAGGGTTGAACCTTTCTTTTGATTGAGCAGCTTTGAAAAACTCTTTTTGTAGAATCTGCAAGTGGACATTTGGTGCACATTTGAGCCTATGGTGGAAAAGGAGCTATGTTCACATAATAATTAGACAGAAGCCTATGGGGGAAAAGGGAATAACTTCACTTAAAAAGTATACGGAAACATTCCATCAAACTCCTTTGTAATGTGTGCATTCATCTCACCGAGTAGAACCTTCCTTTCATTGCAGAGTTTTGAAACCCTATTTTTGTAGAATCTACAAGTGGACGTTTGGAGGACTTTGAGGCCTATATTGGAAAAGAAAATTTCTTCACACAAAAAATAGACAGAAGCGTTCTGACAAACTCCTTTGGGATGTGTGCATTCATTGCACAGAGTTGAACCTTTCTTTTTATTGAGCAGTTTGAAACACTCTTTTTGTAGAATCTGCAAGTGGACATTTGGAACGCTTTGAAGCCTATGGTTTAAAAGGAAATATCTTCACCTAAAAACCACCCAGAAGCATTCTGACAAAGTTCTTGGTGATGTGTGCATTCATCTCACGGAGTTGAACCTTTCTTTTGATTGAGCAGACTTGAAACACTATTTTTGTAGAATCTGAAAGTGGATATTTGGAGCGCATTTAGGCCTAGGGTGGAAAAGGAAGTATCTTCAAATAATAACTAGACAGAAGCATTCTGACACACTTCTTTGTGATGTGTGCATTCATCTCACAGAGTTGAACCTTACTTTTCATTGAGCTGTTTTGAAACACTCTTTTTGTTGAATCTTCCAGTGGTCATTTGGAGTGCTTTGAGGCCTATTGTGGAAATGGAAATATCTTCACAAAAAAATTAGACAGAAGCATTCCGACAATCTTCTTGGTTATATGTGCATTCTTCTCACAAAGTTCAACCTTCCTTTTGATTGAGCAGCCCACAAACACTCTTTTTGTAGAATCTGCATGTGGAGTTTTGGAGCACTTTGAGGTCTGTGGTGGAAAATGAAATATCCTCACATAAAAACTAGGCAGAAGAATTCTGACAAACTTCTTTGTGATGTGTACATTCACCTCACAGAGTTGAACCTTAGTTTTCATTGAGCAGTTTTCAAACCCTCTTTTTGTAGAATCTACAAGTGGAGATTTGGAGTGCTTTGATACCTGTGTTGGAAAAGGAAATATATTTACATAAATACTAGACAGAAGCATTCTGACAAACTTCTTTGAAATGTGTGCTTTCATCTCACAGAGTTGGAGTTGAACCTTCCTTTTCATTGAGAAGTTTTGAAACATTTTTTTCATATAATCTGCAAGTAGACATTTGGAGCGCCTTGATGCCAATGGTGGAAAAGGAAATATCTTCATATAATAACTAGACAGAAGAGTAAACTATCGCAAGAACAAAAAACCAAACACCACGTATTCTCACTCACAGGTGAGAATTGAACAATGAGAACACATGGACACAGGAAGGGGAACATCACATTTCGGGGACTGTTGTGGGGTGGGGGGAGGGTGGAGGGATAGCATTGGGAGATATACCTAATGCTAGATGACGAGTTGGGAGGTGTAGCGCACCAGCATGGCACATGTATACATATGTAACTTACCTGCACGTTGCGCACATGTACCATAGAGCCTAAAGTATTATAATAATAATAATAATAATAATAATAATAATAAAAGAAGAAGCATTCTGACAAACTTCTTTGTGATAGGTGCATTCATCTCACAGAGTGGAACATTTCTTTTGGTTGAGCAGCTTTGAATGACTTTTTGGAGAATCTTCAAGTGCACATTTGGAGCGCTTTGTGGCCTATGGTGAAAAAGCAAATATCTTCTCATAAAAACTAGACAGAAGCATTCTGAAAAACTTCTTAGTCATGTATACATTCATCTCAGAGAATTGTACCTTACGTTTCATTGAGCAGTTTTGAAAAACTCTTTCTGTAGTATCTACAAGTGACCGTTTGGAGCACTTTGAGGCCTATGGTGGAAAAGGAAATATCTTCACATAAAAACCAGACAGAAGCATTCTGACAAACATTTTGTGATGTGTGCATTCATCTCACAGGGTTGGACATTTCTGTTGATTGAGCAGCTTTGAAACACTCTTTTTGTAGGATTTGAAAGTGGACATTTGGAGTGCTTTGTGTCCTATGGTGGAAAAGGAATTATCTTCACATGAAAAATATACAGAAGCATTCTGACAAACTTCTTTGTGATGTGTGCATTCATCTCACTGAGTTGAACCTTACTTTTCATTGAGCAGTTTTGAAACTCTCTGTAGAATCTACAAGTGGACATTTGGAGCACTCTTAGGTCTATGGTGGAAAAGGAATTACCTTAACATAATAACGAGACAGAATTATTCTGACAAACTCCTTTGTCGTGTGTGCATTCATCTCACAGAGTTGAACCTTACTTTTCATTGAGCAGCTTTGAAACACTCTTTTTGTAGAATCTGCGAGTGGACATTTGTGGCACTTTGAGACCTATGGTGGAAAAGTAAACATGTTCACATAAAAACCAGACAGAAGCATTGTGACAAACTTCTTTGTGATGTGTGCAATTATCTCACAGAATTGAACCTTACTTTTCATTGAGCAGTTTTGTAACACTCTTTATGTAGAATCTGCCCGTGGACATTTGGAGTGCTTTGAGTCCTATTGTGTACATGGAAATATCTTCACATAAAAACTAGACAGAAGCATTCTGACAAACTTCTTGGTGAAGTGTGCATTCATCTCACAGAGTTGAAACTTTCTTTTGATTAAGCAACTTTTAAACACTCTTTTGTAGAATCTGCAAGTGGACATTTCGAGCGCTTTGAGACCAGTGGTGGAAAAGGAAATACCTTCACATAACATCTAGACAGAAGCATTCTGACAAACTACTTTGGATGTGTGCATTCATCTCACAGAGTAGAACTTTAGTTTTCAATGAGCAGTTTTAAAAAACTCTTTTTGTAGAATCTGCAAGTGAACATTTGGAGCACCTTTAGTCCTAAGGTGGGAAAGGAAATATCTTCAAATAAAAACTAGACAGAAGGACTCTCACAAACTTCTCTGTGACGGGTGCATTCATCTCACAGAGTTGAACATTTCTTTTGATTGAGCAGCTTTGAAACACGCTTTTTGTAGAATCTGCGAGAGGACATTTGGAGCGTTTTAAAGCCTATTGTGGAAAAGGGAATATCTTCATATAAAAACTAGTCAGAAGAATTCTGACAAACTTCTTCATGATTTGTGAATTCATCTCACAGAGTTGAACCTTACTTTTCATTGAGCAGCCTTGAAGCACTTTCTTTGTAGAATCTGCAAGTGGACATTTGGAGCGCTTTGAGGCCTATGGTGGAAAAAGAAATATCTTCACATAAAATTAGAGGGAAGTATTGCAACACACTTCTTTGTGATGTGTGCATTCACCTCACAGAGTTGAATGATACTTTTCATTGTGCAGTTTTGAAACACTCCTTTTGTAGTATCTGCAAGTGTACATTTGGAGCACTTTGATGCCAATGGTGGAAAAGGAAATATTTTCACATTAAAAATATACTGAAGCATGCTCACAAACATCTTTGTGACTTGTGCATTCATCTCACAGAGTTGAACCTTTCCTTTGCTTGAGCAGCTCTGAAACACCGTTTTTGTAGAATCTGCAAGTGGACATTTGGAGTGCTTTGAGGCCTATGGTGGAAAACGTAATATCTTCACATAAATCTAGATTGAAGAATTCCGTCAAACTTCTTTGTGATGTGTGCATTCATCTCACAGAGTTGAACCTCAGTTTTCATTGAGCAGTTTTGAAACACTCTTTTTGTAGAATCTGCAAGTGTACATTTGGAGCTCTTGGAGGCCTGTAGTGGAAAAGGAGATATCTTCACATTAAAACCAGACAAATCATTCTCACAAACTTCCTTGTATTCTGTGCATTCATCTCACAGAGTTGAACCTTGGTTGTCATTGAGCAGTTTTGAAATCCTCTTTTTATAGAATCTGCAGGTAGACATTTGGAGCGCCTTGAGGCCTGTGGTGTATAACGAAACATCTTCATATAATAACTAGACAAACGCATTCTGAGAAACTTCTTTGTGATGGGTGCACTCATCTCACGTAGTTGAACCTTTCTTTTGGTGGAGAAGCTTTGAAACACTCTTTTTGTAGAATCTGCAAGTGGACACTTGGAGCGCTTTGAGGCCCATGGTGGGATAAAAAATATCTTCACATAAAAACCAGCCAGAAGCATTCTGACGAACTTCTTGGTGATGTGTGCATTCGTCTCACAGGGTTGAACCTTTCTTTTGATTGAGCAGCTTTGAAAAACTCTTTTTGTAGAATCTGCAAGTGGACATTTGGTGCACATTTGAGCCTATGGTGGAAAAGGAGCTATGTTCACATAATAATTAGACAGAAGCCTATGGGGGAAAAGGGAATATCTTCACTTAAAAAGTATACGGAAACATTCCATCAAACTCCTTTGTAATGTGTGCATTCATCTCACCGAGTAGAACCTTCCTTTCATTGCAGAGTTTTGAAACCCTATTTTTGTAGAATCTACAAGTGGACGTTTGGAGGACTTTGAGGCCTATATTGGAAAAGAAAATTTCTTCACACAAAAAATAGACAGAAGCGTTCTGACAAACTCTTTGGGATGTGTGCATTCATTGCACAGAGTTGAACCTTTCTTTTTATTGAGCAGTTTGAAACACTCTTTTTGTAGAATCTGCAAGTGGACATTTGGAACGCTTTGAAGCCTATGGTTTAAAAGGAAATATCTTCACCTAAAAACCACCCAGAAGCATTCTGACAAAGTTCTTGGTGATGTGTGCATTCATCTCACGGAGTTGAACCTTTCTTTTGATTGAGCAGACTTGAAACACTATTTTTGTAGAATCTGAAAGTGGATATTTGGAGCGCATTTAGGCCTAGGGTGGAAAAGGAAGTATCTTCAAATAATAACTAGACAGAAGCATTCTGACACACTTCTTTGTGATGTGTGCATTCATCTCACAGAGTTGAACCTTACTTTTCATTGAGCTGTTTTGAAACACTCTTTTGGTTGAATCTTCCAGTGGTCATTTGGAGTGCTTTGAGGCCTATTGTGGAAATGGAAATATCTTCACAAAAAAATTAGACAGAAGCATTCCGACAATCTTCTTGGTTATATGTGCATTCTTCTCACAAAGTTCAACCTTCCTTTTGATTGAGCAGCCCACAAACACTCTTTTTGTAGAATCTGCATGTGGAGTTTTGGAGCACTTTGAGGTCTGTGGTGGAAAATGAAATATCCTCACATAAAAACTAGGCAGAAGAATTCTGACAAACTTCTTTGTGATGTGTACATTCACCTCACAGAGTTGAACCTTAGTTTTCATTGAGCAGTTTTCAAACCCTCTTTTTGTAGAATCTACAAGTGGAGATTTGGAGTGCTTTGATACCTGTGTTGGAAAAGGAAATATATTTACATAAATACTAGACAGAAGCATTCTGACAAACTTCTTTGAAATGTGTGCTTTCATCTCACAGAGTTGGAGTTGAACCTTCCTTTTTATTGAGAAGTTTTGAAACATTTTTTTCATATAATCTGCAAGTAGACATTTGGAGCGCCTTGATGCCAATGGTGGAAAAGGAAATATCTTCATATAATAACTAGACAGAAGAGTAAACTATCGCAAGAACAAAAAACCAAACACCACGTATTCTCACTCACAGGTGAGAATTGAACAATGAGAACACATGGACACAGGAAGGGGAACATCACATTTCGGGGTGTGTTGTGGGTTGGGGGGAGGGTGTAGGGATAGCATTGGGAGATATACCTAATGCTAGATGACGAGTTGGGAGGTGTAGCGCACCAGCATGGCACATGTATACATATGTAACTTACCTGCACGTTGCGCACATGTACCATAGAGCCAAAAGAATTATAATAATAATTATAATAATAATAATAATATTAATAATAAAAGAAGAAGCATTCTGAGAAACTTCTTTGTGATGGGTGCATTCATCTCACAGAGTGGAACATTTCTTTTGGTTGAGCAGCTTTGAATGACTTTTTGGAGAATCTTCAAGTGCACATTTGGAGCGCTTTGTGGCCTATGGTGAAAAAGCAAATATCTTCTCATAAAAACTAGACAGAAGCATTCTGAAAAACGTCTTAGTCATGTATACATTCATCTCAGAGAATTGTACCTTACGTTTCATTGAGCAGTTTTGAAAAACTCTTTCTGTAGTATCTACAAGTGGCCATTTGGAGCACTTTGAGGCCTATGGTGGAAAAGGAAATATCTTCACATAAAAACCAGACAGAAGCATTCTGACAAACATTTTGTGATGTGTGCATTCATCTCACAGGGTTGGACATTTCTTTTGATTGAGCAGCTTTGAAACACTCTTTTTGTAGGATTTGAAAGTGGACATTTGGAGTGCTTTGT
Organism: Pongo abelii; assembly: GCF_028885655.2. Classification (NCBI taxonomy): domain Eukaryota; kingdom Metazoa; phylum Chordata; class Mammalia; order Primates; family Hominidae; genus Pongo; species Pongo abelii. The sequence continues at coordinate 10,316,468 of NC_072000.2, read as the reverse complement.
GTCCTATGGTGGAAAAGGAATTATCTTCACATGAAAAATATACAGAAGCATTCTGACAAACTTCTTTGTGATGTGTGCATTCATCTCACAGAGTTGAACCTTACTTTTCATTGAGCAGTTTTGAAACTCTCTGTAGAATCTACAAGTGGACATTTGGAGCACTCTTAGGTCTATGGTGGAAAAGGAATTACCTTAACATAATAACGAGACTGAAGGATTCTGACAAACTTCTTTGTGATGTGTGCATTCATCTCACAGAGTTGAACCTTACTTTTCATTGAGCAGCTTTGAAACACTCTTTTTGTAGAATCTGCAAGTGGACATTTGTGGCACTTTGAGACCTATGGTGGAAAAGTAAATATGTTCACATAAAAACCAGACAGAAGCATTGTGACAAACTTCTTTGTGATGTGTGCAATTATCTCACAGAATTGAACCTTACTTTTCATTGAGCAGTTTTGTAACACTCTTTATGTAGAATCTGCCAGTGGACATTTGGAGTGCTTTGAGTCCTATTGTGTACATGGAAATATCTTCACATAAAAACTAGACAGAAGCATTCTGACAAACTTCTTGGTGAAGTGTGCATTCATCTCACAGAGTTGAAACTTTCTTTTGATTAAGCAACTTTTAAACACTCTTTTGTAGAATCTGCAAGTGGACATTTCGAGCGCTTTGAGACCAGTGGTGGAAAAGGAAATACCTTCACATAACATCTAGACAGAAGCAT